>NC_060148.1:52820851-53155018 GCF_021461385.2 Schistocerca piceifrons
GATTCGAACCTGCGACCGTAGCGGTCGCGGCAGTTCGGAGCCGCGCTACTGCTACGGTCGCAGCTTCGAATCCTGCTTCGGGCATGGATGTGTGTGATGTCCTTAGGTTAGTTAGGTTTAAGTAGTTCTAAGTTCTAGGGGACTGATGACCGTAGATGTTAAGTCCCATAGTGCTCAGAGCCATTTGAACCATTTTTCGTAGCGGTGGCGCGGTTCCAACTGCAGCGCCTAGAACCGCTCGGCCACTCCGGCCGGCTTTACGCGACCAGTGACACTGTTTTGAGATGCACAAATTACATTACACACATATCCCTTTCCTGTTCCAGTCACAAACGGAGGCGACGGAGAAAAGTCAGACTTAATGCTTGCGTAGCAGTCCCGTTTTCTCTGGTCTTGGCGGTCTTTACGGCAAATATGCGATCTCAGTAGTCATTAGACATCGCCAGGGACCAGAATACAGCCTTGCGCGGAACTCACAGACTTCGAACGTGGTCAGGTGATTGGGTGTCACTTGTGTCATACGTCCGTACGCGAGATTTCCACACTCGTATTCATCCCTAGGTCCACTGTTTCCGATGAGTCAGTGAAGTGGAAACGTGAAGGGACACGTACAGGCCGACCTCGTCTGTTGACTGACAGAGACCACCGACAGTTGAAAACGGTCGTAGTGTGTAATACGTAGACATCTATCCGGACCACCGCACGGGAATTTCAAACTACATCAGGATCCACTGCAAGTACTATGACTGTTACACGAAGGTGAGAAAGCCAGGATATCATGATGTAGCGGCTGCTCATAAGCCACACATCACGTCGGTAAATGCCGAACGACGCCTCGCTTGGTGTAAGGAGCGTAAACATTGCATGATTGAACAATGGGAAACCGTTGTGTGGAGTGACCAATCAGAGTACGCAATGTGGCGATCCGATGGCAGGGTGTGGGTACGGCGAATGCCGGTAAACGTCATCTGCCAGCGTGTGTAGTGCCAACAGTAAAATTCGGAGGCGGTGGTGTTATGGTGTGGTCGTGTTTTTCATGGAATATCTTACACCCCTTGTTGTTTTGCGTGGTACCATCACAGCACAGACCAACATTGATGTTTTAAGCACTTACCCGCTTCCCACTGTTGAACAGCAATTCGGGGATGGCGATTGCATATCTCAACACGATCGAGCACCTGTTCATAATGCATTGCCTGTGGCGGAGTTGTTGCACGACAATAACATTCCTGTAACGGACTGGCCTGCACAGAGTCCTGACCTGAATTCTATTGAACAGCTTTCGGATGTTTTCCAACGTCACTTTCGTGCCATGCCTATCCGACCAACGTCGAACCTCTCCTCAGTGCAGCACTCCGTGAAGAATGGGCTGCCGTTCCCCAGGCAACCTTCCAGCACCTCACTGTATATATGCTTGCGAGAGTGGAAGCTGTCATCAAGGCTGAGGCTGAGCCAACACCATATTGTATTCCAGCATTACCGATGGAGGGCGCCAAGACCTTGTAAGTCATTTTCAGCCAGACGTCCGGATACTTTTGATCACATAATGTACAAGCACACAACTGAACTGGAAGTGATCTGCAATCGCTGTTCACAGACAGGGCAACAATAGTCCACCAGCGGATAAAATTGGTTACAGCATTCCGACTTCAGCACCTCCTTAAAATGTGAGCTTGTCCGAATCAATTCGCACCCTACTGCTGTATGTCTTCCTGTAATCTGACCTGGTGGCGATTCCAAATAAACTAGCAGTTCTCGGCAATGGATCACACAAATGTTGGGCACGCGGCAACATTTATAGATCAGCTGTGGTACACTTTATTCGAATTCTTCCGAAAAACTGAAATCGAGTGCTTTCCCTTCGCCACTAACGACCTTACGTGAGCGTAAAGCCGTCAGCACACGGACCGCGCATCTGAACGCTGAGCGTTTAGCCATGCCGAGTCTCTGACGTCACAGCGTGGAATAGCACGCTCGGGAGTCTTTCCGATCGTGCAGAGCAGTATCTGGCATGTCAGATATTCTGAGCGTTGACCAATGAGATGGCACAACGCCACCTACGTCACACGCACGCCGTCCCCCTTCAGTACAGAGTTGTGAGGCGCCATATTGGCATTCGTTTCAAGCCTGTACGTAAATATGCCGTTTCTCGGCACCAGCAAATTGAGAATCACTGCAAAATCCGTTCTTAACTGTGTGATTCGTTCCAATACAATAATGAGAAACATCATATTCGTGGCAAAAGAATTATTGTAACTTGCGTATTATGAGAGTAGGCTATTTCAATGCAGCGACACACTGACGATCCACCGGAAACGCAATGTTATTGGTACAATTTGTTATAATTAAATTTCAATTAGTAACATAATTATCTATGATTAAGGTTTTCAGCACGGCGTAACATAATATGATTAGTTATGGGAGGTGTGCTGTTGGTTTAGCGTGAAGAGTAGTGTCACTGTCCAGTGATGAAATGTTTATTGGGGAGGTGGTTCGCGTCTTCAGTTTGTAATGGAACTTTTATAAGCCTGTGTCCTTATTAATTGGACATGGTACTTTCCTTTTCGTGGCCGATGGAGGAAATGTGCGCTGTAATAGAGCTAACGTGGGAATTTTACGAGCACCGTTCCCGAGCGTTAAGCAGCACGTGGAACTTGGCACGCTCAACGTTAACGTTCGACAGCACGGTCCGTGTGCCGACAGCTTAAGGCTTTGCAGCGCACGCCTAGGTACTTTAACTAGGTGACTGCATCGGTCAACATAGCGCTGCAACCGTATTCGACCAGCAGAGGGTCGTTTTTGCTGCTCACCTGCAGGAAGCTGCTGCTCATCCGTCACCCCTGGTGCTGCCCTACTCGTGCAGCGGCCGTTACGGCCGCCACGAATAATTAATTGGCCAGCCGTGGCAGCAGATCGCCAAGAAGGGCTCCGCGCATGCGCGCAGCCGCCGACCCGCAACAGGTGGGTCGCCGCGACCTTCAGACCGGAAAACTTGTTTCTCGCTGCGCTTTTTAATTTTCCCACTGCCCTCCTCCAGTCAGAGCGCTCAACACCGCGCCCGAACGCCGGAGGTCATCAGTCCCCTAGAACTTCTAACTAACCTGAGGACATCACACACTTCCATGCCCGAGGCAGGATTCGAACCTGCGACCGTAGCGGTCGCGCAGTTCCACACTGTAGCGCCTAGAACCGCACGGCCACACCGCTCGGCTGCGAATTTCGAGATGGCAGAGTTACAGGAGCAACGCGTCTCAATTACATTTTGCGTGGAACTCGAGAGAACCGTCACAGAGACACACCAAATGATGCAGGAAGCCTACCGTGAAGAGTCCCTTAAGCCGTACTCTGTGTGACGAATGGTTCACACGGTTTAAAAATTGCCGAACCTCGTTCAGAGCGCCTTTAGACGTCTGCCGACGACGCTCATGTCGGGAACGTCAACGAAATCGTGCGAGCCAATCGAAGACTGACTGTCCGCAGAAGGACGCAGCATTTCAGTTGTATACGTCGTGAAATCCTGAGACAGTATCTTGGGAGCGAATTGGGTTGCCGCCGAGTTCGTCCCACGGCCCATGAGTTAAGAGCAGAAAGACGTTCGCCTCGCAGTCTGTGAAGAGCAGATGAGAGGGAGATGTTCTTTAAAAGAATCCTAACTAGTGATGAGACGTATCCCTACGTCTATGATGTTGAGGTCAAGGTTCAGTCTTCACAGTCGGTCCGAAAGGTTCTCCAAGACCAAGGAAAGGTTGTCAGGTGTGGTGAAATGTCAAAGCCATGCTCATACTTTTCTTTGAAGGATCAGTTCATCGTGAATTCGTGCAAGAAGGACAAACTGTTAACCGTCGGTACTATTGGGACGCGTTGCGACGCCTGCGAGAAAGTGTGAGAAGAAAGCGGCCTGAAATGTGGCGAACAATTCGTGGCTCTTGCCACACGATAACGCTTCCTCTCATTCATCCCTGTTGGTGCGTGACTGTTGCACAAGAAAACTAAATCATTGTGCTGCCCGGCCCGAGTGGCCGAGCGGTTGTAGGGCCTTCAGTGTGGAACCGACCGCGCGACCTCTACGGTCGCAGGTTCGAATCCTGCCTCGGGCATGGATGTGTGTGATGTCCTTGGGTTAGTTAGGTTTAATTAGTTCTAAGTTCTAGGGGACTGATGACCTCAGATGTTTACTCCCATAGTGGTCAGAGCCATTTGAACAAAATTTTCATTATGCTGCCTCATCTTACTGTCTGGCCCACGCAGACTTTTATTTCTAAAGTTGTAACACCCGTTGACAGGACGAAGATTAGCAACGATAGACGTGATAAAAGAAAATTCGCAGACGGCGCAATGCGCGATCCAGCAAGGGGCGTACCAAGCCTGCTTTCGGAATTGAAAAATAGTGTAAGGAGCAGTGTATCAACTGCGGAGGAGAGAATTCTGAAGCAGCCAATGATCGATACGTAAAAAATTTTGGGGACAAAGCTACGCCGGAATTTTTTGCCCAGTCCTCGTACGCCGGTGAACGTACTAGCAAATTAATATCAGTGTACGATACATTACTGGCCATTAAAATTGCTACACCAAGAAGAAATGCAGATGGTAAACAGGTATTTATTGCAGTTTGGGTGCATAGATCCTTAGAAATCAGCACCCAGAACAACCACTGGCTGTAATAATGGCCTTGATACGCCTGGGCATTGAGTCAAACAGAGCTTGGATGGTGTGTACAGGTACAGCTACCCATGCAGTTTCAACACGATACCACAGTTCGTCGAGAGTAGTGACTGACGTATTGTGACGAGCCGGTAGCTCGGCCACCATTGACCAGACGTTTTCAATTGGTGAGAGAGCTGGAGAATGTGCTGGCCAGGGCAGCAGTCGAACATTTTCTGTATCCAGAAAGGCCCGTACAGGACCTCCAACATGCGATCGTGCATTATCCTGCTGAAATGTAGGGTTTCGCAGGGATCGAATGATGGGCAGAGCCAGGGGTCGTAACACATGTTAAATGTAACGTCCACTGTTCAAAGTGCCGTCCATGCGAACAAGAGGTGACCGAGACGTGTAACCAATGGCACCCCATACCACCACGCTAGGTGATAACGCCAGTATGGCGATGACGAATATACGCTTCCAATGTGCGTTCACCGCGATGTCGCCAAAGACGGATGCGACCATCGTGATGTTGTAAACTGAACCTGAATTCATCCGAAAAAATGACGCTTTGCCATTCGTGCACCCAGGTTCGTCGTTGAGTACATTATCGCAGGCGCTCCTGTCTGTGATGCAGCGTCAAGGGTAACCGCAGCCACGGTCTCCGAGGAGATAGTCCATGCTGCTGCAAACGTCATCGAGCTGTTCGTGCAGATGGTTGTTGTCTTGCAAACGTCCCCATCTGTTGACTCAGAGATCGAGACGTGGCTGCACGAACCGTTACAGCCATACGGATAAGATGCCTGTCATCTCGACTGCTAGTTGGGATCCAGCACGGCGTTCCGTATTACCCTCCTGAACCCACCGATTCCATATTCTGCTTAGAGTCATTGGATCTCGACCAACGCGAGCAGCAGTGTCGCGATACGATAAACCGCAATTGCGATAGGCTACAATACCCCCTATGATAGTTGGAAACGTGATGGAACGCATTCCTCCTCCTTACACGAGGCATCACAACAACGTTTCACCAGGCAACGCCGGTCAGCTGCTGTTTGTGTATGAGAATTCGGTTGGTAACTTTCCTCATGTCAGCACGTTGTAGGTGGCTCCACGGGCGCCAACCTTGAGTGAATTGTCTGAAAAGTTAATGATTTGCATATCACAGCATCGTCTTCCTGCCGTTTAAATTTCGCGTCTGTGGCACGTCATCTTCGTGGTGTAGCAATTTTAATGGCGAGTAGTGCAGTTCACGTGATACATTGTTTTACACGAGCGATTCTATAACCAGGTGGGCTGGGGGGGGGGGGGGGGAGGCGCTTAGTGGCGAAATCCTGCTGGATGCAGATGCGAACCTACTCGAATAGTCTGTCAGGTCGGTATGTTCGGCATGCGGCGCTGCAGAACTGTACAGAACTCCTTGCTGGAGGCTAGCAATCAGCATAAACGTTGTGTTCAGTGCCGTCGCTGCAGTAGTGGTGGGAGGGACGTCGCGGGGGCAGACAGCAGAGTTCGGGTCCACGTTTTGGCAGCGGGAAGCGAGCTGCGTTGCGGCCGAGCGCGCGCATCCTCAGGAATGCGGCGGCGGCACCGTTACCGCCAACTGGGACACGGCAGCGCAGCGCCCCGCCGCTGCCGCCACCCGCAAGTGCCATAAGCTGGCTGTGGAAGCAAGCCAACTCGAGTCCCTCCTTATCCTTACGTACTCGACCGTTTCTGAGATAACGACGGTCAGACGTCTCCACGTATTTTCCGCTACTATATGTGCCTTCGACCGCGTGATATCCGCAAGCGATATGGTGCCACAGTGGGGTTGGGTTGTTTTTGGGGAAGGAGACCAGACAGGGAGGTCATCGGCCTCATCGGATTAGGGAAGGACGGGGAAGGAAGTCGGCCGTGCTCTTTCAAAGGAACCATCCCGGCATTTGTCTGGAGCGATTTAGGGAAATCAGGATGGCCGGAGACGGGATTGAACCGTGGTCCTCCCGAATGCGAGTCCAGTGTGCTAGCCACTGCGCCACCTCGCTCGGTTGCCACAGTGGTTAGCGTGGCCATTTTCGAAACCCAGTTATCTCTTCTATTTTTGTCTTTCACTTATATTGCCATCTATCCCTCTTGAAGTTCACTACACCAATGTTTCCCAGTCCTTATTCGTGTACTAACTGTACGTCAGATGATAAATCTTTTTTAAAAAGAGAGAAATCATTTCGATTTGTTTTCGCTCGGATTACTGTACCTTTATCATCATTCATTACAATTGCAAGTGCGAGTTCTGCGAAAAGGTACCGCATGGTTTGCCGCGAATTTTTTCCCAACGGGCAAATCTTCGTCACTGTTAGCGACGTTTCTGTTCCGAGTGAGATTCATGCGAAGAAATGCCACTGCGGCAAACCAGCCTTCGTCCGATGCTCGTGCTGTTGCGAATACTCGTGCTTCGAATGTTCCTACGATCGGTATCATCCAAGGGGATCCACGAAATCTTCCTGCAGAACAAACGTATGAATAACACGTAAGAACTAATATAAGAATGAAATTGAAATGAGAATGAAATATCAGAATATGATAATTTAGAGGTATATATTGCAGTATCTAAGTGCACATGTTTTGTAGAGGACCCGATGCAATGGCTATTGACGATTAAGATGCCACATGCCATACCTCCTGGACTAAATTTACGAAATAAAAAAACCTATGCGTCAACTCAGCATCGAAACATCGACCTCCTGCACGCAAACCCAGAACTCTATCCACTGTACCAACAGTACAGCACAACAGAATTGTGCTGACGGAGGTAGTTACCCTGGATGTGGTTGCAGGGTTGCCAGATTGCCACTCTTTAAAGTCCTTTTTCTGGCGAATGTACTCAACGGACGAAATTTAGTGAGAGACATTTTTTTTATCGTTGGCACGTGAAGAGTCGCTTTGCGAAGACCGAGTGCGCGAATTTCGCTTCACCCTATACATATACAGTGGCGGTCGAAATAATAGAGCCACCTCTATTGACGAGATTAAGAACTAGGATATCTATTAGTTCGCGAAATCGCCACGAGTGCCGTGTTGTCAGTCCCTTGTAGACAACATCAGGGAAGACGTTGCTGCTATCTTTAGTCGTCCGAAAGGAAGCGTTTGAGCTAGACGTGTGAAAAGAGGCATAAAGGTAAGAATCTTATGGGTCAAAATAATAGAGCCGCTTTACACATGTGCCTTTAAATTGATTTTTATGCAGTTGTTTTGTATGTAAATTGACGTGTGGTTTTGTTTACATTCGTCTAGATGGGCAGAGCAAAGCATACCAGTGACGATGAGCGTATAATAATGTTCCGGATGTTCAAAAGTGCGATGTCCATGAATAAAATAGCCAATGTCTTGCACGTTTCGCGAAAACGAGTCCAGAACGCCATGAGACGGTCAAAACAAACAAAGCCGCAGGTGGAGAACAGGGGGCGACCTCGTGTAACTACTCCTCGCGTAGACAGACTCATCACTAGGGAAGTGAAGAAAGTCCCATTTTTGTCAACACCACGACTGAAAGCCATTTTGTTTAGCGACGAACATGATGTTCAACCATCAACCTCAACGATTCAAAGACGACTGAGATCTGCAAAATTGAATGGGCGCATTGCAAGAAAGAAGCCACATGTTTCACAAGCTAATGTTCGGAAAAGGTTAGCCTTTGCCCGGAGAAATGAACACAAACCTAATACTTGGTGGAGGAACATCCTTTGGTCCGATGAATCCAAGTTTAATAGGTTTGCCTCAGACGGAAAAGTCTATGTGCGCCGCCCACCAAACCAGGAATTTAATCCCAAGTACACTTTAAAAACTGTGAAATACGGTGGCGGAGGTGTTATGGTATGGGGATGTTTTTCGTGGTACGGCATTGGTCCAATACACCGTATCAACGGCATAATGAACGCAGAAATGTACAAAGACATCTTGGCAAATGTGATGCTGCCTTATGCTGAAGAGGAAATGCCGCTGAAATGGAAATTTCAGCACGATAACGATCCAAAGCATACTGCAAGGATCATAAGGCAGTTTGTTCAAGAGCACAATATCGAAGTATTAGAGTGGCCACCTCAGTCCCCTGACGCATCACCCATTGAGAACTTATGGGAGATCTTAGACAAGAGAATTGACCGCTCAAAAGCTACATCGTCAGAAAAACTGTGGGAAGAAATCCAGAGAGCCTGGTATGCGATCAGTAGTGACGAATGCAGGCGTTTAGTAGACTCTATGGGTAAGAGGTGCAGGGCAGTCCTCAAAAATAAGGGTTACCCCACGAAGTACTAATGCAGTCCTATGCAAAAAAGACTGTTCCTGTACGTTTCATAAGACTGAGATCAAGTACAATATATTTGTTTCAATTGGCTCTATTTTTTTGACCCTGTGGTCCGGTATTCTTTTGAATATTATCGATTATTACTGATTATTTTGTGTTGTGTTATCGATATAACTGACTATAGTACAATGTGACTCGGTTGTAATGGTTTCCATCATAGTTCAAACATGTCAAGTAATAAATGTGCACTTTATTCCAAACCTTTGCCAGGTGGCTCTATTATTTTGACCGCCACTGTATATAAGGGCAGAGAAACTGCTATAGGCATGCATATTCAAATACAGACATATGTAACAGGCAGAACAGTGCGCTGCCGTCGGCAACGCTTATATAATAGAACAAGTGTCTGGCGCAGTTGTAAGATCGGTTACTGCTGCTGCACTGGCAGGTTATCAAGATTTAAGTGAGTTTGAACGTGGTGTTATAGTCGGCGCACGAGCGATGGGTCACAGCATCTCCGAAGTAGCGATGAAGTGGGGATTTTGCCGTACGGCCATTTGATGAATGTACCGCGAACACCACGAATGCGGTAAAATATCAAATCTCCGGCATCACTGCGGTCGGACAGAGATCTTGCAAGAACGGGCCCAACGAATTATTTAACTTGGCAGGAGTGCAACCCTTCCGCAAATTGCTGCAGATTTCAATGCTGGCTCGTCAACGAGTGTCAGCGTGCGAACCATTCGGCGACCGGTGTGGCCGAGCGGTTCTAGGCGCTTCAGTCCGGAACCGCGCTGCAGCTGCTGCGGTCGCAGGTTCGAATCCTGCCTCGGGCATGGGTGCGTGTGATGACGTTAGGTTAGTTAGGTTTCAAGTAGTTGTAATTCTAGGGGACTGATGAGCCATTTGAATGATTTTTGCGAACCATTCAGCGAAACATCATCGCTATGGGCTTTCGGACCCTAAGGCCCACTCGTGTACCCTTGATGACCGCGCGACACAAAGCTTACGCGCCGCCTGGTTCCATCAACACTGACATTCGACTGTTGATGACTGGAAACCTGTTGCTTGCTCGGACGAGTCTCGTTGCAAATTGTATGGAGCGGATAGACTTGTGTCTGTGTGTGTGTGCGTGTGTGTGTGTGTGTGTGTGTGTGTGTGTGTGTGTGTTGTGTGTGTGTGTGTGTTATTGTGGTCCAGTTGTAATTTTAAAAGTTAATATAATGCGATTGTATCGCTTCATTTCGAAAGAAAAAAAAAAGTCCAAATGTGTGTGAAATCTTATCTGACTTAACTGCTAAGGTCATCAGTCCCTAGGCATACACTCTGCTTAACCTACATTATCCTAAGGACAAACACACACACACCCGTGCCCGAGGGAGGACTCGAACCTCCGCCGGGACCACCCGCGCAGTCCATGACTGCAGCGTCTTAGAGCGCTCCGCTAATCCCGCGCTTCGAAAGAAAAATTTGTGTAGTACCATTCTACGGACACGGGTAGGTAAATGAAGCCAGTAAAACTAAAATACAAACAATAATTTCGAGCGCGGGGCTCAAGATTTAAAAGCCGTGACGGTCACCACATCCAGGATTTCATGTGATGGTATCTCCCGCAAAGAGGCAGATAAAGTACCACTAGAACTTCGAGCGCCACTGTTTGAGAAGCGGTCCAGTGTCTACGGATATGACGAGACGCGTGTCGGCTTGCTCTGACTGCCCCTGCACAGAGCGAAGGTCCTGGCAGATGGCGTGATGCCACTTGCCGTCTTCGCCCAACACCGCCTCCAAGGAAGGCCTCGGCGCTTGTTGGTGACGTCACGTCAGCTAGGCACGGCGAACGCCAAGTCTGTTGCAGGCAGAAACGTAATAGTGTCTCCCTCTCCGACAAAGTGAAACTATTGGCGGTAGTTGACCAACAGACATTCTTCTGAGAGATTTCTGCAATCAATTAATTGTGCAATTCATTACACTTCTTGACAAGTAGTGTACTCCTGAACTTAAATTTCCACCTGTTTTAGGGATTGACATACAAAAACAACTTCATGGACCAGAAGCAACAGAATTCGTGCTTCTTTATCTTATTTGCAAATCTGTGGAAGCTACGTTTGTACTGAGTTGCTTTTACAAGAAACTGTGAACAATTGCTGCTCTTCTTTAGGTATCTCGGTTGACTATGGGGTGAGGAGCACTGAATGTTAATGAAATATCTTGCGATTGTACACGCTGGGGGAGGGGGTGGGAGACAGAAGAGGAGGCAAGAGAGACATACTTGTTTTATCAAATAACATTTTTTTATCTTATAAAGTTTCTCCTTTCAGTTGCAAGAGGGGAACATTTATCTTTTCTAAAGTGCATGTTTAAAAACGTTTTGGTCGTGCGGTAGCGTTCTCGCTTCCCGCGCCCGGGTTCCCGGGTTCGATTCCCGGCGGGGTCAGGGATTTTCTCTGCCTCGTGATGACTGGGTGTTGTGTGATGTCCTTAGGTTAGCTAGGTTGAAGTAGTTCTAAGTTCTAGGGGACTGATGACCATAGATGTCAAGTCCCATAGTGCTCAGAGCCATTTTTTTTTTTTTTTTGAAAAAAGTTTAAGCTCAGCAGTATTTTTGATGTATGAAGCTATTTTGTTTCCTGTTTAGAATTCCTTTCGTTGAAAACGATTGTAATCTAATGACTGGCAATAGTTGGACATTTACACATGTAAATTAGTTCACATTTCCAGTGACGATGTCAAACAAAAATAAATAATTAAAAGAAACGAGTTCATTGTAAGGGGGTTGGGATAAGTTTTGATAAAAAGATGGATCAAGTAAATATACTCTCTTGAATGTAAAATTTACGAAGCTTGCAATGGGGCAAAGCATCTTCTCATATTGATCTGCGTTTGTTTCGACAGGATTCAGCAATACAGAACTATGATCTTCATTTGTAGCTTTACGATAGTAAGAAAATCTATCATCTAAATAAAATTGCTGAAGCCAAAATAATACCAAACACTTTGTCCAAAAATAAGAGATTTATAGTGATAAGCGCGGCCAGGCGTTTCTGGCTGCAACGGACGTGGCGTTGGCCGTGCCTAGCTGACGTGGCGCCACGAACAAGCGCCGAGGCCTTCCTTTTGAGTCGGTGTTGGATCACCCCGTCAGCGCGCCTAGCGACGAGACGTGCCGCGACCGGCTCTCGTCGAGGGGGGAGAGCCCACTCGAAGCAAGCGAGCAATCTAGCCCTGCGGCCGCTCCGGCCACGAAACGCCACCCCAGTGCAGGGCCGCAGCGCCGAAGGCAGCGCGCTGCACCGTACTGCCGACGCCCTGGTAACAGTGCATTAAGTCGTACACAGGGGGAGGGCCCACAGCGCCCGTCACAGCCTTCTCAGGCCTGCCTCCAACATTTTGGGACACATTGAAAGCGCTGATAGTCGGTCCTCTAGCGATTATCTTGAGATACGGAACTGTCGTGTACATAGTTCCCCGTAGTCAGCGCGTACACAACTTTCCCACTAGAGCGCACCCCGCTAAGCACAACAGCGCAGGCGCAGCGCTCGTCCGTCTCCGCAATACGAGATGGCGCTGCATTAGAGACGGAACAAATTCTGTTTCTTTTTTTTTTTTTTTCTTTTTTTTTATATTCCTTCGTTGTATTTCAATTCCCCCGAAGGGGGCGGGCTGGCAGCAGCTTAATACGCTGGTCTACAGCCTACAGACTTTTGTTTTAAAAACGGAAGAAGAAAAGAAACAAGAAAAACAGGCGATAAAACGGTGACTTAAAGTGTAAAATGGCAGAAAAATGCAGAAAGCAAAAGGGGTTGGCAATGTTAATAAAAGACACAGGAATCAGGCAAGTAACATAGTACACACACAATTAAAAAACGTGGCGACAGTCTGTGCTTTCTGTTCGCTAGAGATAAAAAGCACACCCAGCGCCAGTATGATGGCCATTCGCAACACTTCCCAAAAAAGATAACACGGAACACTCACTGTAAAACACTGCACGAAAATGGCGCCACAAAGACGACACTCCCGAGCCAAAGGCAGATGGGGGGGGGGGGGGGGGGAACCTGGAGGAGGGGGAAGAACAAGGAGGGAGGAAGGAAAAAACGAAAAGGGGGGGGGACCAAGGAGAGACTCATAAAGGGGGAGAAGGGCAGACGCGAGAGGGAATGAGAGGAGGCACAGGAGGGAAATGCAAAAGGCCTCGGGGGAGAGAAGGCAGAGAGAGGGGAGGTGGGGAAAAAAGAGGATGGAAGGGGGGGAGAGGGAGCCCAGGAAAAGGACGGAGGAAAGGAGGGGGAGTGAGGATCAGAGTTGATAGGAGGGATAAATGGAGGGAGAGAGGGCATCATCCAGGAGGGGGAGTTGATGCAAGCCACCTTGGGAAAGGAGATGTAGGGTGTAGAGATGGAGGGTAGGGGGGACACAACAGTGAAGGCGTGGCAGGGGGCGGGGATGGGAGAGGAGAGGAACAACCAGGGGTGAGGGGGATCAAGGCGGTGGGAGGTGTAGAGGATGCGGATATGTTCGAGGAATAGCAGCACATGGGGGAAAGGAATGAGGATCCGCGTACGGGACGGGAGGCGAGGCGGAGTGCATGACGCTCAAGGATCTGGCGGGACTTACAGAATTGGGGGGGGGGGGGGGGGGCAGATATCCAGGCAGGACTGGCATAACAGAGGATGGGACGGATCAAATTCTGCTTCCGCCGATCCGCGTGTTAATATGTAATGCAGCCAATGAGATAGCTGCTAATGTAGAACCTTTTGTCCTCGCGGATCACAATCGCGCAGTGATACCTGAACGCGCGAGGTATTATGAGTGCACAGACCTCCGATTAGTCACTCTGCATTATTCTGTACCAGTCTGTAGTCAAGTTTCAGTCTGCACCTAATAAGATTATCATATTCCTGTACACAGCCATGAAGATAAATGTATCAGAGATATATGTGAGAATAAGACTAACGTACCAAGACCAAAGGAACTTCAGATTGTAAATTGTAAACAGCATCCAGAATCGAGTTACGTAAGGTTTATGATTGTTATTATTTTAATAAATGTGAGTGAAAATTAATCAAGTTCTGTTTAAAGTTGGTCACCGTCAATCTGCCACTCTAAGCGTGCAAGTGGCATTTCTATCGTCTGACCTAACGGCAGAAGGTAAACACACCACGATAAGACCACGAGACATATTGCTGACACTCGTCTACTTCGCTAGAGCGACAGGTCAAATAATCTGATGGTGTGTGTACCGAACGTCTTACAGTACACACACCACAGGTAGCAATGGCGCTAGGCCGCTATTACACTATCAAATTTCTTTGTCAAAGATGTCTTCAGATATTCGTGAAATATATACGACAAAGATCTTTGACGTGGCGCTAAAAAGCGGTATTACACTGTCATCATATTTTTCGTCAAAGTTCAAGATGCCTTACAACAACAACTTGTTATTAACCGCAGCAGTTGCATGTACCACAATTGCACTGTGTGCACATGCGGAAGAGAAGCGGGGGGAAAAAAGGAAACTTACCTGGGTGAAGCCGTGGGTTTTACGACGACACGATAAAAGCATTCAGCACAACTTGTTACGTCAGCTTATAGTCGAGGACGTCAAGTCGCACATCAATTACTTACGAGTGGATGAGCATACGTTTCTGTATGTGCTCTGTGAAGTGTATCCTCGTATCACAAAGCACAGTACTCACTTAAGAACTGCTACATCTTCAGAAGAGAGGCTCACTGTCACACTCCGATTCCTTGCTACAGCAGAGGGTTAGGTTAGGTTAGGTTAGGTCAGGTCAGGTCAGGTCAGGTCAGGTCTGTCTCCAATCTTCTTAATCTATATTTGTATTCAGTTGTCGGCACACACCAATTGTATTTACCGGCAATGTTTATAAAAACATTACAGACGGCAGAACGCTGCAGCAATGCTAGCGCTCCACGTGGTAACATGTCACATTGCAGTGAACGGAAGACAAGCGACTTCTTTGAACACATCTACACCGAGGCGCAAGATTTGATCAAATATTGGACGACATTTGACAAAGTTCCCTATTACACCATAAAATATCTTTGGCAAAGAAATTTGATAGTGTAATACCGGCCTTAGGGAGGTACACAGCGTTTACCACATAACAGTAAAGCCGTCGGCGCACAGAGCGTGCATGCGAGCGTTGAGCGTACCGAGTTTCTGACGTCAGAGCATGGAATAGCACGTTCGGGAGTCTTTCCGAACGTGCAGAGCAGTATCTGGCGTGTCAGATGTTGTGAGCGTGCGTCTGAGAGTTGAGCACGCACGCCGTATCCCTTCAGTACAGAGTTGTGAGGCGCCATATTGGCATTCATTTCAAGCCTGTACGTAAATATGCCGTTTCTCGGCACCAGCAAATTGAGAATCACTGGAAAACCCGTTGTTAACTGTGTGATTCGCCCCAATACAATAATGAGAAACATCATATTCGTGGCAAAAGAATTATTGCAACTGGTGTATTGTGAGAGTAGGCTATTTTTAAGGCAGCGACACATTGAAGATTCACCCAAAAAGCATTGTTCTGGTACAATGTATTATAATTACGTTTCAATTAGTACGATATTTACGATTAAGGTTTTCAGGAAGGCGTAACATAATATGATTAGTTATGAGAGGGGTGTTGTTGGTTTAGCGTCACTGCCCAGTTGAGACATCCGTTGGGGCGGTGGTTCGCGACCCAATGCTGCCAAATTTTTGTTCCTAACATTTGCGCCGGCCGGAGTGGCCGAGCGGTTCTAGGCGCTACAGTCCGGAACCGCGCGACCGCTACGTTCGCAGGTTCGAATGCTGCCTCGGGCATGGACGTGTGTGTTGTCCTTAGGTTAGTTAGGTATCAAGTAGTTCTCAGTTCTAGGGGACTGATGACCTCGGAAGTTAAGTCCCATAGTGGCCAGAGCCATTTGAACTGTCGGTGGTGTGAGTCAACAGACGAGTTTGGCGTGTACGCTTTTGTGCTGTACGTATCGCCACCTCACTGTCACATCGGAAACAGGGGACCTAGGGATGTTTCGCGTACAGACGTATGACACAAGCGACACCCGATCACGTGGCCACGTTCGAAGCCCGAGAGTTGCGCGGAGAGCCCCATTCTGCTCTCTCACGATACTGCTGTTGCTCAAATGGAGTACCTGGCAGTAGTATGTTTTAGGTGGTGTCCGAATACCTTTGATCACATAGTGTAATATTTTTCCGATGAAGTTACAACGCCATTGTCAAATTGGAGTTTCTCTTCTTTAAATTTGTAATGTTTTTGCACATTGTTCCGACGTGGATAGGCAGCGCGCCCTTTGCGCCGTTGCGGCCGTGAAGCAGACACCCGAGGAATTCTGCAAGCGGCCGCTAACTGGTGGGCTAATTGCGGACGTTGCGCTGCGAACACAGGCGCGCTCGCAGGCTGGAGTAGTGTTCCGACAGCCACACACACGCCGTGGACGCAGTACACAGGTCGCGGCCAGTAGAGGATGCAGCTCACCGGCCTCTGTAGTCTCATTCTACTTGGCAGTTGCAACGTAGAGAGGCAGGCAGCAGTGCTGTCTGGCTACCTCTGCCAGAGCTGACCCGAGATATGCGACGCACGTGGCCAAGTCTCAAGGCGCTAACGCGCCAGGCCGACCAACGACAGCCAGTCGCTTCGTTGGGCGTTATTTGCTTAAGCCGTCGGCACACGGACCGAGCGTGCCGAGTTCAACGTGCTGCTGAACGCTCAGGAACGATGCGACTCGTGCACACGGTACGTGGGCCACAACGTGGTATACGCGATCGCAACGCACTCCAGCGACAGTTGAGGGATGTTTCTAGTACGGAAATCACACTGTTTACTGAACGGGCGCGCGTAAAATTCCCACGTTAGCTCTATTAGAACGCACATTTTCCTCCATCGTCCACGGAAAGGAAAGTACAATGTCCAATCCATAAGGACACAGGCTCATAAAAGTTCCATTACAAATAGTGCGTTACAAATTTCGAATACTTCTCCGCATAAGATAAACATTATTTCATCATTTCCACGTTTTAGTAAAACCCCAAGGTCAGTCTTACTTGATCACTGTTCCTACCCAGTAGCAAAATTATTCCAACATGTGATTTACGAAGCGCAAAACAAAAAGGAGCAAAATATCTTTATACAACTAGCGCAACCTGTCCTGTGGATTAAGCCACTCGAACAAAGTTACCCCTCAAAAAAAGGTGAACTTGTATTTAAATAGCATCCAATATTATTCTATATACTTATATTAAAGTAATAACAAAGTATCAAAACCTAATAAAAACGCGAATGTTAGGGAAAAAAATTTTGGTAGTATTGGGTCGCGAACCACCGCCCCAACAAAGACCTCTCAACTGGACAGCGACTCTACTCGTTACGCTAAACGAACAACACTCGCCTTGTATCTAATCATATTATGTTACTCCTCCTGAAAACGGTAACTTTAGATAAATATATTACTAACTGAAATTTAATTATAACAAATTGTACCAAGAACAATGCGTTTTGCGTGGATCTTCAGTGTGTCGCTGCCTTCCAATACCCTGCTCTCATAATACGCAAGTTGCAATAACTCTTTTGCCACGAATATGATGTTTCTCATTATTTTATTGGAGCGAATCACACAGTTAACAACGGGTTTTCCAGTGATTCCCAATTTTCTGGTGTTCAGAAACAGCATATACACGTACAGGCTTGAAATGAAAGCCAATATGGCGCCTCACAACTCTGTACTGAAGGGAGACGGCGTGCGTGTGACGTAGGTGGCGTTGTGCTATTTGCCATCTCATTGGTCAACTCTCAGACGCACGCACAGAATATCTGACACGCCAGATACTGCTCTGCACGTTCGGAAAGACTCCCGAACGTGCTATTCCACGCTGTGACGTCAGAAACTCAGCATGGCTAAACGCTCAACGTTCCGATGCACGGTCCGTGTGCCGACGGCTTTAGTGTGTACGGGCTACAAATTGCACCCGACCAAGCGGTTGGCCTTCGTTGCGGCTAGATCTGCTCTGGCGATGGCATCAAAGGAGTGTCGGTTGGTCGGCGTTAGGACCCCTCTCCTAGTTCGGACGTCCGATCGAATGTTCGTTGGTTCAGTAGCGCTTTGTTGTCTCTCCAGAGCGGATGTCTAGTTTTTCCGGACAGCCACAAGTTGCACTTGCACCTTTTTTTACCGGTTCCAGATTTTAATTTAACACGAACATCTTCAGAAACTCTAGTTTAAAGTACAGTAGTTGGCTTATATCCTCGAAGTCTTTCGTGGGGGCATGGTTCAATAAAATAAAACAAAAAAATTAGATGACCTGAGGTACGGGAGTTCCCCATTACGTCCAACGCTGGGGGTGCTATTCCAGCGCCGGAGAGCCTTTAGGGGGAAAATAAGCTGAAGATATGTGTTGGGGAGGGCACTGGACTTTAATAGTCCTTGTTGGAATGTCTGCCATAGTGCTATGGTGGTGTAATTGTCAGCATTCCTATAAGCAAGGAGACCCGGGTTCAAGTCGCGGCCGAGGCACAGATTTTAAGTCATTTCTTCAGATTTCACCATTATCGCAGATAAAATCATCTATGTTTGCAAGCCGCGTCATTTCGAAGAAAACATCCGAGCTTTCGGCGGCTGTATCCGCCTTCGTCATCAGGAGTTGAAATGACTGACTGCCCGGGGGGGGGGGGGGGGGGGGGGCTGAAACTACTGACTGTCAGGGCTCGCCAACCCCGGCAGTCAGTCATTTCAACTCCTGATGACGATGGCGGAGACAGCTGTCGAAAGCTCCGGTGTTTTCTTAGATATGACGTGATTTGTAAACGAAGATTTTATTGACAATAGTTGCCTGTTGAATTAAAGAGCGAAACCAGCCAATAAGACAGACTCGCTGCGACTTGTAGCTGTCCTCAAAAACTTAATTTCAACAGTCGCTGATTGCTTGTTCTCGCAAAGGGTGTGTGTTTATTGTGTTTAAAAATACTGGAGTATGGAGTGTTATATGAAGAGAGCATTAAAGGTGCTAGGTTTATCGTGGACAAGCACGTCCCTAAGAGCTGCAGTTGAAAAACGAAACTGAAAAGACAGCGATTTGAGGGAAATAATTCGGCTATTAGAAAATAATGTACACGATGTGAAAAAGAAAATGATATCTTTATGGATATATTTTTTTCCCGCGAACGACGAAGAGAAACAAATAAATACTGGGAGAGAATATTAACTTCTTGCTGCAGGTACTGCTCTCCTAAAATAGGTAGTCTCTTCGGAAATGTGACGTCCAGCACAGTTCAATAACAATTCGAAGTCTGTAGCTTTTATTCGGAGAAAGTATGAAACAGCCCTTATTTTTATTCAGCTTTAAGGTAGACACTAATTTTTTCCCACCACACGGCTCTCTACTTTTTTTTTTCTAATAATCACCGTCTTGCAGTAAAATAAGTGCTGCACCTGTCCCAACTGATAAATCCTCCCCTTATAGTGTCAGCTGTTCAGATCCTAATTGAAACGCCGCTTTATAGCGATAACAAAACGGGAGCAAGATCGGCAAGTTATCAGAGACAAATGTGATTCCCCGCGGCCGAATTCCCTGGCTGCACGCCCTTCGAGGACGAGGAGTCGAGCACGGTGCCAATGCATTGGTGGCCAACGTTCGGGCGAATTCATTGTGTCTCGTTCGTTGACCTCTGCTGGCCTAGCTTATCTCTGTCCGAAGGTTCATTAGAGTGTCGTGTAAAAAAATGTTTCGGTAACAAATGTTTCAGCGTCATATACACTACTGTCCATTAAAATTGCTACACCAAGAAGAAATCCAGATGATAAACGGGTATTCATTGGACAAATACCAAAACTGACATGTGATTACATTTTCACGCAATATGGGTGCATAGACCCTGAGAAATCAGTACCCAGAAGAACCAGCTCTGGCCGTAATAACGGCCTTGGTACGCCTGGGCATTGAGTCAGAGCTTGGATGGTGTGTACAGGTACAGCTGCCCATGCAGCTTCAACACGATACCACAGTTCATCAAGAGTAGTGACTGGCGTATTGAGACGAGCCAGTTGCTCGGCAACCATTGACCAGACGTTTTCAGTTGGTGAGAGGTCTGGAGAATGTGCTGGCCAGGGCAGCAGTCGAACATTTTCGGTATACAGAAAGGCCCGTACAGGACCTGCAACATGCGGTCGTGCATTATCCTGCTGAAATGTAGGGTGTCGCAGGGATCGAAAGAAGGATAGAGCCACGGGTCGTAACACATCTGGAATGTAACGTCCACTGTTCAAAGTGCCGTCAATGCGAACAAGAGGTGACCGAGACGTGTAACCAATGGCACCCCATAACATCACACCGGGTGATACGCTAGTATGGCGATGACAAATACACGCTTCCGATGTGCGGTCACCGCGATGTCGCTAAACACGGATGCGACCATCATGATGCTGTCAGCACAACCTGGATTCATCCGAAAAAATGACGTTTTGCCATTCGTGCATCCAGGTTTGTCGTCGAGTACACCATCGCAGGCGCTCGTCTGTATAATGCAGCGTCGAGGGTAACCGCAGCCACGGTCTCCGAGGTGATAGTCCGTGTTGCTTCAAACGTCGTCGAACTGTTCGTGCAGATGGTTGTTGTCTTGTAAACGTCCCCATATGTTGACTCAGGGATCGAGACGTGGTTGCACGATCCGTTACAGCCATGCGGATAAGATGCCTGTCATCTCGACTGCTAGTGATAATAGGCCATTGGGATCCAGCACGGTGTTCCGTAGTACCCTCCTGAACCCACCGACTCCATATTGTGCTAACAGTCGTTGGATCTCAACCAGCGCGAGCAGTAGTGTCGCGATACGATAAGCCGTAACCGCGGTAGGCTACAATCCGACCTTTATCAAAGTCGGAAACGTGATGGTACGCATTTCTCCTCCTTACACGACGCATCACAACAACGTTTTTGTCATGTCAGCATGTTGTAGGTGTCGCCACCGGCGCCAACCTTGTGTGAGTGCCGTGAAAAGCTAATCATTTGCATATCATTTCATCTTCCTGTCGGTTAAATTTCGTGGCTGTAGCACGCCGTCTTCGTCATTTTAATGGGCAGTAGTATATATATATATATATATATATATATATATATATATATATATATATATATATATATAATTCGTTTTCTTTTGTTTGAAATATGTACAAGTAGAGCTACGAAACTGAATGGATTTTTTTTGTTTTTCGTACCAAATACACCATTATCATCCTCAATTACGAACGCAAAAAAAAGAAAAGAAAGAACAAATCGTTTGGTTGGTTTGGAGATTAGATGGACTAAAGAACGACGTTATCAGTCAACCAAACCGGTTAATCAGTTCTCTGGTGATGAGGTTTCACAATCGATTTTAATTTACTATTTTTCCGGTGGATTTTCGAAAATTTTACGTTCGTGTAAACCTTGTTTTGAAATTACCAACACAAGAAAAGAAAAATCAAGCAGATCGGTCAAGGCGTTCTCAGGCGGTAATTGTTGATACATTGGACAATTTGATTTTTATTTATATGGATTCTGAAAATAACATTCTTGTGGCTCCAGCAAACCTCTAGACAGGCAACATATAGCAGGACTGCACGGCCGTTTTAGCTGTTTTGTAATAAATACTAGTGACGTAACGTTTAATAGGCATTTTTCCGTCGTTATTGTCGTAAACGCAGTTTTTTTTTTAGACAACATAGTTGTGTTAAGAATAAAAGCGATTGATTTACTTATAATCAGTTATTCAAAATGACAGTCACAATGGCATTATATATTTTGCCGCCGTCTTCAGGGCAATTTACACCATTTGGTCGCTCGCTGGAGTCTTCACCCTGCCTGTGCACGGTTGGTAACTACGCAGTTCACCACAAAATGGAAAAGGAGTAGCTATTCCTTAACTTGGCTATCTTAAGCGACGAGAAACCCGTCAACCGTGGACAGAGCGCTAATGCAGTTTTGCGGAGCAAAGGTTGACATCGTCCGCTAGTGGTGTTCCTACACCGGTTCCGTGTGGGTCCGTAATCAGTGAACTCGCCTCGCTAGCGGTTGATTGTCTCACGTGAGGCAGTGAGCAGGGCCGGCGTATAAAGCAAGAGCCGGCCGTCTGCCCGCTGGACTGCGCCACAGCAGCACGGGGGCCTTCTACGTATACGGTGCGAAATTTTTGAAAATTTGTGGTGAGGTCTTATGGGACCAAACTGCTGAAGTCATCGGTCCCTAAGCATCATGAACAATTGTGGCCCAGTGATACGGTCACCCATAAAAATTGCATCGTTGTTTGGTAACATGAACTCCATGAATGGCTGCAATTGGTCTCCAACTAGGCGAACGTAACCGTTGAGAAATTTTTGAAAATTTGTGGTGAGGTCTTATGGGACCAAACTGCTGAAGTCATCGGTCCCTAAGCATCATGAACAATTGTGGCCCAGTGATACGGTCACCCATAAAAATTGCATCGTTGTTTGGTAACATGAACTCCATGAATGGCTGCAATTGGTCTCCAACTAGGCGAACGTAACCGTTGAGAAATTTTTGAAAATTTGTGGTGAGGTCTTATGGGACCAAACTGCTGAAGTCATCGGTCCCTAAGCATCATGAACGATTGTGGCCCAGTGATACGGTCACCCATAAAAATTCCATCGTTGTTTGGTAACATGAACTCCATGAATGGCTGCAATTGGTCTCCAACTAGGCGAACGTAACCGTTGAGAAATTTTTGAAAATTTGTGGTGAGGTCTTATGGGACCAAACTGCTGAAGTCATCGGTCCCTAAGCATCATGAACAATTGTGGCCCAGTGATACGGTCACCCATAAAAATTCCATCGTTGTTTGGTAACATGAACTCCATGAATGGCTGCAATTGGTCTCCAACTAGGCGAACGTAACCGTTGAGAAATTTTTGAAAATTTGTGGTGAGGTCTTATGGGACCAAACTGCTGAAGTCATCGGTCCCTAAGCATCATGAACGATTGTGGCCCAGTGATACGGTCACCCATAAAAATTCCATCGTTGTTTGGTAACATGAACTCCATGAATGGCTGCAATTGGTCTCCAACTAGGCGAACGTAACCGTTGAGAAATCTTTGAAAATTTGTGGTGAGGTCTTATGGGACCAAACTGCTGAAGTCATCGGTCCCTAAGCATCATGAATAATTGTGGCCCAGTGATATGGTCACCCATAAAAATTCCATCGTTCTTTGCTAACATGAACTCCATGAATGGCTGCAATTGGTCTCCAACTAGGTGAACGTAACCGTTGAGAAATTTTTGAAAATTTGTGGTGAGGTCTTATGGGACGAAACTGCTGAAGTCATCGGTCCCTAAGCATCATGAATAATTGTGGCCCAGTGATATGGTCACCCATAAAAATTCCATCGTTGTTTGCTAACATGAACTCCATGAATGGCTTCAATTGGTCTCCAACTAGGCGAACGTAACCGTTGAGAAATTTTTGAAAATTTGTGGTGAGGTCTTATGGGACCAAACTGCTGAAGTCATCGGTCCCTAAGCATCATGAACAATTGTGGCCCAGTGATATGGTCACCCATAAAAATTCCATCGCTGTTTGCTAACATGAACTCCATGAATGGCTGCAATTGGTCTCCAGCTAGGCGAACGTAACCGTTGAGAAATTTTTGAAAATTTGTGGTGAGGTCTTATGGGACCAAACTGCTAAGGTCATCGGTCCCTAAGCATCATGAACAATTGTGGCCCAGTGATACGGTCACCCATAAAAATTGCATCGTTGTTTGGTAACATGAACTCCATGAATGGCTGCAATTGGTCTCCACCTAGGCGAACATAACCATTCCCACTGAATGATGGCTTCAGTTGGACCATAGAACCAGTGCATTCCAAGTAAACAGAGCCCACACCATTATGGACCCACCACCAACTTGCACAGTGCCTTGTTGTCAACCTGGGTTCATAGGCTCATGGGGTCTGTGTGACGCTCGCACCCTACCATGAGACCAACGAATGGGGGTTGAATTGAACAGGCCACATTTTTCCAGTTTCCTGGGGTCCAACTAAAATAAATGTCGTGTGACTAGCGCCTCCCGTCGGGTAGACCTTTCGCCGGTTTCGAGTCTTTCGATTTGACGTCACTTCGGCGACTTATGCGTCGATTGGGATGAAATGATGATGAATAGGACAACACGACCCCAGCTGGGAATCGAACCCGGGCCCTTAGGATTGACATTCTATTGCGATGACCACTCAGCTACTGATATGTCACATGCGTCTAGCTCGAGCTATCATTCCTCGTTCAAAGTGTTAATTTCGTAATAACGTCTGAAACCATTTCACATGAACCACCAGACTACAAATGAGAGCTTCGCCAATGCCCAGTCCTTTGGCACCTCGTGTACGTGAGAGTAACGTCATCTTTATGTGTGTGTATTGCTACTCCATGAGAATAAGGCGCTACCTCCTAGCCCATGAGTGTAAAGCCGTCGGCACACGGACCGAGCATCCGAACGTTGAGCATTGAGCGTGCCCAGTTTCTGACGTCACAGCATGGAACAGCACGCTCGGGAGTCTTTCCGATCGTGCAGAGCAGTATCTGGCATGTCAGATATTCTGAGCGTTGACCAATGAAATGGCACAACGCCACCTACGTCACACGCACGCCGTCTCCCTTCAGTACAGAGTTGTGAGGCGCCATATTGGCATTCATTTCAAGCCTATATGTATATATGTCGTTCCGAGCACCAGCAAATTGAGAATCACTGCAAAATCCGTTGTTAACTGTGTGATTCGTTCCAATACAATAATGAGCAACATCATATTCGTGGCAAAAGAATTATTGTAACTTGGGTACTATGAGAGTAGGCTATTTGAAGGCAGCGACACACTGAAGATCCACCCAAAACGCATTGTTCTTGGTACAATGTGTTATAATTAAATTTCAATTAGTAACATAACTACGATTAAGTTTTTTAGCGAGTGGCAACATACTGTCTAGTAATGAGATTTTTTGTTGGGGCGGTGGTTCGCGTCCTGACACAACCAATTTTTTTTCCCTAACATTCGCGTTTTTATTAGGTTTTGATACTTTGTTATTACTTTAATATAAGTATATAGAATAATATTGGATGTTATGTAAATACAAGTTCACCTTTTTTTGAGGGTTGACTTTGTTCGATTGGCTTAATGTTACAGGACAGCTTGCGCTACTTGTATAAAGATATTTTGTGCCTTTTTCTTTTACGCTTCGTAAATCACATGTTGCAATAATTCTCCTACTGGGTAGGAACAGTGATCAAGTAAGACTGACCTTGGGGTTTTACTAAAATGTGGAAATGATGAAATAATGCTTATCTTATGCGGAGAAGTATTCGAAATTTGTAACGCACTATTTGTAATGGAACTTTTATGAGCCTGTGTCCTTATGGATTGGACATTGTACTTTCCTTTTGGTGGACAATGGAGGAAACGTGCGTTTTAATAGAGCTAACGTGGGAATTTTACGCGCGCCCGTTCAGTAAACAGTGTGATTTACGTGCTAGAAACATCCCTCAACTGCCGCTGGAGTGCGTTGCGATCGCGTATACCACGTTGTGGCCCACGTACCGTGTGCACAAGTCGCATCGTTCCTGAGCGTTCAGCAGCACGTCGAACTCGGCACGCTCAACGTTAACTTTCGACAACACGATCCGTGTGCCGACGGCTTAAGGCGCTACTTCCTCGCCGTGGAAAGTGTGAGCGTGTGAAGCACCTGATTGGCTCCGGCGGCAAGATCAGGGAAAGTTGGGGTCATCACCTCCAGGCTGGAGGAGACCTCCTACAACAGGATACTGTTGGTTAGTGGGCGGGGGGCCGGCACAGAATCAGTTCGCGGAAATGATGTGGTATATGCTGTTTTCTGTCTCGTATCGTGGCGGATTTGCCCGCTGATCGATCCCCGCATGTAGCGTCTGCCGTGCGGCCTGGTGAGGTTCCTTACGTTGGACGCGAGGACCGGGATGTACAACACACCGCCCGCCACGCTAGAGCAGGCGCGGCGCGGCCGTGACCCGCTCTCCTCACGTGACCGGCGCCGCGCTGCTGTGACGTCACGCTCATCAGGCCGCGCCTTACGTAACGGCCGCTCCGCTGTTGATAGATAGATTGCCCGGCCTGGGCCGAGGGCCGCCTTATCTGCGTCCAGGCGTGGACTCCGCCGCCGCTGGGATCTCCCACCCGCGCCTCGGGCAAAGATAGACACTTCTCACAAGGGAACCTCCCCATCGCACCCCCCTCAGATTTAGCTATAAGTTGGCACAGTGGATAGGCCTTGAAAAACTGAACACAGATCAATTGAGAAAACAGGAAGAAGTTTTGTGGAACTGAGAAAAAATAAGCAAAATATACAAACTGAGTAGTCCATGGGAAGATACGTAACATCAAGGACGCTGTGGCAGCAGGAGCTCCGTGGTCTCGTGGTAACGTGAGCAGAAAGGTCCTTGGTTCAAATCTTCAATCGAGTGAAAATTTTATTTTTTTATTTCCAGTTTATGTGACAAACTCTTATGTTTTCATTACTTTTTTGGGAGTAATTATCACATCCACAAGAAAACCTAAATCGGGCAAGGTAGAATAATCTTTTTACCCATTCGCCAAGTGTACAAGTTAGGTGGGTCGACAACATATTCCTGTCATGTGACGCACATGCCGTCACCAGTGTCGTATAGAATATATCAGATGTGTTTTCCTGTGGAGGAATCGGTTGGCCTATGACCTTGCGATCAAATGTTTTCCGTTCGCATTGGAGAGGCACGTCCTTTCGTCTACTAATCGCACGGTTTTGCGATGCGGTCGCAAAACAGACACTAAACTTATTACAGTGAACAGAGACGTCAATGAACAAACGGACAGATAATAACTATGCAAAAATAAAGAAAGTAAAATTTTCACTTGGGGGAAGACTTGAACCAAGGACCTCTGACCTCTTCATCTGCAGCTGCTCACGCTACCACGAGACCACGGCGCTCCTGAACCAACGAACTCCATAATGTTGCATATGTGACCCATGGACTACTCAGTTTGTATATTTTGCTTATGTTTTCACAGTTGCACACAACTTTTTCCTGTTTTCTCAATTGATCTGTGTTCGGTTTATCAAGACCTATCCACTGTGCCAAGTTAGAACTAAATCTGAGGGGGATCCGATGGGGAGTTTCCCTTGTCAGTAGCGCTCTGGCCCCTACTGAAGGACCCCGTGGCCGAAAGCGACGCCCTTCAGAATCAACCTCGGTCTGCGGTCTCGTTTCTCTTAAAAAAATTTTGACGTGGTCACTTCACTTTACGTCGACCTTTTTGATTACTGCTAAGTATTTCAGCCGCCCGGGGTGGCCGAGCGGTTCTAGGAGCTGCAGTCTGGACCCGCGTGACCGCTACGGTCGTAGGTTCGAATCCTGCCTTTGGCATGGATGTGTGTGATGTCCTTAGATTAGTTAGGTTCAAGTAGTTCTAAGGGACTGATTACCTAAGAAGTAAAGTCCCATAGTGGTCAGAGCCATTTGAACCATTTTAAGTATTTCACAGTTGTCATTTCTCTGTAATAGAGTAATGGAATAGAGATGCATCTCCTCTGCTATTTACGCGCAGTACGTGACGTTTACTTACATTGAGAGTACACTACCAGTTTTTGGACCAATCGTGAAACCTCTGCAGCGTAGTCAAAACTACATCGTTCTGTTGCGGGATGATGTCCGCCCACATGTTCCCAGTGTTGTTTCGACAACGTTCCAGTCGTTCGATTGGGCGGCCCTTACGCATCCTCTATATAGTCGATCTCTCCCGATGCGATTTACAAATTTATAGAGCCGTGGAACACATACATTTCGTGACCGTCAATTGGCTTCAGATGAAAGGATGCGCGCGTGCCTACAATCTTGCTTCCACAGTCTGGCCCCGCACCCTGCAGTTACTGATTCCGATTGTTTGTTGTTGTCTTCAGTCCTGAGACTGGTTTGATGCAGCTCTCCATGCTAACTCTATCGTGTACAAGTTTCTTCATCTCCCAGTACTTACTGCAACCTACATCCTTCTGAATCTGCTTACTGTATTCATCTCTTGGTCTCCCTCTACGATTTTACCCTCCACGCTGCCCTCCAATGCTAAATTTGTAATCCCTTGATGCCTCAGAACATGTCCTACCAACCGGTCCCTTCTTCTACTCAAGTTGTGCCACAAACTCCTCTTCTCCCCAATCCTATTCAATACCTCCTCATTAGTTATGTGATCTACCCATCTAATCTTCAGCATTCTTCTGTAGCACCACATTTCAAAAGCTTCTGTTCTCTTCTTGTCCAAACTATTTATTAATCGATTCACATTAAGTATTTAAATTCTCTCTCTGTCGACTTCAGGTCTCACACTGAGCATGCAGGGTGGAAAGTTAAAAAATGCTGATTGATCAAAATACACTCCTGGAAATGGAAAAAAGAACACATTGACACCAGTGTGTCAGACCCACCATACTTGCTCCGGACACTGCGAGAGGGCTGTACAAGCAATGATCACACGCACGGCACAGCGGACACACCAGGAACCGCGGTGTTGGCCGTCGAATGGCGCTAGCTGCGCAGCATTTGTGCACCGCCGCCGTCAGTGTCAGCCAGTTTGCCGTGGCATACGGAGTCCATCGCAGTCTTTAACATTGGTAGCATGCCGCGACAGCGTGGACGTGAACCGTATGTGCAGTTGACAGACTTTGAGCGAGGGCGTATAGTGGGCATGCGGGAGGCTGGGTGGACGTACCGCCGAATTGCTCAACACGTGGGGCGTGAGGTCTCCACAGTACATCGATGTTGTCGCCAGTGGTCGGCGGAAGGTGCACGTGCCCGTCGACCTGGGACCGGACCGCAGCGACGCACGGATGCACGCCAAGACCGTAGGATCCTACGCAGTGCCGTAGGGGACCGCACCGCCACTTCCCAGCAAATTAGGGACACTGTTGCTCCTGGGGTATCGGCGAGGACCATTCGCAACCGTCTCCATGAAGCTGGGCTACGGTCCCGCACACCGTTAGGCCGTCTTCCGCTCACGCCACAACATCGTGCAGCCCGCCTCCAGTGGTGTCGCGACAGGCGTGAATGGAGGGACGAATGGAGACGTGCCGTCTTCAGCGATGAGAGTCGCTTCTGCCTTGGTGCCAATGATGGTCGTATGATGTTTGGCGCCGTGCAGGTGAGCGCCACAATCAGGACTGCATACGACCGAGGCACACAGGGCCAACACTCGGCATCATGGTGTGGGGAGCGATCTCCTACACTGGCCGTACACCACTGGTGATCGTCGAGGGGACACTGAATAGTGCACGGTACATCCAAACCGTCATCGAACCCATCGTTCTACCATTCCTAGACCGGCAAGGGAACTTGCTGTTCCAACAGGACAATGCACGTCCGCATGTATCCTGTGCCACCCAACGTGCTCTAGAAGGTGTAAGTCAACTACCCTGGCCAGCAAGATCTCCGGATCTGTCCCCCATTGAGCATGTTTGGGACTGGATGAAGTGTCGTCTCACGCGGTCTGCACGTCCAGCACGAACGCTGGTCTAGCTGAGGCGCCAGGTGGAAATGGCATGGCAAGCCGTTCCACAGGACTACATCCAGCATCTCTACGATCGTCTCCATGGGAGAATAGCAGCCTGCATTGCTGCGAAAGGTGGATATACACTGTACTAGTGCCGACATTGTGCATGCTCTGTTGCCTGTGTCTATGTGCCTGTGGTTCTGTCAGTGTGATCATGTGATGTATCTGACCCCAGGAATGTGTCAATAAAGTTTCCCCTTCCTGGGACAATGAATTCACGGTGTTCTTATTTCAATTTCCAGGAGTGTAGTTGGTACGTGCGTGGTAATACTCTTCTTCATCGTTTCCCGTGGTCCACGTCTAGGAGTCTTCTTTCCCGCATTCCTGTAAAATGTTCACAAAATATTTCGATTTGCAGGAATTAGGTTTGATCTTGTTGCATCAATTTTCACCAAATTAGTGAGCCCGTTTTAATTTTCACTTCGTTGATTTTTCTTAAAATCACTTCACAAATTTTAAACACACTTTTTTCTTTGTGGTTCATAATTACAAAAAGATTCGTTTGAGCATTGTTACGCAACGAGCAACACTCGCCCAAGTTTGACCACATGCCGTCCATACGTAACTTCTCTCGGCAAACTACTCCCCAGCATTTAACATACTTAGGCCACTGGTTATTAACTTTCTCCATGCTTACACACTTGAGTGACATTTTCATTCATCACAATGACGAAGATTAGTTTTTTATAAGATTTATTCACAAATTTAATGACAATTAAAAAACGGTTTCGTAAAATGCGTGATTAAACGTCTTGTACCGGAAATAACACTTGGTACATAGAACATGCTGTATTCATACCAGTTTCATAACGATAGGCAACACCGAACAGTTTTTCATGAGCGCATTATCCATATTTTGTCACAGTGCGGTAAATGTGTTAACACTTATGGCGATTACTTTTGAGATAGTAAACAGTGTGTAGCCGGCCGTGGTGGCCGAGCGGTTCTAGGCGCTTCAGTCCGCAACCGCGCTGCTGCTACGGTCGCAGGTTCGAGTCCTGCCTCGTATATGGATATGGGTGATGTCCTTAGGTTAGTTAGGTTTAAGTAGTTCTAAGTTCTAGGGGACTGATGACCTCAGATATTAAGTCCCATAGTGCTTAGAGTCATTTGAACCATTTGAAGTAAACAGTGTACTTGCGTGTCTGTCTCAAATTCATTTGACTGCCATTTTCTTTATACAATTATTGATACATAGCTATTGGGCTTCAGAACACGAACGCAGGGAAAGTACAAAAGATAAAATAGAGATATGTCAGTGGATAGGGCTTCTCTCCAAGTTTTTAACTCACATTATGGGTCGTCTGTATGGGTTAATTTTGTGACGGGCGAAACAGTACATGCGTGCACTGTAGCTGCAGCGACGGCATCCCGCTTTGAAAATGTGTTTGTTGGCCTTCGTATCTGCAGGCGCGAACTACTAGTGTAGTGGATTGTATTGGGTCGGTGCATAACTTCGGTGCGTTTTTCCATAAGTCTGATAAACACAACAGATACACATAAGATAGACGTAAGCCATCCGTACTATATCCTCATTCACTATTTGCAACAGTATGCCAACGCTGGGGTAACTTTTCGATTCCATAACTGTACGAATCACGTGGTTTTGATTCGAAGAATTCGTCGAGCCGTGTTCGGAGCGCGTTTTCATGCGGAAAGGAAGTTCCTTGTTCTATAGAAAGCGGAAAAAGTGAAAATCTGAGGGCGGAATGACTTCCCAACCCAACTCCTGTGTAGTGTGTTCTGTCAGTCTAGCAGAATGCGGGCGAGCGTTGTCATGGAGTGGCGTTACTTCGCGCAGTGTTCCACGTCGCTTTCCTTGGGCTGCGTGTTCAGGATGTCTCATCTGTTGAAAATGAATGTAATCAGTGATGGTTGCACCTCAGGGAAACAATTCGTATTCCACAACACCGTCACTGTTCTGCCAGATGCACAGCACTGTCTTTTGTGGATCCGCGCAGCTTTTTGTACGGGTAGTTGCTTCGTTGTTTGGGTCCAACCATTCCTTTCTTTCCCTTATGTTAACGTAACTACACTATTTCTCGTCACCCGTAAAGATATAGAAACATGTTTCACTGCAGGTACAGCTTCATCAGCGTTTTTTTCTTTTTTTTTGTTTTATGGCTCTCAAACATAAAGAATGTTCTTTACTGTTTATATACATGTAAATATTAGTTTTGAAATCGTAATTATAGGTTTTTGAAGAGAACATAAAATTATGTATTCATACCTTCGTACCAGGTGATGTGGTTTTCCAGTTGTATTACGTTTTTAGAGTGTCTGTTTTCTTTTACAGTTTGTCATCTGCAACCGTATACAACTTAATGTAGACAAAATATTCACTCAATAATTACGATTTCGAAACTGTTACGGCCATGCCTGAAATTAATTAATTTTATGTGAAATTTTATTTTATGTGAAATCAAACAGTAAAGAACATTCTTTATGTTTAACAGCCATAAAATAAAAAAACACTGATGATGTGGCAACTGCTGTGAATCATGGTTGGGATAAAAAAACAAAATTGTGTTTTTCTAAAGGCGGACTCCATCCAAAAACATATGTATTGGCATGATCGGTTTTGTGCACGATCGATTTGATGACGAGGAAGGAGAGTTGCACATATGGATACCCACTGAGTTATGTGATTTTGGCTTAGGGCGTGCAGTACCCACACAACCGATTTTTTTAACCTTCCCCGTTGCATGCAAATTTCGCACAGTGGTGGAACGATCGCAGTTCTGGAGTATACTGACGTGCGTCTTTGTAGATTGACGTGTTTCATTGTCTTCGTCAAACCCCAAAGGTGTCCCTGAACGTGTAGACTCAGCAATGATGAAACCATCCTCCTTAAAAGGAGAAAACCATTTTGTTGCCGTGATCTGTCCAGTGGCATTATCCCCACACGCGGCACCAATGTCTCTGCGCTGCTGTCACCCATCTACTCCATTTTCTAGCGTCCTCAGTTCCACTCAAATCACCAAATAAGAAAATGACAACATGCAAACTCGGATAGGAACAGTGAGCTGCGAATAAAAAAGGTGATCGATAAATAAACCTGTAGCAACCGTAATACCAACATGAAAGAGGACGCTAAGGGGCTATGTACCAACCTGTGCGATAGTACACAGCCGATGATGTTTGTTGTTACACGCTGCAATGTCGTTTTTGTTACATCTTGTACTTTTCACTTAGTCGTTTTCTGAAACACGGAGTTAGTTAGTGTGTGTGTGTGTGTGTGTGTGTGTGTGTGTGTGTGTGTGTGTGTTTTATAGCGCAGGGGCGTAAAACATGTTCATAAGCCCTCAACGGTGTAACGTTAGCAATGTTGTTGTTGTTGTTGTTGTTGTGGTCTTCAGTCCTGAGACTGGTTTGATGCAGCTCTCCATGCTACTCTATCCTGTGCAAGCTTCTTCATCTCCCAGTACCTACTGCAACCTACATCCTTCTGAATCTGCTTACTGTATTCATCTCTTGGTCTCCCTCTACGATTTTTACCCTCCACGCTGCCCTCCAATACTAAATTGGTGATCCCTCGATGTCTCAGAACATGTCCTACCAACCGATCCCTTCTTCTAGTCAAGTTGTGCCACAAACTCCTCTTTTCCCCAATTCTATACAATACCCCCTCATTAGTTATGTGATCTACCCATCTAATTTTCAGCATTCTTCTGTAGCACCACATTTCGAAAGCTTCTATTCTCTTCTTGTGTAAACTATTTATCGTCCTTGTTTCAAAAAATGGTTCAAATGGCTCTGAGCACTATGGGACTTAACATCTGAGGTCATCAGTCCCCTAGAACTACATAAACCTAACTAACCAAAGGAGATCACACACATCCATCCCCGAGGCAGGATTCGAACCTGCGACCGTAGCGGTCGTGCGGTTTCAGACTGTAGCGCCTAGAACCGCTCGGCCACTTCGGCCGGCCACTACTTTAAGTGTCTCATTTCCTAATCTAATTCCCTCAGCATCGCCCGACTTAATTCGACTACATTCCATTAGTCTCGTTTTGCTTTTGTTGATGTTCATCTTATACCTCCCTTTCAAGACACTGTCCATTCAACTGATCTTCCAAGTCAGTATACGCGTATAATAACGGGTACATATCCGACAACTTTTGTTGGAAACGGGAGTGGCTTTAGCTATTTTGCCAGTGGCCAGGTTCCCATGATTGAGCCCGTAACACCTAAATACGCATTTCCGACCTCAGCCATCCAAACAGCGCCTTACTAGTGTCGGAGTAGGCGAGCTGCATGCGTGGTCGCCGCTGCAGGCCTTCTGTTCCCTGTAGCCGCGTTTGCAGTGAAGCGAACGACGCGGAAGTTCGTAGCGCCAGTCCTGCGGCGTCGCGACGTCCGCCGGAAGTGGTCGCCCACAGGTTAAACTCGCCACTGCTAAACTAAACAGAGGCGCCGTTTTATATCAGCGACTTCCTTGTCTCCGTCCGCAGTGAACTGTCCAGAGAAATCTGCGACTGGGGTGACGATTTCTCGGTAGGAAGGACGCACCGTGTTGTCTCGGTCTGACAGGCGTCGGCAGAGTTGGAGGAAGCTGATGTGTGTCCCAGGCAAACGTGACGAGACGCTCGCTGCCCACGTCGAGTATTAACACTTTGCCTTCCGCACGTCTCGTACAAATGTATTCGCTTGGCGCCGGCAGCGCTAATTCGGATTACTTGTCACCTTTTCGTTGACGCCAAGCTTCAAACACGTTGACTTTTGCGGGCTTTAATTTTTCCGGAAATCCTCTATTTCGCCGTATCGTTCCACAAACTCGAATTTTCTTATCAAGTAACTTGTCTGCAAGTTCTACATTGTTATAGTAATTATCCATGTAGAGGTGATGCCACTTTCCATTTAAAAAATGTCGTGTGACGAGGGCCTCCCGTCGGGTAGACCGCCCGCCTGGTGCAGGTCTTTCGATGTGACGCCACTTCGGCGACTTGCGCGTCGATGGGGATGAAATGATGATGATTAGGCGAACACAACACCCAGTCCCTGAGCGGAGAAAATCTCCGACCCAGCCGGGAATCGAACCCGGGCCCTCAGGATTGACAGTCTGTCGCGTAGTCCACTCAGCTACCGGGGGCGGACTTTCCATAATAAGGTGTCAATAGTTCCATCACTGTTTTTGGTAAACTTTGTCCACCGCCGGAATATACACGACTGGCCATTAAAATTGCTACACCACGAAGATGACGTGCTACAGACGCGAAATTTAACCGACAGGTAGAAGACGCTGTGATATGCAAATGATTAGCTTTTCAGAGCATTCACACAAGGTTGGCGCCGTTGGAGACACCTACAACGAGCTGACATGAGGAAAGTTTCCAACCGATTTCTCATACACAAACAGCAGTTCACCGGCGTTGCCTGGTGAAACGTTGTTGATGCCTCGTGTAAGGAGGAGAAATGCGTACCATCCGACTTTGATAAAGGTCGGATTGTAGCCTATCGCGATTGCGGTTTATCGTATGGCGACATTGCTGCTCGCGTTGGTCGAGATCCAATGACTATTAGCAGAATATGGAATCGGTGCGTTCAGGAGGGTAATACGGAACGCCGTGCTGGATCCCAACGACCCCGTATCAGTAGCAGCCGAGATGACAGGCATCCGCACGGCTGTAACGGATCGTGCAGCCACGTCTCGATCCCTGAGTCAACAGATGGGGACGCTTGCAAGACAACAACCATCTGCACGAACAGTTAGACGACGTTTGCAGCAGCACGGACTATCAGCTCGGAGACCGTGGCTGCAGTTACCCTTGACGCTGCATCACAGACAGGAGCGCCTGCGATGGTGTACTCGACGACGAACCTGGGTGCACGAATGGCAAAACGTCATTTTTTCGGATGAATGCAGGTTCTGTTTACAGCATCACGATGGTCGCATCCGTGTTTGGCGACATCGCGGTGAACGCACATTGGAACCGTCTATTCGTCATCGCCATACTGGCGTATCACCCGGCGTGAAGGTATGGGGCGCCATTGGTTACACATCTCGGTTACCTCTTGTTCGCATTGACGGCACTTTGAACAGTGGACGTTACATTTCAGATGTGTTACCACTCGTGGCGCTACCCTTCTTTCGATCCCTGCGAAATCCTACATTTCAGCAGGATAATGCACGACCGCACGGTGCAGGGCCCGTACGGGCCTATCTGGACACAGAAAATGTTCGACTGCTGCCCTGGCCAGCACATTCTCAAGATCTCTCACCAATTGAAAACGTATGGTCAATGGTGGCCGAGCAACTGGCTCGTCACAATACGTCAGTCACTACTCTTGATGAACTGTGGTATCGTGTTGAAGCTGCACGGGCAGCTGTACCTGTACACGACATCCAAGCTCTGTTTGACTCAATGCCCAGGCGCATCAAGGCCGTTATTACGTCCAGAGGTGGGTTGTTCTGGGTACTGATTTCTCAGGATATATGCACCCAAATTGTGTGAAAATGTAACCACATGTCAGTTCTAGTATAATATATTTGTCCAATGAATACCCGTTTATCATCTGCATTTGTTCTTGGTGTAGCAATTTTAATGGCCAGTCGTGTATCTTGAATGAGCAGCTGTATCCCGCACTGGAATCACACAGTATCCGAATGAGTATGCCGTATTTCGTAATTTTCGACGGATTGTAAACTTTAAATTTCCTTCATCAGTTGAGATGTTTTGACTTGGATTAAACGTTTCTTCAAACTTTTTGGAAAAATTACCAATTACGAATTGCACTTTGAAAGCCGGTCGGTACTACCCCGTTTATTGTTGTTGTCGGAAAAATGCAAGAATGATAATATTTGCCTGAATCGGTTGCGGGACATCGTTTTCCGAAATATGTGTGTCTATCAACGGATTCGTTGACCAGTAATCATCAATACTTGCTTTTTTTACAATTCCCATAAGGATAGCAAGCTCAAACCATTTTCTAAGTTCGGGTCCCGTAACGTCGACAAATTTGTCATTTTTTTTAATCGTGTTTCTTTCTACTGCAATTTTGTCCGTAATACTTGTTGGTTTCGTTGCTAACATATTTAAGTAGATCGTTCCCAATACATAATTCTACGATATCCACGACACTCTGTGTATCTTTGGGAAATATGTGTGGACCCGGAGATCCTTCAAATTTATTATTGGTGCTCAGTAAATCATAGTCTGTCTTCGTCTGATTCATCCGAATCAGTTGGCAACTGTAGCGTTCGCCGAATTCTTCTTGGTGTTATTTCACTATCCTCCGACGATTCTGATTCACTTTAATTTTTTTGGTGTCCAATGTCTTCTTCCCAATCGGCCAAGTCGTCCGGAACGACAGACGAGACGACCGCGCATTCATCGTAAATAATCGTATCGTCTCTTTCGTCTGCCATGATGAAAGTGCACAAGTACTTATAAAAGCAAAAAAGTTGTTGACGTTTCTGACATTGTTACCTAAACAAAACACCAAGACAGTGGAAAAGATACTAAAGTGCTGTCACCGGCCACTGCGTGATACTTTTTGCTCACGACACCACTGTGGTGTCGCCTTTCGGCAATGTGTTAATAACTCTGCAGACGATGTTAATAGTAACCTCAGTATTTTCACAGACGATGAACTTATAACAGAATACCGTCTGCAAAAAGCTTGACAAGTATTCAGGCCGATCTTGATAAGCTTTCAATACGGTGCAAACTTTGGCGACTTGCTTTTATTCGCAACTAGCTGACCCGACAGACTTCGTCCTGTCAAAAAGATTTGTAATATGGCAGTTTTTTTGCCTACGTATTTAAAAAAATTCTCCTGAACAGAACCGTCACCCTGGTGATAGGGCGTTGTGAATAAAAAATATTTTGCACACTATACCTTGAAACCAAGAGGAAGGTCACAGTCTACATAAAATTTCATATGGTGCATGGCAGAGGTTCCTTTACATAACGGAACTCGACAAATTGTACGTATTTATTCCGATCTTGATGAAATTTGGCACACTTGATATTCAAAGCAGGATGAAGGGCGCTGCCTGCTTAAAATTCTGAATGGTGCGTGGCGGAGGGTACTTTACGTACACACTTCTACACCAACCTACAATTTTATTCCGATCTTGAAGAAATTTTGCACACTTGACCATCAAGAGGAACATCACTGTCTACATAATATTTCGGACAGTACATTGAAGAGGGTACCTTACAAAAGATTTTGACATCGTTTGCGGGTTACCATGAAAGTTCACTATGTACGCATGTTTCCATGGAGAAATGGGACTTAACTTCTGAGGTCATCAGTCCCCTAGAACTTAGAACTACTTAAACCTAACTAACCTAAGGACATCACACACATTCATGCCCGAGGCAGGATTCGAACCTGCGACCATAGCGGTCGCGCGGTTCCGGACTGTAGTTCCTAGAACCGCTTGGCCACTCTGGCCGGCTCCATGGAGATGGTTTTTGAATATTTCCATGTCCATCTTTGTGGATATTTCCATGAGCCAACATTCATGGTAACCCGCAAACGATGTCAAAATCTTTTGTAAGGTACTCTTTTCCATGCACTGTCCGAAATATTATGTAGACAGTAATGTTCCTCTTGATGGTCAAGTGTGCAAAATTTCTTCAAGATCGGAATAAAACTGTAGGTTGGTGTAGAAGTGTGTAAGTAAAGTACCCTCCGCCATGTACCATTCAGAATTTTAAGCAGACAGCGCCCTTCATCCTGCTTTGAATATCAAGTATGCCAAATTTCATCAAGATCGGAAGAAAAACGTACAATTTGTCGAATTCCGTTAGGTAAAGTAACCTCTGCCATGCACCCTACGAAATTTTAAGTAGACTGTGACCTTCCTCTTGGTTTCAAGGTATAGTGTACAAAATTTCATCAAGATTGTATGCAATACAAACACACGGACACAATGAAAACACACTTTCAGTTTTTCTGAAATTTTCCAAATTTTCGGTCGATTTTCGAAAAATTTTATTTCATAAAAACCTTGTCCTGAGAATTACGAACACAGCAAAAAAAAAATTGCCGAATTGGTCCAGCCGTTCTCGAGTTATGCGCTTACCAACACATTTTGCGATTCATTTTTATATTATAGATTGATAAACTGTGCAGTTTGCAAAATGAAGAGACGTAGACTCCTACGTCTAGAATAGCAACGAGCTACTGTTGGAATCGGCCCACCCATACAAATACCTGGCTATTACATTTAGTAGGAACATGAAATGGAGCGATCACATACGCTCAGCCGTAAATAGAACAGGTGGCACACTAAGCTTCATCGTTAGAATACTGGGTAACTCACGTCACTCGAGCGACCAGATCTAGAGTATTACTCAAGTGTGAGGGACCCGTAGCAAATACGACGAATGTGGGAGTGTGTCGGAGAAACCTTGAAGAAAGTCAATTAGCAGACACCAGATGATGATCGGGAAAAACCTACAAGTCAAGTTTCAAGAACCGGCTTCAAATGAAGGATCCTGAAATATGAGTGTGGTTTGAAACGTTCTCGGGATCACCACGAGAGGTCAGCGCTAGCTCAGTGAATCTTTCACGTGATATTCATTGGACTGTTTTGCCTGTAAGCGCGTGCCACGTCAGTGCGCTTGGGAGAGAGCTGTGGCGGTGACGTGGCTCTGTTGTTGTTCCCGCGTAGTGCTTTGCGAAGATGGAACTCTGCCGCAAATTCCGTATACAAACTGCTAGGCATTCCATCGCGCACTGGAGCTGTATTAAATTCTAGCTAGCGGTAAAGCATGGGGAACTGACAGGTCCCGCCTCCCGCTATTTTATAGGACGTTCAGAATCATAAATTGCAAGCAGACTTACAAACTACTCAAGAACATACTAACGAACAGGAAAATCAAGGTCTCACTCCATGGCACGAACAGTAAGAGCATGGTTCTGAATAATGGTCTGCCACGGAGTTCGGCACTAGCACCCGCTCTCTTCAATCTGTATATAGCTGACTTGCCAGAAACTAAATCACGCAAATTTGCATATGCAGATGACCTGGCCATCGCATATCAGAGTAAAACCTACAACGATCTCGACGAAACACTGAATGCAGACCTTGAAGTCCTGAACACCTATTACTCCAAGTGGCACCTACTTCCCAACCCCAACAAAACAACCAGCACTATAATGCACCTCAACAACAGAGAGACACACAGAAAATTACAGATCTTTTCGAATGGCCAAAGCGTAAGACATGAGGATAAGCCTAAATATTTGGGAGTGAAACTACACCGGACCCTAACGTACAGCTCACACCTCGAAGACACAAGGCAAAAACTAAAATCCCGCAATGCTATCCTTTCAAAACTGGCTGGAACAACATGGGGATGTGGAGCGAACACTTTGAGACCTTCAGCACTAGCCCTTGTCTACAGTGTAGCTGAATACTGTTCACCAGTCTGGAGGAGAAGTGCACACGTATCTAAAGTGGATGTCCAGCTGAGGGAGACAATGCGAATAATCTCGGGAACTCTTAGGGCCACCCCCTGTGCATGGCTTCCTCTACTAGCGAACATAGAGCCTCCAGAAATCAGGCGATCACAGCCAGCCCTAAAAACCTACAGGAAAATTATAGACAACCCGGACCTCCCTATCCACCAAGATCTGACACCGACAAACAGGCTTAAATCCAGATCACCGTTTTGGAAAATCGGTGAATAACTGCAAGCCTTTGAGCCGAGAACGGCCTGGAACGAAGTATGGTCGGCAAGTGAATTTAAGAACAAAAATTTAGTACACGATCCGAACAAGAAGATTGATGGCTTCAACCTACCAAGAAGAGTGTGGACAGCTCTAAACCGGGTCAGAACGAGTGTTGGGAGATGTAAAGACCTGATGAACAAGTGGGGCCTGGCAGACAGCGCTGTATGTGAGTGCGGTGAAATACAGACAATGGACCATCTACTCGTGTGCAAAGTGTATGGCTATGGTGGTGAACTCATGGACATACATAGACTCAGCGACTCAGCCATAGACTGGCTCAAAAACATATCTAATATAGTGTAGAATTATATTGTTTTCTTTTTTAGTATATAGTGATAAGAATATTGTAAATTATGCCTCTGCGATGCCGAACGAGTAAATAAATAAAATAGGACGTTCGATCTCGTTTAGATTACGGCAGCGTCGTCTACTGATCAGCCCGTATTTCCTACCTCAAGATATTAGACACTGTCCACATGAGGGCATTCGGATATGGAGCCTCTCGGAGCAGCCCAGATCTGAGTCTGTGTGCAGAGGCAGTGTCTCCTCAGTCATTGGCATTTAGTGCAGTGGTCCAACCCAACTTTGAAACGCTGTTCAGGAATCGTACCCTGGGACCGAGCCATTCGGCATGCGTGCTACTGACTGTCTCAAGGATCTGAAGCTGTCAGACCTCCAAATACACGGCCAGGGATGGACCGCGTTGCCGCCCTTCAGCTGCCCACACTATTTTAAGCTTGACGCGGTACAACAAAACTCCAGATAACGTTTTTACAACTTTGCTCCTTTCATTTTGAGTAGGTACCAATGTTTCACCGTTGTTTATCTGGACGGATCACAGCAAAAGAATGTCCTCGGCTGTACCGCTAATTCCCATGATAGTGTTTCCAAAGTGCGTCTTCCGGAACAGTTTACAAATTATCGTGCCGAGTTATATGGCGTTATGATGGCACTGGAGAAGATGCAGAAACATCACCATACAAGGTTCTTGTCTGTTCCGATACGCTTAGTGCATTACTAGCACTTCACCAGATGTGTCCAGCAGAGTATACGTGACCGAATGTCTCCAGTAGACCAGTTAATTCAGCTAATCCGTGACTCCTTATAGCGGCTCCAACACATTGGCAAGGAGGTGAGCTTTTGCTGGATTCCTGGTCACATTGAGATACAGGGCAACATGGCCGGTAAAGCCGCCAAGGAAGCATATTGGTGTGGTGTCCCATCCCGCTGCACGCCGTTATCTCATTTTGTGACAGACGCATCAGGTGTCTGTGGGGGACTGAATTGTTGCAGGTTACAGAAAACATAGCGCGGTCGCTTAAATGGACCACACAGGCGTGGCCGCTTGAACGAGTTTCTGCTTACGAATGTTCTAGTTGCACCACTTTTTTCGCTTTGTGATAGGTGGCGCTGTAATAGTCACAAACATATGGCTCACAATTTTAGACGAACAGTTGCTAACAGGTAGGTTTTTTAAATTAAAATACAGAACGTAGGTACGTTTCAACATTTTATTTCGGTTGTTCCAATGTGATACATGTACCTTTGTGAACTTATCATTTCTGAGAACGCATGCTGCTACAGCGTGATTACCTGTAAATACCACATTAATGCAATAAATTCTCAAAATGATGTCCGTCAGCCGGCCGAAGTGGCCGTGCGGTTAAAGGCGCTGCAGTCTGGAACCGCAAGACCGCTACGGTCGCAGGTTCGAATCCTGCCTCGGGCATGGATGTTTGTGATGTCCTTAGGTTAGTTAGGTTTAACTAGTTCTAAGTTCTAGGGGACTAATGACCTCAGCAGTTGAGTCCCATAGTGCTCAGAGCCATTTGAACCATTTTTGATGTCCGTCAACCTCAATGCATTTCGCAATACGTGTAACGACATTCCTCTCAACAGCGAGTAGTTCGCCTTCCGTAACGTTCGCACATGCATTGACAATGCGCTGACGCATGTTGTCAGGCGTTGTCGGTGGATCACGATAGCAAATATTCTTCAAGTTTCCCCACAGAAAGAAATGGGGGACGTCAGATCCGGTTAACGTGCGGGCCACGGTATGGTGCTTCGACGACCAATCCACCTGTCATCAAATATGCTATTCAATACCGCTTCAAACGCACACGAGCTATGTGATGAACATCCATCATGTTGGAAGTACATCGCCATTCTGTCATGCAGTGAAACATCTTGTAGTAACATCGGTAGAACATTACGTAGGAAATCAGCATACATTGCACCATCTATATTGACATCGATAAAATGGGGGCCAGGTATCCTTTCTCCCATAATGCTGCACCATACATTAACCCGCCAAGGCCGCTGATGTTCCACTTGTCGCAGCCACCGTGGATTTTCCGTTGCCCAATAGTGCATATTATGCCGGTTTACGTTACCGCTGTTGGTGAATGACGCTTCGTCGCTAAATAGAACGCGTGCAAAAAATCTGTCATCGTCCCGTTATTCCTCTTGTGCCCAGTGGCAGAACTGTACACGACGTTCAAAGTCGTCCCCATACAATTCCTGACACACAGAAATAATGGTACCGGTGCAATCGATGTTCGTGCGGCATTCTGAACACCGACGTTTTTGAGATTCCCGATTTTCGCGCGATTTGTCTGGTACTGACGAGCGGATTAGCCGCGACAGCAGCTAAAACACCTACTTGGGCATCATCATTTGTTGCAGGTCGTGGTTGACGTTTCACATGTGGCTGAACACTTACTGTTTCCTTAAATAACGTAACTATCCGGCGAACGGTCCGGACACTTGGATGATGTCGCCCAGGATACCGAGCAGCATACATACCACACGCCCGTTGGGCATTTTGATCACAATAGCCATACATCAACACGATATCGACCTTTTTCGAAATTTGTAAACGGTGCATTTTAACACGGGTAATGTATCACGAAGCAAATACCGTCCGCACTGGCTGAATGTTACGTGATACCACGTACTTCTACGTTTGTGACTATTACAGCACCATCTATCACAAAGCGAAAAAAGTGGTCCAACTAAAACATTCATACTTCTATACGTACTACACGATTATGTAATAAAAATGGGGGTTAGTATTAAAAAAAACGCAGTTGATATCCGTTTGACCTATGGCAGCGCCATCTAGCGGGCTAACTGTAGCGCCATCTGGTTTCCCCTGTTAAAGGTAGACAAGTTTCGTTCTTTGTAGTTTTTTCGTTTGATGCTTATTTCGTGAGATATTTGGACGGGTCACGATCAATGGACCACCATGTATGCTGATATCGGAGCAGCCCTCCAGCATCGTCGCCGATAGTGATTCAGATATTAGAAGAGTGTTGAAATTTAGTGAACTATGAGACCTCATCCTTAAGTTGGTGGGAATGGGAACCAGACGTTAATGCATTATATACTGCTCGGCATGTTGCGGAACTTTGGTCCCCACCCGCATGATTGGCATGCTGAATTTTCTTCAGGGCGTGTAGCAATGTAAGCTCTTTCTCAACGCAACGCATACGAGTATCTGTATCTAGTCAATTTTGAACAGAGAGTCGCTCTTCTGAAGCTTCAGTCAGTTCAACTCGCGGCCGTACAATACGCACGCACAAGGCTGGGTTTTACTAACACCACTTTTGTTTTGTTTCTGTCAACAATAACGAAAAACCGACTTGAGTCACAATTTCGTTTGCAGTTGCCGTACCAGCACCAACAGCTTCCCTTCTGTGCAGTTTCCGCTCAACGACAGTGTCAGAGTGAAAAGAGAATTTGTATCTGGCGCCGAGGTGAGAACGGAGAATACTGCGCCGAAGCTAATCTCTTTACACGACGACCGAGGATATTACGTTTATTGCGTCGCGAAGTTGACCTGTGGATCTCTGGGCAGTTCGGTACATCTAACAGCAGGAGCATCAAAGTGAAGAGAGTGGAGGATAATTTTCTAAATTTTCCGAAGGAGGAATAGGCGTTAGAGAGAGTGCGGTTGTGCGTGTATGGCTAATTTGGCGGTTCTGGAGCGGTTGTGCGGTGATGGTGCGGACTCTGCGGTGTGTACAGCAGCTGCGCGTACCACGATGGTGATTGATGGTGGGTGCTAGACGGGACTCATGGAATAGGCGCGGAGCGGAGGCCAGCGTGGCCCATGGCGGGAGCCGCTAAGCACCACCTCTGAGAGCCGGCCCCAGCGCCAGAGACACCGCAGGAACCCAGCAGAGCAGCAGCAGCAGCAGCAGCAGCAGCACAGTAGAGGCGGGACAGCCAGAGGAGCGCGGAAGACTGGCAGCCTCTGGCCGCGAGACACGACGCACCGCAGCGCAGCGCCGGAGCGCCGCCATGATGGGCAGCGAGGAGGCCCTCCAGCCGGACGTCATCATGTTCCAGCACCAGCACCAGCAGATCGGTGAGTGGCCGAGCGCGCTTCACACGCTCCCCCCACCAGTCGCGGCCCTGGCAGACGTCTTCACCCCGGCGTCAAGTGGCGCGCCTTACACCGGGTCCAGGCATCCGTTAGGCTGGTGCAAAAGTTCGTGGCGTTCTTGTGTTCCATGTTGCCATTATGGTTACTATAGATTTGTTGTTGCTGTTGTGGTCTTCAGTCCAGAGACTGGTTTGATGCAGCTCTCTATGCTACTCTATCCTGTGCAAGCTTCTTCATCTCCCAGTACCTACATCCTTCTGAATCTGCTTAGTGCATTCATCTCTTGGTCTCCCTCTACGATTTTTACCCTCCACGCTGCCCTCCAATACTAAATTGGTGATCCCTTGATGCCTCAGAACATGTCCTACCAACCAATGCCTTCTTCTAGTCAAGTTGTGCCACAAACACCTCTTCTCCCCAATCCTATTCGAAACTTCCTCATTAGTTATGTGATTTACCCGTCAAATCTTCAGCATTCTTCTGTAGCACCACATTTCGAAAGCTTCTATTCTCTTCTTGTCCAAACTAGTTAACGTCCATGTTTCACTTCAATACAAATACTTCCATACAAATACTTTCAGAAACAACTGCCTGACACTTAAATCTATACTCGATGTTAACAAATTTCTCTTCTTCAGAAACGCTTTCCTTGCCATTGCCAGTCTACATTTTATATCCTCTCTACTTCGACCATCATCATTTGAACATTTAAGCGTCTCATTTCCCAATCTAATTCCCGCAGCATCACCGAGTTAACTCGACTACATTCCATTATCCTCGTTTTGCTTTTGTTGATGTTCATCTTATATCCTCCTTTCAAGACACTGTCCATTCCGTTCAACTGCTCTTCCAAGTCCTTTGGTGTCTCTGACAGAATTACAATGTCATCGGCGAACCTCAAAGTTTTTATTTCTTCTCCATAAATTTTAATTCCTACTCCGAATTCTTCTTTTGTTTGCTTTATTGCTTGCTCAATATACACATTGAATAACATCGGGGATAGGCTACAACCCTGTCTCACTCCCTTCCCAACCACTGCTTCCCTTTCATGCCCCTCGACTCTTATAACTGCCATCTGGTTTCTGTACAAATTGTAAATAGCCTTTCGCTCTCTGTATTTTACCCCTGCCACCTTGAGAATTTGAAAGAAGTATTCCAATCAACATTGTCAAAAGCTTTGTCCAAGTCTAGAAAAGCTAGAAATGTATTTTGCCTTTCCTTAATCTATTCTCTAAGCTAAGTCGTAGGGTCAGTATTGCCTCACGTGTTCGAACATTTCTACGGAATCCAAACTGATCTTCCCCGAGGTCGGCTTGTACCAGTTGCTCCATTCGTCTGTAAAGAATTCGCGTTAGTATTTTGCAGCGGTGGCTTATTGAAGTCACAGTTCTGTCAACGCCTGCTTTCTTTGGGATTGGAATTATTATATTCTTCTTGAAGTCTGAGGGTATTTCGCCTGTCTCACACATCTTGCTCACCAGATGGTAGAGTTTTGTCAGGACTGGCTCTGCCAAGGCTGTCAGTAGTTCTAATGGAATGTTGTCTACTCCCGGGGCCTTGTTTCGACTTAGGTCTTTCAGTGCTCTATCAAACTCTTCACGTAGTATGGATTTATTTATTGATTTACATTTTTCATTTGTAGTTCAAAAATGATTCAAATGGCTCTAAGCGCCATGGGACTTAACATCTGAGAAGGTCATCAGTCCCGTAGACTTAGAACTACTTAAACCTAACTAACCTAAGGACATCATACACATCCATGCCCTAGGCAGGATTCGAACCTGCGACCGTAGCAGCAGCGCTGTTCCGGACATTCGTAGTTCACTATTGCTGTTTGAGTTTACATCTTGTCGTTAGTGATTGGAGCTGTGAACGCTAGAAAACGGAGAGCCAGTTGGAGAAATCTTGAACCTTTCCGACAAATTTTTCTATTTGAGTTCAGCAGATGGGTGAAAGCAGCGCAGGCTGCCAGAAACATTTGCGCCAGTATGGGGATAATGCCACTGGACAGATCACGACAAGAAAATGGTTTTCTCGTTTTATGGAGGACGGTTTCGTCATTACTGACTCTCCATATTCAAGAAGAGCTTCGGCCTTTGACGAAGATCGTTTAAACGCATTAATCCACAATGGGCCACGTTAGTGTACTAGTGAACTATCAAACGTCATCAACTGTGATCATTCCACCATCGTGCGAAATTTGCCTGCAGTGGGGAAGGTGTATGGGTGCCGCATGCTCCAAGCCAAAATCACAGAAATCAGCGGGTGGCCATATCTGTTTGTCTCTCTTGTATCGTTACTAGTGGTGAGAAAAGATCAAGATGACTGTGTGGAGTGAAGCTACTCCACGATAACGCTCGCTTGCACTCTGCTAGACTAACAAAAAAGATATGCAGGAGTTGGCTTGGGAAGTCATTCGACAGCCACTTTACTCACCTGATCTTGCGCACTCAGATTTAACTTTCTCCGCCCTCTGTCGAACGACCTGCAAGGAACTTCCTTTCCGGATGGAAGTGCGCTCCGAACCATGGCTTGACAAGTTCTTCGCCTCAAAACCACACGATTTCTGCAGTCCCTGAATCGAAGAGTTACCCCAGCATTGGCAGTTTGTTGTAAATAGTGAATGAGAATATACTGGGTGTCCCAAAAGTCTCTCCGCAGTGTCGTGTGATCATTACAGGCGCGTGCCGTATGATTGTTCGCCTGCCTGGGTTACTTCCCTTCAAATGGACACTCCCCACATTCCACTGTTTCGTTTATCTCAGCCAGCGTCAGTAGTATCGTTGGTGTGTGTCGTTACGTGTTGGTGTCAACGTTTGAGTTTAGTTCCTTTGTTCGTTTGTTTCGTTTTTGCCACTTTTAATATGCTAACCATTGAAGAACGTGTGTTTTTAGTCGAACAAGTGTTCCAAGCTGGCGGTAAATAACACAGTTTTAGTTCGTCAAACATTCAATTCAGTTTTCTCGGAGACAACACTCCCACATCGCGACACTGTACGAGATTTGACTAACAAATTTCGAAGTGCGGGTTCAGTGACAGGTGCACCGAGAAGTGGTCGGCCTAGCGTTTTGTTTGAGGATAAACTACTCGATATTTCCGATAAAATGTCCACGAGTCCGAACAGATCAGTAAGGATACTCGCCCAGGAAATCGATATTAGTGTCGGAACGGCCCACACAGCTGTAAGGAAAAAAAATTAGCAGTTTTCCCATACAAAGTGACAGTCGTGCAAGGACTGAAAAATACTGACCGTGGCAAGAGACTGCATTATTGTCAAGGGTTCAAAAATTTCGTTCAACAAAATGGAAGGGATATTCTTAATGAAACGTTTTTCACTGATGAGGCGTGTTTTCACTTATCCGTCTACATGAACTCGCAAAATTCTCGTATGTGGAGAACTGCAAATCCATTGTGTATTCATGAGGAGCCACTTCATTCTGTGAAAATAGGAGTTTGGATTGCAATTTTGGACGTCGGATTGTGGGTCCCCTATTTTTGCACGAAACAATAAACGCACAACGATACTGCAGTGATATTATGTACCCATTCATAGTAGAATTTGTGTTAAGTGAAATACTGATCGGTTATTTTCAACAAGATGGTGCAATCCCGCATACTGCTCGCGTTTCAGTGTCACTGCTTGCTGATGTTTTTGGTGACCGCATAATTTCACAGGGACTTTGGCCTCCACGATCGCCTGACCTAACGCCACCTGATTTTTTTCTTCTAGGGTGCACCGAGCAACTGCCTATATAAACAGTCAAAAATCCATCGATGAATTGAAAACTGCAATGTCCACTTTCACTACTTACGTTACAGAAGAAATGTTACAGCTTGTGTTTGGAAACATGATTAGAGAAAATGAATTGTGTATTCAACAACAGGGGGGACACTTTCAACATTTAATATGAAAATTTGTAAATAAAATGAATATTCACTAAGTTAGTAACTTGTATTTCAATGAGATTCATTTCGGTATATTCACTGCGGCATACGGCACGCACGGCTAACAGATATACGGCACTGCGGAGAGACTTTTTGAACCCCCGTATTATTGACTACGAAAGTCTCTCTTACGTGCATCTGTCGTGTTCCTTATGAAAAAACGCTACTAACTTGGCACCAACCGAATACACACCCAGCAAACCGCTGTGTGAGCTTGGTAGAGAGCACTTCGCACTGTACCAGTTATTTAGGGCTTCTTCCCGTATGGAGCGGAAGACACCGCTTAAACGCCTCTGCGTGCGCTATAATTAGATGTTCCCTTCGCAGTTCCTGCTGTAACAGTACGTAGTCGGTGGAGGAATATCTCTATATTGACCCATGATTCTGGTTCTTGAAATTTTGCAAGTAAGTTTCACTCTATAATTTATCCGTCCGATCAGGTTTTTCAGCATCTGCGTGGCACGGTCCCACGCGACAGACAAAGCAGTAACCATTGGTGCCCCTAATCTCTGCATAAGTTCATTATTCTTGTTAGTCCTATTTCGTTGGGTCGCACGCACATAAGCGATATTGTGGGAGTGGTGACACAAGTGTTACAAGTAAAGAAAAAAGTTCATATAAACATAGGTCCGCAAATGTTTAGTTGCGGAGTTACGGCTAATAAAATATTTTGCCTGAAATTTAGCAACTTCCCTAATATGAAGCCATCGCTAAACTGTCCGAGGTTGAAGTAGAGCATGATTTCCATCTTTTCTCGTTCGATCTGCCAGATACATTTTACAAAGAACAGATGAGATTAATATAAATCACAATAAACGTTTGGAACTTACAATGTGGAAACAAATTATATCGGTTATTACATTAAGTTATGTCAGGGAGGCTACATTTTTGCATTAAATGGAACAAAAATCGCATAAATTGAAGACAATTAATTACACAGTGACATTAAGATTATGGAGCCATTTTCTGGCATTGTCCGTCAACTTGTGGAGCGACATCAGAGAGTCGTCTCTGAAACCATGAATGTTACAAACCAGAAAATGGTCCATTGTTTGTACCTCGCCACAGTCCTAACACGAATCGTCTGTATAGCCCCATTTGGTTGTCTGCTGTCTTCATCGTCCAACTCCCGTGCGAAATGTATTTAGAGCCGACCAGTGTTTCCTGTTGAGATTGAAGCCTCCAACCCTATTGGTTGGGTCGTGGATTAGGTGATGGTTTTCCACGACGCCTCTTCTCAGACCCTGCCATGCATTCTTCCATTCAGCATCGAGACCCTCTGTGCCCAATGTTCTGCTCCAGACGGTAGGTTTCCTGGACTTACTCGTTGGGTCCCCGATGTTGGCATGTATGGGTAGCCTTGGGTTTGCTTCAGTTTTTTCTACTATGTCCTGGATTGCTTTCTCTCTACGTGTGGAAGCAGGAGCGATGTTTGCCAACACCGGAATCCACTCGACGGGGGTTGGCCTGAGAGTGCCGGTGACGGTTCTCAGAGTGGCATTTGGTTTTACATCCACCTTTTTGGCGTGCGGGCTTCTGCTCCAGACTTTCCGTTAAGAATGTAGAAACGTTTATGTCACTGTTGGCAAGCCCCAGAAATGGATTGGTCGTGGTGCTAGACGTCTGTGGCCCCCCAGATCGCCCGGTTTAACACCAACGGATTTTTGCGTATGGGGATGGATGAAAGACATAGTTTATGAGCACACAGTCGATACACGAGAGGAATTACTTGCTCGCATCATCAATGCAATAGCGCAAATTAAGAAAAACCCTGTGAAACTGAAACGAGCAACAAAATCTGTTCACACACGTGCAGCTAAATACATTGAACTCCATGGTGACATTTTTGTACATTTATTATGAAATTGTATATACACTATGCAGCTTCCTTAACACTGAGCTTGCCGGCCGCGGTGGTCTCGCGGTTCTAGGCGCGCAGTCCGGAACCGCGCGACTGCTACGGTCGCAGGTTCGAATCCTGCCTCGGGCATGGATGTGGGTGATGTCCTTAGGTTAGTTAGGTTTAAGTAGTTCTATGTTCTAGGGGACTGATGACCACAGCTGTTAAGTCCCGTAGTGCTCAGAGCCATTTGAACCATTTGAACACTGAGCTTTGTTTTTTTCCGGTTTAACATGGATTCACGCGTGCTACGGTATTAATGGAGGCAGATTATCTGACAATAAAAGCAGATTATTTGACACATTGATACAGTTTCACTTAACGTTATTACCATCATTTATCCAAAATTATATTCTCTACAACTTCTGTTGAAAACTTTGTGCAATTGTCTGGAATTTAAAAAAAAAAAAAAAAGGCAAATTGGGGCAAGCAGTTAATAAATTACAAATTTTTCGAAATTACGTCTTTGCTTCTCTGGATATTCTGGAAAACTGCTGCAGATTCACGGCTGGGACCTGTTTTATTAGATTCAGCAGACCAATAACAACAAAATAAATAGAAATCGTGCGTTACTTTAACCTCGGGCAGTTTTGCGATGGCTTCATATTAGCGACGTTGCTCAATTTGAGGCAAAATCTTTTATTAGGCGCAACTCCGTAACCAAACATTTGCGGACGTATGTTTATGTGAACTTTTTTCTTTAGTTTTACTTGTAGAAAGCATATTTTAATGATATTAGGTTTGACCGTGGCTGTCTCCGTAGCCGAACAGACAGCGACGCTGCTTAGGTGCGGAAGCACGTGCGTTCGATTCCAGGTACGTCTTTGGATTTTTTTTTTCTGAGATACGGAGATTTCAAACGGCATCAACCCAGTCTTGCGAGGCCAAATGAGGGTGTGCTCGAATAAAGCACCAGCGGCAGGATTCATTTGCTGGCAGTAACGGCGACAGGCTGTCGCTTCATGCTATGCTGATCGCACGCCCTTCGATCATGGATCGCTCCTCTCACTACCTTGTAGGCATCAATCGAACAATCGGAACAGCCCTAAGGCCTAATCCCTGAGTGCTGTTAACGTTTGCAGTTTTTCGTATGGTGAAGTGCAAAATTGTACATTTGAAACAAGTTAATAAATTGTAAGCTTTTGGAATCTTATCGAGGTCCGATTCAATATTTCTGCACCTTTTATTCCGACAGTACTTCAATACAGATAACTGCATCTTATGCGGAAAGTCTGAGAATAACACAAACATTATCCCGAATGCCGTCAGTGTAGAACATGAACAGGAAATGTCCCAACTTTCCTGGCACACGGCCGAAGCTGCTTCTGCATACGTCAGTGACTTCCCATCAGAGATAACTTGCTGCGTCCTTCCTGCTATCTCAAGCACCCAAAGCCATGTACAGCTTCACTGCGTCAGTGTTGTTTATCTTCTAGATGAGATATATAGATAAGATCTCATAAATCAGAGTAACTGCTACCGATGTTTTGCATCTGAACTTTTATTGTGTATTTTGACCATATTATTTTCGCCGAGATCTGTTGGACATATTCAGGGATCTAAAAAAAAAAAAATGGTTGAACGGAATGGGCAGTGTCTTGAAAGGAGGATATAAGATGAACATCAACAAAAGCAAAACGAGGATAATGGAATGTTGTCGAATTAAGTCTGGTGATGCTGAGGGAATTAGATTAGGAAATGAGACGCTTAAAGTAGTTAAGGAGTTTTGCTATTTCGGGAGCAAAATAACTGATGATGGTCGAAGTAGAGAGGATATAAAATGTAGACTGGCTATGGCAAGGAAAGCGTTTCTGAAGAAGAGAAATTTGTTAACATCGAGTATAGATTTAAGTGTCAGGAAGTCGTTTCTGAAAGTATTTGTGTGGAGTGCACCCGTGTACAGAAGTGAAACACGGACGATAAATAGTTTGGACAAGAAGAGAATAGAAGCTTTCGAAATGTGGTGCTACAGAAGAATGCTGAAGATTAGGTGGGTAGATCACATAACCAATGAGGAAGTATTGAATAGGATTGGGGAGAAGAGGAGTTTGTGGCACAACTTGACAAGAAGAAGGGATCGGTTGGTAGGACATGTTCTGAGGCATCAAGGGATCACAAATGTAGTATTGGAGGGCAGCGTGGAGGGTAAAAATCGTAGAGGGAGACCAAGAGATGAATACACTAAGCAGATTCAGAAGGGTGTAGGCTGCAGTAGGTACGGGGAGATGAAGAAGCTTGCACAGGATAGGGTAGCATGGAGAGCTGCATCAAACCAGTCTCAGGACTGAAGACCACAGCAACAACAACAACAAATGGTTGAATAGGTGCCATTGGAAAACACTGCTCCCCGTAAAATTGCAACACCACGAATTCCACGTGAAACAAATATGAGATTGGTAGTTCTATAGAGTGCCCCAGAAATGTTGCGAAAACATCGAGGGGTGGTGAGGGTGTCTCTAGGTACAAATCGAGGATAGGAAGCCGTGTCCGGAAATGTCATCCGGCGACGCTACACGGCGTCGAAGTTATAGGCACCGGCGCCTGCCGTTAGACTACCCGTTCTGCAGCAAACGTGACTTTCTACGCTGACGGACCGTAGGAGTACGTTTGCCAATGATGTCTGTTATTCTGTGATCGCGGCTGATTACCACGATCGCCAGTGGAGGAGGCGCAGCTGGCAGCTGCGTAAAGAGGCCTTGTCTCCTATGAATGCGATGCTCCATTGCATACGTTTCCGAGTGCAGCTTACTTTTGTCCTGTATACCAAGAAACATTGGGGATTTTAGAGGGTTCCGTTAGAACAATAAACAACTGATAGAAATGTTGAAGCCAATGAAATAAATCTGTGTATGTTTAAGACCTTTATCCATATTTGTTTATATTTGCATACTACTCCAGTTTAGCATTGATCTTCATGTCATAGGAAATATTTAGCTCAGAACACAAAAAAATCTTTACTTTTCTTCAGTTAACTGAAAACATTATTCCACAACAGATGTAATTGCTTTTTCTGGTTCAGTTTCCATACTTTACCGATGACTATTCGCAATGTCCAAATGGTGGTATGATCCCCTATTACAACATCATTTTGGAACCGAGATTCAATAAATTGGGATCAGTGGGAGAATACTCGAGATTTTTTGTAGTATTCAGCTACTTCTCACTTTTGAAGAAAAGCAGCAAGCGGTGGACAGACTAAGCTTTCTTTTATTTCCCTATTGATTTTAATATTTTTATTCTGAGTACCTCGAAACAGAGAGAGTCATAATTTTTCAGCCTTTGTTCCATTTCTACGTTAATTACAGAAAATAATGTGGAATAAAAAAACCGAAAATGGTTGTTTCAGAAACCGGTTATTTTGAGCGGTTTTAATAGTGAAGCTTAATCGGCATGGTAAAAAAAGATATAACAGGAAGCCAGTCGTTTCAGCGACAGTCGCCGTCCCTACTTTAGAGTAGAGCTGCAGGTACACAATTGTGCATTCATTGGACTAAGGCCAACCGTGCTTCGTTACACTTGACTGTCCGTCAGAGCCGGGAAGCCATTGAGATGCCGGCCGCAGCGCCAAGGACGTGCACGTGGCTGCCCACGTGGGTCGGCGCCAGTCATCTGTCACGCAGTGCCGGCCGCCACGCAAGAGCGGCGCCACCGGCGGCAATGGCCGACCCACTCGCGAACAAGTGACTGTCTGTCGTCTGATAGCGGGCTGAGGCTCCTCGCCGTGTGTTCTCTCTCTCTCTCTCTCTCTCTCTCTCTCTCTGAGCACGTCGCGTGCTGTTCGAGGAGTTGACGCCACAGCTCGAAAAATATCTGGTATTAGTCGAGCTTTCGATAGCAGCACAATCCAGGAATTTCTGGTGGTAGTATCTCCGTCGTGTGCGAATCGTTATTGTGTCATAGCGTTATTATGTCATAGCATTATTAATATTGATATGAATGTTATTCTTAAAATCACCGTGCAAGTCGTACTGCAATATGTTGTAGACTTCTGGATATTTCTCGACACAGTTACTAATAAATAAATAAGCGTTGCTAATCATGATTCAATCTAATTCCCTAACTGTAGCTTGTTCTGCGATCTAGCGACATCTGCCGGCATTATCTCCACAACCAATTTTGCCTCTTATTTAGTCTCGCGATCACAATTACAGTTAATTTAATATGATTTATTTCGTTCTTTAGACGTTGAATTTCCAATTAATATTCTTCGTTGATGTGTCTGAACGTTCTCATTTTGTTTGAAAGCTAATTAAAGACTGGTAACTTGTTACACGGTATTCTAACACTTCGACAGCGATCGAAATGCTCATTCGCAGCTGTAATAAACAAATAATACATCGTACTGGATTCAGAGTAGAATAATACAGGATGACAATTATTGAACTATATGAAAAAAGTAAATTAGTTACAAACTGCGGCGTGCTCATGCTTTATTCAACATGTAAATGTCACTACAGATATTCAGATTTAAGTTATGACATGATCGTTATGACGCAGTCACTGGCGATGTGTGGCGCAGGCCAATAGCGAAATTCTGCATGACCCGGTGAAGTGTCGGAACATCTCCTCAATGGTTGTTTTCAGCTTAGCAGTGGTTTAGGTGTTTTTGCTGTACACCTTGTCATTAATACAGCCCCACAAAAATGAGTCGCTTGTGTTCACATCCGGAGAATATAGCTGCCAATTGAGGCATCTGGGTACCCCAGAGTCAGAATGCAGTCCCCAGAATGCTCCTCCAGGACATCAAACTCTCTCCTGCTTGGATAGGTTGGGGTCCGTCTTGCATGAACCACATATTGTCGTAATCAGGGTCACTTTGGGTAATGGGGACGAAATCATCTTCCAAAAGCTTCACGTAGATCTGTTACATTTAAAGTGTTGTGCCAATGAAATGCAATCTTCGGTTCGCCTTCCCCACAACATTTACTCTGCTTTCCAATTTAAGTTGTTGGTAATTGTAATTCCTAGGTATTTAGTTGAATTTACGGCCTTTAGATTTGACAGAGTTATCGTGTTAGCACTCATGTCGATGACCTCACACTTTTCATTATTCAGGGTCAATTTTCGCACCAGACAGATATCTTTTACAACACGTTTTTCAAAAAAAATTGTTCAAACGGCTCTGAGCACTATGGGACTTCACATCTGAGGTCATCAGTCCCCTAGAACTACTTAAACCTATCTAACCTAAGGACATCACACACATCCATGCCCGAGGCAGGATTCGAACCTGCGACCGTAGCACCCGCGTGGTTCCAGACTGAAGCGCCTAGAACCGCTCGGTCACCCCAGCCGGCAACACGTTTTTCACTTCGTTTTGATCTTCTGATGGTTTTACTAGGCGATGTATGACAGCGTCATCTGCAAACAACCTAAGACGGCTGCTGAGATTGTCTCCTAAATCATTTATTTTTATACAAAGTGACGGTGGAGTTTGTTCGCAAGAATCATTATTCCACACAATAAATTTCCCCCTTCTATCCCAACTCCAATGCACCTAAATCCATAGGTAAAGCTCATATTAGCTTCATAGTACCAGTTTTTACATTTAGAAGTTTTGATTGAGCTATCAGCTTCGTATTTTTTGCACACATTATGCAGATTGGCTGCCAAGCCTACTTCCTTACCATCATTTATAATCTGAATGTTATCACTACCACACGTCTTATAAACACAGGAAAATTTCACTGCTGCAGTCAGTAATTTAAGGTCAGTTAATCTAAATCCAGTGTACCCAGATTCATCACTGTAGTATGCACGATTCACCTCACCAATTTTTTGCTTGGAGCTGCTAGGAGACCAGTTCACATTTTTAGCAGATGTTCTTACTTCGGACGTAGCTTCATTGCAGGTTTGCCGCTCTCTCTCACGTCTTCCATCCGCTAATTTATTCAAACGCAGTTTATCCAGTTTTTCATACACTCTTTGTGATCGAGGCATAACTGAATGAAGAAAGAATCGAACACTTTTATAAATCTCCGTCAGTATCACAAGGCAAAAAAAGAATTGCCTCGCCATAAACGATGGAGCTAGTTTGTTATTGTTTGTAAGATACGGAACAGTCAAAGATGATCTGTGAAACCAAAGAGCATGTATCACTGCCTTCTAAGATGTATCCGGCACGCGTTCGGTTAAAAGTATTGCACAGAATCGTTGTTCGCTGAGCTGGTATTGAAGTGCTGTTTCAAAAGGTGGGCGTGGCAGGGAAGACGCGTCACACTTTTAGGCAGTTCGGATGCGATTTCAACATTTAAACTTTGGGAACTTATTGTCCATGAGCTGTACTAACAAATAAAAAATAAACAGAGAGTTGACATTTTTGGTCAATTTCATCAGCGTCCCCTCGTAATTGCTTTAAATCTGTGGAGGTAAGTTCAACCTTTGCAACTGTAGTTTGTTTTTTGCCATACACGCTTCGTTCTGATATTTATTAAGCATGTACAGTGCCCTGCAATACTTTATTTTGTGTGTGTTTACAAGGTGATTCCAAAAGAGCGCCGGTTTTGATAGAGCAAAGTAAGAAGTTTATTTGTACAAGAAACGCAAACAAAATATGTAATCATGTTCATCTAACCTTCAAATTTCATGTGTGAAAAATGTGAGTCAAATGACCCCCTATAATGCACTGGAATGCGAGAATATGAAATTCACTGTGACTGCACGACAAGTTTCCACATCCATTTCGCTGACAGGTCGTCGAAATTCCTTCTTCAAGTCACGGATGTTTCGGGGTTTATTGTCACAAACCATTGACATGAGATGACCCCAGAGAAAGTCCGCCCCGATAGCTGAGTGGTCAGCGTGATGGATTGCCGTCCTACGGGCCCGGGTTCGATTCCCGGCTGGGTCAGGGATTTTCTCCGCTCAGGGACTGGGTGTTGTGTTGTCTTCATCATCATTTCGTCACCCAATGTGGCGTCGAATGTAAGAAGACCTACACCAAGGCGGCAAGGGGCCTCCCGGCCAATGACGCCAAACGCTCAACCCTAAAGAAATAAGTCGCAAGGAGTTAAGTCACATGACATCGGTGACCATTGATGACCAGCTTTGCGCGAAATGAGGCGCTCCGTGATCCACTCGTGGATCTGAATTGTTTGCCGGGAAGTGTGGCAGGCACCGTCCATGCGGATGAGGCCACAAAAACTCCCTCATCATCGTACAGTGTCGGTCTTCTTTGACTGTCACAGCATGTCCTGCCGCGCACCAAACCATCACTCGTTTTCCTCTCTTGGGTCGCGGGAGGATTTTCTGACCCCAAGATGCGGCAGTTCACAAAACCTTTTAACCCTGCAGTTGTGCGCGTGCTGTCTCGTTACGGGCTTAGGCGCGTAGGGGACTTCTGTCGCTCATTTGTTTTTAATTACCCGTTGAAATAATTATCAGACGTTGTTTAGTTGCTTTTTCTGTGTTAGGGATGGAAGTAAAACACAAATTTCCAAAAAAATAATATTCCAGTACTTTATTTCAGAGGCAGTTAACAAAAATGGTTCAAATGTCTCTGAGCACTATGGGACTTAATTTCTGAGGTCATCAGTCCCCTAGAACTTAGAACTACTTAAACTTAACTAACCTAAGGACATCACACACAGCCATGCCCGAGGCAGGGTTCGAACCTGCGACCGTAGCGGTCGCGCGGTTCCAGACTGTAGCGCCTAGAACCGCTCGGCCACTCTGGCCGGCCGTTTCTCTTAGGAAAAGACTTAAACCATTTTGTTTTACTGCCCATCCCAAGGTAATAAGAAATGCTAGACTCTGCGTTCTTATTATCGTTTTCATCTGCAGATTGTTCAGTTTCAGTGTCATGATCGCTTTCCATTAGTTGATCTCTCTCATTTGAATCAGATTCTTCAGGATCAAATGTGTCATTTTGATACTCTCTGCATCTTCTTGGAGCCACCTCCTCTACACTTAAGGGTCGCAAGACGCATCCACATTTCTTTCCTTCGGATCTGACATCACTACAATAAAATTTAAATTTAAAAGAGTCTTGATGGCAATCTTGTGAAAATATCTTTTTATTATTTTATTTTTAACAAGATTGCGATCAAGACTGTTTTAAATTTTAATTTTAACAAGTTTTAAGATCGTTATGTTTTCAAGAATTTCAAAAAAAAAAAAAAAATACTACAATAAAAACGCGTTTAAGAGTAACAATTTCTGTAAATTATAGAACATGTTGAAGACTGCAGAAGTAATCACTATGGTTAACAGTTATTTTATTGAGATTAATAAAAATTTTAAATATTGTACTTACAACGAATTTAGTATGAAAAATGTTAAAAAAGAGAAAACACCTGCGTTAAGAAATTGTTACGTTGATAAAGCGCGTCGTGGACAGTTATACCCCAAGTCACTTCAACGTCCTGCTGCTCTCTGTTAAGCTGTCCAACTGACGTTAGCTGTAAACGGATGTTCAGCAGTGCAACCATTTGAAAGATACTGATCGCGGGAACGCTGCTACTTAAAACTTAACCGAAATAATCACAATGTAAAACCGCTCGGTAACAGGTGTACCGCACGCACACACTCCAGGATTAAGTGTAAATGTGCTTCAATCACTGAAGGCGATTTTGTATGCGAAACTGTCGTCCTCTCAGAACTGACCCCTCACTTTCAACTGCTGCGTCAACTGAATTTTATAGGGGTGGTAATGGAGAGCCGGCCGAAGTGGCCGTGCGGTTAAAGGCGCTTCAGTCTGGAACCGCGCGACCGCTACGGTCGCAGGTTCGAATCCTGCCTCGGGCATGGATGTTTGTGATGTCCTTAGGTTAGTTAGGTTTAACTAGTTCTAAGTTCTAGGGGACTAATGACCTCAGCAGTTGAGTCCCATAGTGCTCAGAGCCATTTGAACCATTTGGTAATGGAGATCCGTACTGAAGAACTGTTTAAGCCCAGTTGTTGTGAACGATGACGAGTTGATTTCATTGGGCTAAGAGCCTCACTGTCACGAACCACCGGTATGTTTTGCTGAGGCCTTCTAATGTTCACTGTTGAACTCGTCTCAAAGAAGAACTTTCTCGTAAGTCTGCGAACTGTCGATTCATTCGGTAAATCATTACGCCGTAGAGTCGAGCACAGTCGTCTGATAGTTGCAGCATAACATTCTCCGTTCTCATAAAATGGTTTCAGGGTTAGCACACGTTGCGCACAAGTGAACTGCTCCATGGTTTGGCATAGAATGCGAGAAATTCAAACCGTGTCAACAATGGCAATATTCCTGGAAAAGCCGGCCAGAGAGGCCGAGCGGTTCTAGGCACTACTGTCTGGAACCGCGCTACCGCTACGGTCGCAGGTTCGAATCCTGCCTCGGGCATGGATGTGTGTGATGTCCTTAGGTTAGTCAGGTTTAAATAGTTCTAAGTTCTAGCGGACTGATGACCTCTGAAGTTAAGTCCCATAGTGCTCAGAGCCATTTTTTTTAATTCCTGGAAATAGAAGGGAATCAAAACAATGTAACCAACCGACAAACATAAATTTTCGCGCCGATTCCTTTTTAGCCACTCTTTATAATAAATGCGTTATATTATAGTTAAGGCACATTATTCTGTTACTTTTTCTCATGTTTTTATCTTTTTTTAAACTTTGAGACTGCTTTTGCACCACAAATTTCGCCAGTTTAAATTATCGTTTGGTGTTTCGATTTGAGTTGTTGGTAATCCATTGAAAATAGTAACACCAACGAAAATTTAACCTCACGAAATTTGTGCGCCAGAATTGTTCTGACAAAAAAAAAAAAAAAATGTAGGTGTGTAAAAACAAACAAGTATTGCAGACCAGTCACTGTGCTTAATAAATATCAGAAACGACACGCGTATGGCAAAAAAAACCTCTTTTTTTTAGTTGCAAAGACGGAACGTACCTCGATGAAAAAAAACCTTGTTTACAGAGCTGCAGTAAACAAAATTGTTTGAAAAATTTGGTTGCACTAAGCAACGCTACGAACTCAATCCGACACGGAAAACAAAGTGCTGAATGGCGGATTCTCTCCAAATTACGCATGCGTGCTTGCGCTGTTTTCAAATGTAAGGCTATGCGGACTCGTCGTAAGGGAAGAGAGGCAGACGTGTCCACTGTACGTCTGTGCATCGTATGAACTAGGGATGGGGGAGAAATCTATATTTTTCCGTAATAAAATCTATATTTTTCCGTAATAAAATCGATGTATATCACACGTCTGTTAAACTTGTGATAAATCGGTATTATACATAGGGTATCAAAAGTGATTATCTACATTTTCTTGACTCATAAGCACTATAGTTCCCATTGGCAGATTTCTTGTCCATTCCAGCTACTACCAATCTTCGCAATCTAACAGTAAACGTCTTACAATGGGTGTAATTTAATTTTCTATTCAGTGCTACAATTGAGCGCCAGTTTTGAACATGAACGTATCTGTACCCAATATTCACGATAGTTTTGTTACTTCCGTGCGTCATTTCTACTATTGGATATGATAGGCAGCACCTCAGAATTACCTACCCTACAATCTTAGCAACAACAGTACCGTCACACGTATTCCACTGCCAGTGGTACGCGAAGGGTTTTCGCTTAAAACTCTCGGCCCTTTCGTTTCCGGTCCAGGGACCCATACTTAAAATTGATACATTTTATCCTTCTCCACCATCCTCGAAAAGTCGAGGTAGGAGATGCAGAACGAACACGTTTGCTGACAGCGCTGTTACCAGTATGTTGGAAATCACCTCTTCTTGAAAGTTTCCGACGTCGTTACAGACTCACCCTGTGTATACGGGTACATTTACAGGCGGCGGCGTCTATGACTTTAACGCCCTGTAGCGTCGCTGGACGACGCTTCCGAACATGGGTTCCTATTTAAAATATTATGTATACCCACCCCTGTAGAAGTTGGTTACGGAAATTTCCGAACACCCTGTATAATTGCAGTGGAGTGACTAAAATCTGCGACGGAATCAGCAGCAGTGTGAAAATAAATGACTCATCAGTTTCCTAAGCGAATGTCGAAAATGGAGCTGTCTCTTAACAAATTGCAGGTTGTGACTCCCTGTATGAAAAACGCTTGACTCACTGCAATTATCGGCCGAGCTTGGTGCCGTGCACTGATATTTAAAATTTAAATGCGTCGCCGAGTAGACTCTGGCGCAGGAGAGAGAGGGGGACGACGTTCTGCTTACGGCCCGCCGGAAGCGAGTTCGCAGCCGTGCGGCGCGTCCACGTGGCCTTTTGCTGCTCGGAATTGGCGCCGCACGTGGCCGCGACGCGACCGCCGCGACATCTGTTGGCGGCGCGCACCTAGTCGCGACCCGTGCTGCCACCTGTTGGAGCCCTGCGCCAGTCACTCAGACGACTGCCGCGTTTGAGAGATTTCGTGCGTCGCTGAAAGATGCTGGCCGACTATTTACATTGCGTGACTCACAGTAGCCCAGGGCAACCTCTGGCGTGTGGAAACGAGTCAAGGCTGTTTCTCCTATCGCAACACATTTCGACACACATCGAGTCTCTCTGTGTCCATCTTTTCGTAGATGGTTGCGGGACGTCGGCTGTTCAGTGCAGAACGTCAAATCAAACACCTTTCAGTCGCCTAAATTTTCAGATTGTTATTTTATTGGGCTACCGGTTTAGGCCATATATTACGACATCTTCAACGTGTAGGTCCAGTCAAAATAGGGACCAGTATTCAGTGATTGGTATCCGCAGATTTCTACATGAGACAACGATCACTTCGATCATCAAATGTCGAGTCAAAAATAGGGGACTGGAACGGAGGTAGGAGTCGCCCTACACGTCGGTCAGTGGGACTAAAGACGGCATAATATATCGCCGAAACTGGGAGCCCAATAAAACAACCATTTGCGAATTTGGACGACTGAGATGTGTTTGAATTGATAATCTATTTCGACGCAAGTCACTACACTCCTCATTTATTGTTGCAGAAAAAGAACAATACCAGTTGATGCGAACTGACACAGTCAGACGCAGCCACATAGAAGGTGTTCAGAAAAAGTGTCGCGTGTTTCTACGGGAGGTAAAGGTATGCGCCACATCTAGGAGAATACGTCCTGTAATGACGTGTCCGATAACCAATGTCTGTTGACATATGGACCATTTTACTTGTTACGGATAGTAGGTAATATTCATAGCTGTACGACATCACAACTCATGACATAGTGTTGATTTGGTGCGTAAGTTCATATCGTTTTTCTAACGTAAAGGTAGGCCTGTTTGAGCGACTTGACTGAAATCTAACATTACGCGTGCGTTCTGTACCGCCACGGTAGTAGACATACGCTATGTGATCAACAGTATCCGGACACCACCCAAAACAACATACTTTTTTCATACTAACAAGGGAACCTCCCCATCGCACCCCCCTCAGATTCAGTTATAAGTTGGCACAGTGGATAGGCCTTCAAAAACTGAACACAGGTCAATCGAGAAAACAGGAAGAAGTTGTGTGGAACTATCAAAAAAATAATCAAAATATACAAACTGAGTAGTCTATGTGCAAGATATGCAACATCAAGGACACTGTGAGATCAGGAGCGCCGTGGTCCCGTGGTTAGCGTGAGCAGCTGTGGAATGTAAGGTCCTTGGTTCAAGTCCTCCCTCTAGTGAAAAGTTTAATTTCTTTATTTTCGCAGTTATGATCTGTCCGTTCGTTCATTGACGTCTCTGTTCACTGTAATAAGTTAAGTGTCTGTGTTTTGCGACCACACCGCAAAACCGTGCGATTAGTAGACGAAAGGACGTGCCTCTCCAATGGGAACCGAAAACATTTGATCGCTAGGTCACAGGTCAACCGATTCCTCCACAGGAAAACACGTCTGACATATTCTATACGACACTGGTGACGGCATGTGCGTCACATGACAGGAATATGTTGTCGACCCACCTAACTTGTACACTTGGCGAATGGGTAAAGAGATTCTTCTACCTTGCCCGATTTAGGTTTTCTTGTGGATGTGATAATCACTCCCAAAAAAGTGATGCAAACATAAGTTTGTCACATAAACTGGAACAAATGAATGCAACAGTTTCACAGTCGCACAGTTTTCCGTGTGCTCTGTCAAAACATATGTTTTTAACGTTTTCAAATTTTTCCGTGTGTAGACCGTCAAATCCTGCATATGTCCACGCAGATCTGAACATGTCCTGGAATTTTGGAGAGCAAAGTTGATTGTGTGTGTGTGTGTGTGCCTGAACTTTGATAATTGTCTGAAAATAAAAGATTAAAATTTTCGCTCGAGGGAAGATTTGAACCCAGGACCTCTCATTCCACAGCTGCTCACGCTAACCACAGGACCACGGCGCTACTCAGCTGATATGCTCCTTAATGTTGCCTATGTTGAGCATGGACTACTCAGTTTGTATATTTTGCTTAGTTTTTAATAGTTCCACACAACTTGCTCCTGTTTTCTCGATTGATCTGTGTTCAGTTTTTCAAGGCCTATCCACTGTGCCAACTTATAACTAAATCTGAGGGGGGTGCGATGGGGAGGTTCCCTTGTAAGTGCATAGTGCAGCCACGTACTGCCAGGTAGTCCATAACAGCGACGTCAGTAGTCATTAGGCATCGTGAGAGAGCAGAATGGGGCGCTCCGCAGAACACAGGAACTTCGAAAGTGGTCAGGTGATTGGGTGTCACTTGTGTCGTACGTCTGTACGCGAGATTCCCACACTCCTAAACATCCCTAGGTCAACCGTTTCCGATGTGAAAGTGAAGTGGAAACGTGAAGGGATACGAACAGCACAAAAGCGTGCTGGCTGACGTCGCCTATTCACTGACAGAGATCGCCGACAGTTGAAGAGAGTCGTCATGTGTGATAGGCAGACATCTTCCAGACAATCACACGGCAATTTCAAACTGCATCAGGATCCACTGTAAGTACTGTGACAGTTGGGCGGAGGTGAGAAATCTTGGATATCATGGTGTAGCGGCTGCTCGTAAGCCACACCGCTAAATGCCGAACGAAGCCTCGCTTGGTGTAAGGAGGGTAAACATTAGACGATTGAATTGTGGAAAAACGTTGTGTGGAGTGACGAATCACGGTACACAATGTGACGATCCGACGGCAGGGTGTGGGTATGGCGAATGCCGGGTGAACGTCATCTGCCGGCGTGTGTAGTGCCAACAGTTAAATTCGGAGGCGGTGGTGTTATGGTATGGTCGTGTTGTTCGTGGAGGGGGCTTGCACCCCTTGTTGTTTTCCGTGTAACTATCACAGCACAGTCCTACCGTGATGTTTTAAGCACCTTCTTGCTTACCACAGATGATGAGCAATTCGGGGATAACGATTGTATCTTTCAACACGATCGGGCACATGTTTATAACGCACGGCCTGTGGCGGAGTGGTTACACGACTGTAACATTCCTGTAATGGACTGCCCTGCACAGAGTCCTGACCTGAATCCTATAGAACACATTTGGGCTGTTTTGGAACGCCGACTTCGTGCCAGGGCTCACAGACCGACATTGATACCTCTCCTCAGTGCAGCACCCCATGAATAATTGGCTGCCATTCCCCAAGAAAGCATCCAACACCTGACTGAACGTATGCCTGCGAGAGTGGAAGCTGTCATCAAGGCTAAGGGTGGACCAACATCATACTGAATTCCAGCATAACCTATGGAGGGCGCCACGAACTTGTAAGTCATTTTCAGCCAAGTGTCCGGATACTTTTGATCTCACAGTACATCGAGAGCTTTCTGAAGGAGAAGAGAGATAGTGAGAAGGACCTACCTCGTCGGAGCACAGGCTTCGATTTTTTTATGCATACGAAATTGAGAAATTCCTCTGAGAATCTCCGCCGGCCGAAGTGGCCGTGCGGTTCAAGGCGCTGCAGTCTGGAACCGCAAGACCGCTACGGTCGCAGGTTCGAATCCTGCCTCGAGCATGGATGTGTGTGATGTCCTTAGGTTAGTTAGGTTTAAGTAGTTCTAAGTTCTAGGGGACTAATGACCTCAGCAGTTGAGTCCCATAGTGCTCAGAGCCATTTGAACCATTTCTGAGAATCTTCATTTTTATGTATACGAGCCAGTGTAATACCACCTTTTTGCGCCACATGAATGATCCGTGTCCAGCATTTTACCAGATTTCTTTGCCCAATGAGTTTGCCAGTGTAACAGCCGCGGCCGGCGGCCAGTAGTGGGCCAGCGCCCCCTCGCCGCCCACCAGCCACCTCCTGCCCCCGCCCCCGCCCCGTGTCAGCTGGAAGCGGCCCGCGTGTTTGCGAGGAAAGTCCTGCCGCACCGTTACCCAAGCCGTGGCGGTCTGCACACGGGAAAAGCCCGCAAACTTCCCGCTGCACCGCCTTCCCCAACTCCCGTCCTGCACTTCTACGACGGGCGTCCGGTAAGCAGCTACTTTGTAGTAAGGGGTTCCAGTACACCGCATTATTCACAACACTTTTGACTACAAAACTCTGTTTTTCAACGTAATCTCCGTTCACTGCCACAGTTCGCCACCTTCCCGGGAGGGCTTGTATGCGCGTATGGTATCACTGTACTGGTCGACATCGCAGCCAACGCCTTTCTGCATCAGTAACCTCCCCATCATCCATATACTGCTTCCCGCGGGCTGCATCCTTCATTGGACCAAACGGAAGGAACTCGGAAGGTACGACATTCAGGCTGTAGGGTAGATAACGAAAAACAGTGCAATGGAGTTTTGTTATCTCCTCTCACGTGAATAGATTTTTTCGATACCTTACGCTGTCGTGGAGAAGTAGAAGTTCGTTTGCGTTTTTTGTGGCGACGAACACCCTAAAATCGCGTCTTCGGTTTCCTAAGCGTAGCACAATAGACTGCGGATGTGATCACTGGACCACGAGGGAGGACGTCAAAACAGAATAACCCATTCAGACGCTCAGTAAACTGTCGCCATGACTTCAGCCGCTGGGGGTGTAGTTTTCAACATTTTCTTTGCTTGAGTGACAGTGTGGAGCCACTCCACGGATTACGTTTTTGTTTCCGGTTCGAAGTGATGACCCTTGTTACATCGCCTGCAACGATGTAAAAAAATAAAAAAAAAAAATCTGTCGCAGTTAGCCTCGTGATCATTCAAATGGCTCGGAGCACTATGGGACCTAACATCTGTGGTCATCAGTCACTTAGAACTACTTAAACCTAACCAACCTAAGGACGTCACACACATCCATGCCCGAGGCAGGATTCGAACCTGCGACCGTAGCGGTCACGCGGTTCCAGACTGTAGCGCCTAGACCGCACGGCCACACCGGCCGGCAGCCTAGTGATACTCAACCGTTTCTGCACAAATAGTTCTCCGTTGCTCTTCATCGTCTTCTGTTAGGCGAGAAACCCAGCGGGTACACACACTTGAATACCCCATATGGTGGACGACTGTGTCAGTATTACCAGCAAAATCAAATGGTTGAAATGGCTCTAAATACTGTGCGACTTAACATTTGAGGTCATCAGTCCCCTAGAAAAATGGTTCAAATGGCTCTGAGCACTATGGGACTTAACTTCTGAGCTCATAGTCGCCTAGAACTCAGAACTACTTAAACCTAACTAAGCTAAGGACATCACACACATCCGTGCCCGAGGCAGAGACCGTAGCGGTCGCGCGTTTCCAGACTGTAGCGCCTAGAACCACTCGGCCACCCAGGCCGGCAAAAGCATAGTACATGTGTTAGTTGAAGGAAACATATATTTTCTTTCATTGACTGAATACTTCACATACACATGTTTCATTCTTGTCTTGTATGAATCTGCCACAAATATCGAAAAGAAGTTTCAGTCAGAGTGCAACTGCTAGGCTGAGGCAACGTTTTCCGGTAAGGCGCCACAGTCTGTAGCACAAGATAGTAAGATTGCTGCATGAATCTGCTCGTACAATAAACACACGGAAGTAGCTCTTAGGAGCAGAGTAATACAGATTTCTGGCGCTAAACGTCATTTTCCTAAATAACATGAGGGATTACGAGGGTCAGTGATTTACTAAAACAAAGCGAGGTGGCACAGTGGTTAGCATGTTTTATTTGTGTTTGGGAGGACGATGATTCAAATTCCCATCTCACCATCGTCATATAGGTTTAATGTGGCTAACTTAAATCATTGTAGGTTAATGCTGGGATGACTCCAAAGAAATGCTCGTGTCCAATTTCCTTTCTCGTGTACTCGTAATTTTATCTTGTGATCCATATCTAATTATGATAGCATATTAGGCTCCATTAATCTTCTTTCCATTCACCTTGGCTTAGTAAAGTAGCGCCATAGTTGCTTCTGACCTTAACACTCCGCCCAGAGGAAAAGGAATTAAGGAAATGAGCACCCCTTTTGAATACGCTATGTGATCAAAAGTGTCAAGAAACATGGCTGAAAATGACTTACAAGTTCGTAGCCCTCCATCGTTAATGCTGGCACTCAATACGGTGTTGGCCCACCTTTAATCTTGATGACAGCTTCCACTCTCGCAGGCATACGTTCAATCAGATGCTGGAAGGTTTCCCGGGGAATGGCAGCCCATTCTTCACGTAGTGCTCCACTGAGGAGACGTATCGACGTCGGTCGGTGAGGTGTGGTAGGAAGTCTGCTTTCCAAAACACCCCAAAGGTGTTCTATAGGATTCAGGTCAGGACTCCGTGCAGGCCAGTCCATCACAAGGATCTTATAGTCGTGTAACCACTCCGTCACAGGCCGTGCATTATGAACAGGTGCTCGATCGTGTTAGCCATCCCCAAATTGCTTTTCAACAGTGGGAAGCAAGAAGGTGCTTAAAACATCAATGTAAACCAGTGCTGTGATAGTGCCACGCAAAACAACAAGGGGTGCAAGCTGTCTCCATGAAAAACACGACCACACCATAACACCACCACCGCCTCCGAATTTTGGCACTACACACGCTGGCGGAAGAGTTCACCAGGCATTCGTCATACCCGCACCCTGCCATCGGATCGCCACATTGTGTATCGTGATTCGTCACTCTACACAACGTTTTTCCACTGTTCAGTCGTGGAATGTTTACGCTCCTTACACCAAGCGAGGCATCGTTTGCCATTTACCGTCGTATTGTGTGGCTTATGAGCAGCCGCTCGATCCTGAAATTCAAGTTTTCTCACCTCGCGCCTAACTGTCATAGTACTTTCACTGGATCCTGATGCAGTCTGGAATTCCTGTGTGCTGGTCTGGATAGATGTCTGCCTACTACACATTACGACCCTCTTCAACTTTCGGCGGTCTCTGTCAGTCGACAGACGAGATGCACTTTTCTGCTGTACGTCTCCCTTCTCGTTTCCACTCCACTATCACATCGGAAACAGTGGACCTAGGGATCTGTAGTAGTGTGGAAGTCTCGCGTACAGACCTATAACGCAAGTGACACCCAATCACCTGACCACGTTCGAAGTTCGGCAGTTCCGCGGAGCGCCCCATTCCTGCTCTCTCACGATGTCTAATGACTACTGAGGTCGCTGATATGGACTACTTGACAGTAGGTGGCAGCACAATGGACGTAATAAGAAAAACGTATGATTTTGGGGATGTCCGGATACTTTTGATCACATGGTGCAGTTCTTGGTTTACACCATCATTGATGACGGTAAAAGCGAGGCTTGTAAGTAAGAATCGCTAAATATCTCTCGAAAGTATGTTCTTTAAGTTGTACACAGTTCCAGCAGCACACGAGAAATTGCTTCATTAATCAGTTTGAAACAGATAAATGAACTGTTTGACGACAGGACACAAGGCCAAGAACACAAGGGGTACTTTGTACTGCACACATTATTATTGTTATTATTATTATTATTATTATTATTATTATTATTATTATTATTATTATTAGAGTGGTGAGGCACAGCATTGGCAACCTGAAGAATGTAAGTTTCTGCCAGTACAAGGAATCTAGCATTCAAGTGATTGCACACAATGAGGAAGTTTCGAATAGGATTGGGGAGAAGAGAAGTTTGTGGCACAACTTGACCAGAAGAAGGGATCGGTTGGTAGGACATGTTCTGAGGCATCAGGGGATCACCAATTTAGTCTTGGAGGGCAGCGTGGAGGGTAAAAATCGTAGAGGGAGACCAAGAGATGAATACACTAAGCAGATTCAGAAGGATGTAGGTTGCAGTAGGTACTGGGAGATGAAAAAGCTTGAACAGGATAGAGTAGCATGGAGAGCTGCATCAAACCAGTCTCAGGACTGAAGACCACAGCAACAACAATACCTGCACTCGGCAATCCTCTTTAAAATCAATCAAGCACCGTTTAGGAGAGAAGTTGTGCAGGGAAAGCACGTTTTGTAACAAGTTTCTACCCTCAGTGTGGATACACACACACACAGACAGAGAGAGAGACTACCCGAGTACACATGGAAAGAAATATTCCATTGATGATTCATAGATGTGGAAGTAGGTTTTTTTTTTTACTGTAATAGGGATGAAAATAACAAGAAGGGACTGAATAATCGTCTTGTGGTGTTGGGAGTTCTTCATAATTCCGTGCTCGCTAAGCAGATTGGATGAAGACTTCGCCTTATGCAAGACCCCATTTGATTTTTGTTTTAGGCACACTGTAATGTCTCTTGCAGCGGTCTCTCCGCGATATTTTCAGAATTTTTTATAAATTATATAACTCAGTACATATCTCGAAATATCTCTTCTTATCTTACCGATTCCTAAACTTTAATATACGATGATTATCAATGCAAAGTAGTTTCAAGCCCTATTATTCCTCGGAGCGTGCATTTACTCCATGGAATAGTTCCTCTGCTATCTACGTTTTGTCTTATGAAAAGAAGGATTGAGATCTTGCCGATCAGCCCTGAAACAACGAAGATGTATGTGTGTGTATTGTTGAGCTAGTCGCCATCTTGATGAGATTCTGTATGAGAAGGAATTTAATACATGAACTAAACTAAAGTAAGTGTGTTCGCGTGTTATTTAACGGATTATTATTGACGGTGTTTGCTTACTACGCTGTGTTGCACGGGATGAGTGGGGAACGTCTGATTTACACTGGACGAACCTGCCGTTTTGTATGCTCAAGATATCCAGTTTATTACTTTCAATAAATGGGCCAACACCGTCTTACCACCAGATCTCCGGTCTTCCCCATGTTGTCACCGACAGTTAATACTTATTACGAACGTTTTCAGGAGATCGACTGACAATTTCCGTCGCACCGAGACTTCGAAATTGCTTCACTGCCTTATGGAATTTAAGTTAAGCTCAATTTAATCAGGATAGAACAGTATTGAAATGTGTGAATGTTATAAGCCTGCTCTGCGAATGAAAATTCCCTTAATATACGAATGTTTTTTTACTAGCCTGATCAGTGAAGCTAAATCAGGCCGGTGTGAGAGAGGTTTTTAGATTTCAGATCCCACAAAAAATATTAAAACACGTTTCAGCATTTTTTGTGCTGTGTTCAGTGGGTTAACTTTATTTCCTTTGTGTAAAATTGTTATTATCTGTTAACCCTTAGAGAAAGCATTTGGTACAGAATATGTACATTTTGAAGGAAGTGAATATTGTCAAGTATTATACATGGTTCACAGTTGAAACATGTGTTACAGCGCTGACGCATCGTATGTTACTTATTACATTATGTCTGAAGTTCTGGTTTTGTAGCTTATTTGCAAAATAGATGCATGTATGCGTTAGTTTACATACCTTACATGAAACTATTGAATTTTAATGTTGGTAGCTGTGAGTCTGCAACTTGTCATCTGCAAACATCGAAACGTAATTTTTCTTTTTGTTTGTTATGCATTTCCGAACGAAAATGAGTATGTATCGCGTTGTTCTGCGTGTTACAAAGCCGTAAAGCGGAACTCCTCGTCCAAGGAACTGAATGGATTTTCAGTATGACTTACGATGTGCAGTGACTGGAAAGCACTGTGATATAAAAAAGGGTTGTTCGACGTAAGTGGTAGCCGGCCGAAGTGGCCGAGCGGTTCTAGGCGCTACAGTCTGGAACCGCGCTACGGCTTCGGTCGCAGGTTCGAATCCTGCCTCGGGCATGGGTGTGTGTGATGTCCATAGGTTAGATAGGTTTAAGTAGTTCCAAGTTCTAGGGGACTAATGACCTCAACAGTTAAGTCTCATAGTGCTCAGAGACATTTGGAGCATTTTTGATAACACAAGCTTGATAAGACTGTACACATAGAGAAGGCCACAACGCTAGAAGACCAGCAGCGTGTAATTTTTCCTTCTATCTATGTAATTATGTAGTTCTCAATTCGTTCGAGCAATCAATCATTCATAATAGGAAACACAGTCATAGCTCAGTCACTCAAAATGATTCAGAAATTTTACTTGTTAGAATGAAATCATGCGATGATTCTTCTTCTCTGCAGGCTCGTGCTTTGCGGCAGTCTGCTAATCTGTACAAATAAAATGCCTCGTATTTTTGGGAGCGTTGTATAATCAGTCGGGAAACCTCAGATCAAGCGGATATTTGGCTTTGATGAAGTTTAACCTTCCGAAGAGGTAATGGAGCTCTTGGATTATTAAATGCAGGTTCGTATCCAGTCTTTCGGAAGTTCCCTTCTGATTAACAACTACGCAACATATCGATGAATATCATTAATTCTCAAATGTCAAATACACACCTTTTGTATGAAGGAGCAATATATATATTTCCCTTTTAATCGTACAATTTCGTCTCAGTTATCTTTTGTCATAAATCTCAATATTCAGATTACAATTCTTCAAACCAAACTCGGGCTAGTCGGTACGAAGACAATGTCGGAAACTTTTTTTCTAACCACCACCAGAGAGAGTACTACAAAGAATAATTATGCGCTCATGGCATAGCTATTGTATGAAACTACTTTGCGCATGGATTCTGCGAGTATGAATATAGAAAATTAGTAAACGTCGTTCAAGGGTAGAATTGTATCAGAATAATTCATCGAATATAAAGATATATTACAAGCTGATGGGCGCTAGGTGAAGGTATTGGTAGCTGACTGTCAACATAAACAAATGTGATGTATGACGCATAAATAGGCTGAAAGAGCCGTCATTGTGGGGTTGTAGGATTGCAGAACAATGACCGGAAGCTGGCAGTCACGTCGATTAAATGTCTGCCAGTATGCGTACGGAGCGATTTAAATGGAGCGACCGTGTGGAACGAGGTCCATGACATCAAGCGCCCGCAGTACTCTCATTCCCCGGAAACATAGTTGGGGTGCCTGGAACCATTTACGAAATATTCTGGTGCCTAAGCGGAACGAGCACCCTTGAGCAGTGCGGTGTAACGGTGGAGCCCCTGGTAGCTGGCAGGTAGCGGCAGCTCATGCGGTGAATCAGCCGGCACGCCACGCCAGCATTCCTAGCGCGCCTCGCTGCGCTGAGAGGCCGTGTGGACAGGTACGTAGCAGAGCTGGTCACCGACTCTCACTTGCCGCCTCGCAGATACCGAGCTGCGAGCAGCAGACTTGGTAACGGTATTGTTGTGCTGCCGCACGTATTCACCCTACAGTGCGACACAGTTTTCCCGAAGTTTGACGGCTGGGCGAGACCTATTCCTTAGACTGCGTTTTTGTTGTTCAGGAGACATACCACTTCGGAAAACGCCTCGCTATTTTTCTGGAAATGGCTGCCACGCACTGGTTTCTTGGTCCGAGGGAATAAGAAAGCGTGGCTAGGTGGCATGTGACAGACTCGACACAGAATTTGAATCTCATAACACAAGCCAGCCTCTCTGGCCGAGCGGTTCTACGCTCTTCACTCCAGAACTGCGCTGCTGCTACGGTCGCAGGCTCGAATCCTGGCTCGGGCATGGATGTGTGTGATGTCCTTAGGTGAGTTAGGTTTAAGTAGTCTACGGGACGGACGACCTAACACGTTAAGTCCCATAGTGATTAGAGCCATTTGAACCAGCTCATAACGTACAGCCCGTCTGGCGGAAACAGCCGGGCCGTTGTAGGACAGCCGAAACAACAGCTATGACAGCCTCGTGTCAAGCTCGTCACGAATTTTCGGAGTCACGCTCTCGTCGCGGTTTCCCTCTCATTTATTTTAAAATTTCGGACGAAAAACAGATACAACATTCTGGAAAAAAAAAAAAGCTTCATGTACATCCATTTCCCACGCTGAAGAAACTGTGTTATCAAAAAGGGAATTTTCTCAAAGTTATTTTTTAGTTACTGAGCTACTTCGCTAGCGGCGACACGGCGGGTATGTTTTTGACTTCCACACTGACTTCGGCTTTCTTCAACTCGCTTTTGGCCGAGCGGTTCTAGGCGCTTCAGTCCGGAACCGCGCTGCTGCTACGGTCGCAGGCTCGAATCCTGGCTCTGGCATGGATGCGTGTGATGTCCTTAGGCTACTTCGGTTTAAGTAGTTGTAAGTTCTAGGGGACTGATGACGTGAGATGTTAAATCCCGTAGTGGTTAGAGCCATTTGAACCCTCTTTTTTTCCGTCAGCTCGCCTAAACTGACCTCGCTGGCTGCATTTCCTCCCTCTTTACCATCTATCTTCACCAATGTCTTTGAAATCATTTTTCTAACTGATCTGTCTGCTCCAGTAACTCATGAGCCAAAATATTATGACCAAATGCTTAATAGCTTGTTTGTCCTTGGAGCGAAATACATCACTGATTGTGTGTATCAGGAATCCGAAAGAATTTTAGAATGTTTGTGGAGGTGTGCGACATTATATGTCTACGCACAGCTCACATAATTCGCGTAAATAACGGGCCTCTTATTTACGTATGCGGTCATGACGCCGGATAGCGACCCAGATAGGTTGCATAGCATTTGCTTCAGGCGAATTTGTTCGCCGAGACATCAACATGACTTCACTATACAGGGTGGTCCATTGACAGTCACCGTGCCAAATATCTCAGCAAATAAGCATCGAACGAAAGAACTACAAAGAATGAAACTCGTCTAGCTTGAAGGGGGAAACCAGATGGCGCTATGGTTGGTCCACTAGATGGCGCTTGAGACTCATGATACATGCTTCACATAATAAATATCAATTGAATACGGCGCCTTGCTGGGTCGTAGCAAATGTAGCTGAAGGCTATGCTAACTATCGTCTTGGCAAATGAGAGCGTATTTGCCAGCGAACCTTTCCTTGCAAAGTCGTCCGTACAACAGGGGCGAGTGCTAGTACGTCTCTCTAGACCTGCCGTGTGGGGGCGCTCGGTCTGCAATCACTGACAGTGGCGACACGCGGGTCCGACGTATACTAACGGACCGCGGCCGATTTAAAGGCTATCACCTAGCAAGTGTGGTGTCTGGCGGTGACACGACAGAAGTTGTTCGCAGTTGTAAGCGTTTTTCGATTATTACCACAGGTCCCATGTAAGCGCAGGAGAATGTCTCCCGTAGCATAATTCTGCTCCCACCACTCTGCCTTGGTGGCACGCTGCACGTCTCGAACCGCCGTTCACCTCCACGACGGCGTTTGTGGAGACGACCATCGACCCAGTGTAGCAAAAATGTGGTTCACCCGAAGCACCGACACGTTTTCATTGACCAAAGGCCAAATACCGATGGTCTCATGCCAACTGGGATCGTAATTGATGGTGTCGTAGGGACAACATGTGGACACGTAGGGATGGTCTGCGGCAGAGATCCGTGCTTCACAATACACTGTGAACAGCCTGCTCTGAAACGCTTGTGAATGCACCAGCGTTGTCCTCTTTCCACATAGGTGCCACGGATCCTACTTTACAGAGCGGATAAGCCTCCAAACCCCACGTTCTGTGAAGAGTCGTGGACGTCCATCCATTCAGCGCGTGGTGGTCGTTTCACTGTCTTTCTACCTCTTTCCGTAGATGTTCACGTGTATTTTCGACCAGTTTCGCGTCTTTGGGATACTCCTTCAAGCCTCTGCGTAGCAGTAATCTACCCTTAGTCAGAGTCTGTTATCTCAGTGGATTTCTCCATTTGCAGCCCTTACCTTCGCTAGGGTGATCCCCCGTCCGTGTCTGCTCCGATTACACACTTTTGCTACCACGTCGCGTGACCGTAACGCCACCACGCGCCATCGAACGTCGCTCTGGGGAGTGTTTTGGCTTGTGAGTGTATATTGCTGAGAAACAAAAGAAGCTTTGCGAACAGTTGAATGACGAAACAGTTATCTAAACAGCTGACTAAATAGTAACAATTTCCGAGTGTCAGATAGTCGCTGGTTTCTAATTACCATGTGACTCGGGATTGGAGGCAAGGTGTTATATTGAATTTTGTACAAGGCATCGAAAGCCTCAAAATTCGCAAGGTCAGTAACCGATGCATCCAATATTTGCTCAGATGGAGGATGGAGGCAGGGTGTTATATTGAAACTTGTACAAGGCACCCCAAGCCTCAAAATTCGCAAGGTCAGTAACCGATGCTTTCAGTATTTCCGCAGAAGGAGGGTGCAGCGAAGTGTCGCTAAGACTGATGCCTCAACGTTTCACGTAAAGACAAGTTGTCCAACAAAGAGCTGCTAGTCCACTTTTAAGGAAGACTAATCAAACAAAACACAAACCCGAAATATCTAAGGGTCAGAATTTGATAGGAAAAAGAGAAAACAGCTGCCAAAATCACAACTCGAAGCAACATACTCCAGAAACCCTTGTGGGGTTACTCTCGTACTTCAGCTCTGCGATTGGTTTACCCTGTTGCGCAGTATTGCTGTCCAGCCTGGGTGAACAGCTCTTGCGCAAGGCATGTTGAGACACAGTTCGGTTCAAGCAGGTCATGCGTCTTATAACTGGAGCAGTTAGACGTGCGCCTAGTTTATGGCTTCCCATATTTGGCCACGTACCACCTCGTTCTGTGCGACGGGAAAATGCACCAGCAAGGGAGTACAAGAAAACTGCACAAAAATCTTCACCTCCCTGTTTACGCAAACATTCGAGCGACCTGCGCAGGGAGGCTCTGTTCCCGCCACAGCTGAAAACTGCGCACATGTCAATTGGTTTCGCAGTGACTACTGCTCGAGACACACACGGTGGGTTGATGCCAGGACGACTTACGGTGGCGTTCTTATCCGCGAATCCAGTTGGCTTTGAATCGGCCCGCAAGATCCGGTCTGTTCTGAACCAGATAAGAGGAGTCACTGGCAGGTGTGCATATTGTCTGCACAAGTGGGTGAGGATACCTTGTCCTTATAACAGCGGCGCCGAAAAGCAGTGTGTTCACCACATGTTTGGACAGCTTTCCCTGGATAACCAACAAAATTCCTCATGGTGACTGGCAGATCAGTGAACTATATATAAGTTCGTAATATGAGACAGTTGTAAATATGTTTCGTGATGTAGCCATATTTAAATTAATAAATTTTTCCTTTTTTTCGGGGGGGGGGGGGGGGGGGCTGCGTTGACGGTCGCTTCCACATCTTCAGATTTCTTGAAGCTGCGAAACAGCAAGTACAGTTTACCGATGTCGGAATTAGCGAGAGAAGACTTTTTTTAACTTTTGAAGTTTCGGGCGTTCGGGACGGAATGCTGTGAGTAAATTCGTGGTTTCCTTCTTTTTCGAAAACACTACAACTACTTTCCCTGGCGTGCTGTCATTCAAGCTAATCGTTTCTACTCTACATCTGTAGTGACTACTGTCAATGCTCAACAACTCAAGTCCATTATAGCATTTAAACAAACGAAGTTCGCTACCAATTTCTATTCCCTACACTTGATTTTTGATGCCCATTTCATGTTACGATGTACTGTAATTGTGAGCGGTTGATATTCAATGAAAACGCAAGTGTAACTTCACGTGTTGTTCAACCTGTGGAATGAAGATGTTAAGTTCCAGATTCGACACTAAGTATTTACATCTACATACGTACTCCGCAAGCCACCTGACGGTGTGTGGCGGAGGGTACCTTGAGTACCTCTATCGGTTCTCCCTTCTATTCGAGTCTCGTATCGGTTACCAATGGTTCATCGAACATATATGGTACAAACGTGTATGTTCTGTTCATAAAATATGTCTTAACAGTTATGCCAAGACCTTTTGTGCCAGTGCTTATGTGTGACTCCGATTGTCTCCAAATAACTGTTAGTTTCTGACAGACATATACACTCAATTCATATCTGTATCCTTGCATTTTTGTTTTCTGACTGAGGGTTATAATTTGCCCACGCTTTCATGCACATATGACAAGTCATTTGAACAGGTGCATGTAGTGTGGTTCGTAGCAAACATTGGATGATTTGTTTACCTGGTACTTCCGGCTATATGTGACATTTTGATAGGGCAGTAATGTAGTAATGTTACTCATCTCGAAAGCACTTTGCGTAATGTTACTCATCTCGAAAGCACTTTGCGTATCATGCACCTTATATTTTACAAGCACAGAAATGTGTGCAAGACGATTAGTAACAAATTGAGAACGATATGACTACTTCGGTTACTGTGGATGACTGTTATGTTTGTTTAACGCTACATCCATATGAGTTTCATGTTTTTTTTTGTTTTTTTTTTTTTTGTTGCGTCCATCGATCTGTAAAAACGGAACCCTGAAGCCTGGTGTACACCCAGCGTTTTGTCGTCAGTATGGTATCATCGCGCAAAACTGGCCACAAGACTGACAGAAATCGCGCAGCTGCGCTATTCAAACTGTCGTTCAGTCTTTTGCTCAATCGTTCCCAAGTACTAATGGAGGGGGAACGACGGTGTGGCGACCATTGCGCTATGTGCTCTCAAAGTGAAGAAGGAAACCAAGTGTACACGTCGTTCAAGATGGTCCCGCGATTATTCGTCGAGTAGAGGGACGCTATCCCATGTGAATTTTCTCCGTATACTAGGGCACTATCCAGAAGATTGGTGTAATTATTTACGTACGGACACAGGAGGCACCGTAAACTGTTAACGTTTGTAGCCCCAGAAACTGAAAAAGAGGACCTAAGGTTTCTAGCGAGTGGTAGGAGGTACAAGAGCCTTCAATTGCGTAATTTCATACGAGGGACGCAATAAATAACGGTTGTTGACCACGAAAATTAAAAGTGATTTTTGTTATTTAACTCCTTTTCGGAATCTTCTATGTCTGACCGCGGTCTTGGACATTCAAGAAGGAAAGTACCACAAAGAAAGTTAATAAATTCTTCCGTTCCAGCTACAGATCTCATGGACGGTCTTATTTTCGCACGCTCTTTGCTGGAAAACGTTCCAAAAAAGTAGATGTTTTTGGTGACCAACTGTTCGTTGCTTCACGATCCACCTCTTTGTACCCATTAACCAAAGTGGTGTATGCTTCCTTTTCGTTGTGTCTGTTGCTGTAATCCTCAGAGTGTGGTTGCCACAAGCAAGGAAAAATTTGGTATAGCTCTATGAAGTCCTCGAAAAATTCGTGAATCCAGTGTAGCAAGTCTACCATTTTCTTTCACCTTACATACACCGAAATGAGAGTTGGAATGACCGAGAGTAGATCGGCAGCAGAGCTAAGTTTGAACGATAAGACCGACGATGCACAGGCTTGTCGGCAGTACACAAAGATCGAGCCCATCAGTCTTCTGCGGCTTTATCAAGCTTCATTCAGTTCGTGAAAGAGTGACAAACTTCCGTCTGTATGTAACGTCTTGTTCGACCGGTCTGGCATGATTATTCTAGACAGACGAGAAAGCGTTAGTTGTAGACCAGGCTTTAGGGTCGATTCACACTCGCCCGGCTGCCGTGTAAGCGACACCCGTACACGATTGTCGGGAGGTGTATTGTATGAGACTTTTCACGCTAGCTGCTGGACAGGACAGTGGAGCTGGGACCACGGGGCATGGCCAGCATTAACATCTGCCGATATCTGACCTTTGTTGCTGTAGGATAGGAGTTACTTAGTGTTTGTTCGTGTGAAATTGGACTTCTCGTTACCTGTTTCAATCGTGATGGACGTTGAATCATTTTAGAAACGAGCGTGAAACGAAACTAAGCAAAATCTAGATTGGCGTACGCCTTTTTTGAGTGAGATGATTCCCTTCTTTGACAATTTTGGTGAAGGTACGGTAGGGAGATTCGGGCGGATAGAGTTACATGTGATTTCTGAGATTAAAGAACGTAAAGAAGCCAGTAAACGCAAGTGTAGCTACTTATCCGAGGACATCCCATGAACACCGTTGAGCTGAGGGCAGGCACCACTCTAACCTGTAGTCCCGTTAGCAAGACTGTATGTTGTATGTTAACCGGGGACCTAGAAACGGCGGAGAGGCTCCGTCCCCGCCGCAGCCGCAGTGGTCCACAACCCCACGACGACTACCGCAGTCCACTTCACGCCTCCGCCGCCTCACACCGAACCCAGGGTTATTGTGCGGTTCCGCCCCCGGTGGACCCCCCAGGGAACGTCTCACACCAGACGAGTGTAACGCCTATGTTTGCGTGGAAGAGTAACGGTGGTGTACGCGTACGTAGAGAACTCGTTTGCGCAGCAATCGCCGACGTAGTGTAGCTGAGGTGGAATAAGGGGAACCAGCCCGCATTCGCCTCGCAGATGGAAATCCGCCTAAAAACCACCCACAGACTGGCCGCTTCACCGGACCCCGACACAAGTCCGCCGGGCGGATTCGTGCCGGGGACCAGGCGCTCCTTCCCGCTCCGGAAAGCCGATCGGCTAACCGGGCGGGCGGCTAGCAAGACTGTGCAAGGCCATTTTGCGAGTCCTCCGCTGGCACAGACTACTCCGAAACCTCACCACTCAATTCACTCAATTTCTAAATTAAACATTTATCTTACACGTCGGTTTCAATGTAACGTTTTGTGTACTACAATGTTATATTTCAGTGCATACGTGTTTGGTTCTTAAATATCTTTGAAGCACACAGTTCTGCCTGTAATATATTAAAGTCGTTTGAAACAAAATATAAATTACAATAAAATTTAAAAATGGTTCAAATGGCTATGAGCACTATGGGACTTAACTTCTGTGGTCATCAGTCCCCTAGAATTTAGAACTACTTAAACCTAACTAACCTAAGGACATCACACACATCCATCCCCGAGGCAGGATTCGAACCTGCGACCGGTTCCGGACTGAAGCGCGTAGAACCGCTCGGAAAATTTAAAATTCTCTATTTTCTCCGATAGTGACTGCCAACGTTGTATGTTGGATACGTAGCGGCTTTGAATGACATCTTTTATCCTTATATGCAGATCATCAAAAATTTGCATACTCGTTCAAAAATAGTTACAAATTTATCACAGTCGTTTCTTAACTGCCGAAAAAGTATACACGAGGCCTAAATGTAACATCTTCGCATGTTGATTGGGTGAAGTCGCGCATACTATTCCTTCTGTAAAGACTAGAACACGCAGTTAATTAATAGCGTTGCATTTGTTCAGTTGTGTGTGAAACTTCGGGAATGTGTGGCGCGCTGCTGTCTTGCAACTGCTGGCACATGGCTCTGCGCCGTGTACACCCGTACAGCGTCGCTTTGTCCGTCTGCCTCTCTGTCCGTGGAAAACCCTTTTCCTCAGCAACGGGTACACGTATCAAGTGGAAATTCATGTCAGTTACTAAGCTTTATGGTCCCTTCGTGGTGTACACTGAACAGTCAAAGAAACTGGTTGACTAGCCGAGTATCGCGTAGGGACCCCGCAAGCACGCAGAAGTGCCGCAACACGGCGTGGCGTGGACTCGCCTAACGTCTGAAGTAGTGCTGGAGGCAGCTGACACCGTGAATCCTGCACGGCTGTCCAAAAAACCCGTAAGAGTAGGACGGGGTGCAGGTCTCTTACGAACAACACGTTGCAAGGCATCCGAGATATGCTCAATAATGTTCATGTGTGGGGAGTTTGGTGGCCAGCGGAAGTGTTTAAAGCCAGAAGAGTGTTCCTGTAGCCATTCTGTACCAATTGTGGACGTTTGGGGTGTTGCATTGTCCTGCTGGAATTGCACAAGCTTGTCGGAATATACACTCGACACTAACGGGTGCAGGTGATCAAATGGTTCAAATGGCTCTGAGCACTATGCGACTTAACTGCTGAGGTCATCAGTCGCCTAGAACTTAGAGCTACTTAAACGTAACCAACGTAAGGACATCACACACATCGATGCCCGAGGCAGCATTCCAACCTGAGACCGTAGCGGTCACTCAGCTCCAGACTAGCGCCTAGAACCGCAAAGGCCACTCCGGCCGGCTCGCAGGTGATCACACAGGATGCTTACGTACGTGTTACCTGTCACAGTCGTATCTACACATATCAGGGGTCTCATATCACTCCAACTGCAGACGCCCCACACCATTACAGAGCTTCCACCAGCTTAAAACAGTCCCGTACTGATATGCAAGGCCCATGGATTCATGAAGTTCTTTTCATACCCGTAAACGTCCATCCGCTCGATAGAATTTGAAGTGAGACTCGTCCGACCAGGCAACGTGTTTCCAGTCATCAACTGTCCAGTGATGGTGTTGATGGGCGTAAAGCTTTGTGTCGTGCAGTCGTCAAGGGTACACGAGTGGACCTTCGGCACCGAAAGCCCATATCGATGACGTTTTCGTTGAATGGTTCGCACGCTGACACTTCTTGTAGGCCCAGCATTGAAATCTGCAGCAATCTGCGGAAGGGTTGCACTTCTGTCACGTGTGTGTGTGTGTGTGTGTGTGTGTGTGTGTGTGTGTGTGTGTGTGTGTGTACAATGAGCAAGACTCGCCCCGCCTGGTCTATAATACAGTAGGTTCCCGCTGACGTCGCCGGACAACTGTCAAACTGCAGTTTGGCACCGACCCTAGTCTGGATACGTAGCATTGAAGTACAATTCTTCATTTACTTTAAAACGTTAAACATATGTCTGGCGTTTCAATGAAATGATAAAAGAGGAAAGAAATTGTAGTAGCAGTAATTAATTAAAAACTTAACAATTTATTCACAGCATACAACTCAAATGGAAAGCAGCTCATATGCTACCTGTGTCTACATGATACGCAATTACGTGCTTCTAGGCTTGAAAAGAGACAAATTAACACGAAAAACAATGTTATTCGACTTCGGTTTTCATCATTTACCGCTGTCTATTCGTAATAACCAGAGTTGCCAATGCAGATTGCAACATGATTTTTGAACAGAATTTCAAAAAGTTAGATTCAGTAGGAGAATGCTGGTGATTGTTTGTAGTATTGGACCGTATCATTTTACGAGAAAAGCAGCGGCCGGTGCGTGGTCTTAAGTTTTCTTTTATTTCACTATTTAATATAGTATTTTGATGCAATCTGTATTGAAACCGGGGGAGCCAAAATTTTCCAATCTTCATTCGCCTTCTACGCTTACAGGAAATAATAGGAATAGATAACTGATAGTCGTTTATTTGAGAAATCAGTTGTATCAAGCTGTTTCAACTGTAAACAGGCGTTCAAACTAACCCATATGCTACGGTCGCAGGTTCGAATCCTGCCTCGGGCATGGATGTGCGTGACGTCCTTAGGTTGGTTAGGTTTAAGTAGTTCTAAGTTCTAGGGGACTGATGACCACAGCAGTTGAGTCCCATAGTGCTCACAGCCATTAACCCATATGACAGAAAACCGGATGTTTGTGCGACGACCGCTATGCCTAGCGTGCGTGCCGTGTGCGGCATCTCACTTCGCGTCCACATACACTATGTGATCAAAAGTATCCGGACACCCCCAAAAACAAAAAAGTATCCGGACACCCCCAAAAACATACGTTTTTCACATTAGATGAATTGTGCTGCTACCTACTGCCAGGTACTCCATATCAGCGAGCTCAGTAGTCATCAGACATCGTGAGAGAGCAGTATGGGACACTCCGCGGAACTCACGGACTTCGAACGTGGTCAGGTGATTGGGGGTCACTTGTGTCATACGTCTGTACGCGAAATTTCCACACTCATAAACTTCCACGGTTTCCGATGTGATAGTCATGTGGCAACGTGAAGGGACTCGTACAGCACGAAAGCGTACAGGTCGACCTCGTTTGTTGACTGACATAGACTTCCGACAGTTGAAGAGCGTCGTAATGTGTAATAGGCAGACATCTATCCAGACCATCACACAGGAATGCCAAACTCCTTCAGGATCCACTGCAAGTGCTATGACAGTTAGGCGGGAGGTGAGAAAACTTCCATTTAATTGTCGAGCGGCTGCTCATAAGCCAAACATCACGCCAGTAAATGCCAAACGAAGCCTCGCTTGATGTAAGGAGGGTAAACATTAGACGATTGAATAGTGTAAAAACGTTGTGTGGAGTGACGAATCATGGTACACAATGTGGCGATCCGATGGCAGAGTGAGGGTATGACGAATGCCCGGTGAACGTCTTCCGCCAGCGTGTGTAGTGCCAACAGTAAAATTCGGAGGCGGTGGTGTTATGGTGTGGTGGTGTTGTTCATGGAGGGGCTTGCACCCCTTGTTGTTTTGCGTGGCACTATCACAGCACAGGCCTACATTGATGTTTTAAGCACCTTCCTGCTTCTCACTGTTGAAAAGCAATTTGGGGATGGCGATTGCATCTTTCAACGCGATCGGGCACCTGTTGATAATGGACAGCCTTGTGGCGGAATAGTTACACGACAGTAACATCCCTGTAATGGACTGGCCTGCACGGAGTCCTGAACTGAATACTATAGATAACCTTTGGGGTGCTTTGGAACGCCGACTTCGTGCCAGGCCTCACCGACTGACGTCGATACCTCTCCTCAGTGCAGCACTCCATGAAGAATGGGCTCTCATTCCCCAAGAAACCTTCCAGCACCTGATTGAACGTATGCCTGCGACAGTGGAAGCCATCACCATATCGAATTCCAGCGTTACCGATGGAGGGCACCACGAAGTTGTGAGTCATTTTCAGCTAGGTGTCCGGATACTTTTGATCACATAGTGTACATCGCCGTCGGATTCCGCTCTTAGTTATTGTATATGCGGCGCTGCAAACGCGGCCCCTGATAGCATTGTCGCGTTATCTCGCATCAGTGGACACGTGTGCCGCCGAAATATTCTGTCGATACGGGCAGCGCAAGATAATTTCCCGCTTTGGTCTCGGGGACTGATAAGCGCCGACCTTTAACTCGTTGCGGCTCTTGTTTGACTTGTGCCGTGCGTAAAGACAAACGGACTATTTGCTCGGCTATTTGATGAGACTCTGTGCTCTTGGCCTCTGGATGAAATCCATGTATACTGTAGCCTCGCTCTTTTTTTTTTGCAGACGTGTTGACAGGGAAATAAAAACAGCAGAGGTCCTAGTCTACTATCTCCCGTGTCGAAGTAGGATTAATGGTGTGGTTTTACACCCTGTGACGCTAAGACCAGCCAGTGCTCTTGGAGAGTAGAAGGAGGGAGGCCCTTCACTAGTTCTTCATTAGACAGAATTTCTTCAGGACTCAAGGACCGTCGCAGGTTCGAATCCTGCCTCGGGCATGGATGTGTGTGATGTCCTTACGATATTTAGGTTTATGTAGTTCTCCTAGGGGACTGATGACCTCAGATGTTAAGTCACGTAGTGCTCAGAGCCATTTTTGAATTTGAGGACTCGAATGCTCTGCTGCTTTTGCTCTGCCACGCTTTGCATTGGATAACCAGGTTTGGTGCAGTTTTCATTACCTTCTCCGCAAAGCCTATTCCTAGGGACTTGTTTCTCTATCCGCATCGTGTGCAGGTGTTTCTTCCAACTACATCGTCAGAAGTATGTTTTTCACTCAAGGCCATCTGCCCGTATTTATACGAATTTTCTATGGTAGTATATGATTAGGTTACCATTTATTCTTCAAAAATCATAACTGCTTTTAAAATTAATATATTATTTTGATGAAGAAGAGCTGCTACAATATAGGTTGATGAATGCCGAGTAACTGTAGTGTGAAGTCAGTTTGAAGGTCTGCATACAGTTGACATTTGGAAGAAATGTAATAGATGTCTCCTCTTGCTACTCCATGACATTCACAATAAGGATTCTCTAGATGTATATTCGATGAAGATCGCTTGTAAATGTCCAGCATTAAATGTCACTCGAATTATGGATCTTAAAATATTTTGTTTGCCTTGGTTCCAGCACTTCGACGAAATATTCGGTTGTACTTGTACATTGGCGTCTTACTCTCCTATACAATGCAACCTGCAGGTCAGATGTCGATAGTGAGATGTTCGCTGAGTCATCGAGTATATTATTCTGTCCCATGTTAGCGTCTCCTTAAATCCACTTGAGTTCTATCTTCTTCCCTGTATTTCTTCCTGTACTCTTGCGTACTCAGCAAACCACCGTGAAGTGCTTGGCAGAGGGTACGGCCCATTGTACCGGTTCTTACGATTTCTTTCCGTTTCCTTCACGTATATGGAGTACGCGGATGCTTATATGCGTGCCGTAATTATTCTAATCTTGTCCTAGCGATCCAGTTGTGAGAGATACGCAGGGGCTTGTAATAATATACCTAGAGTAATCATTTAAAGTCGTTTCTTGAAACTTTGTTAATACAATTTCGGGAGCCGCTGTAGCCGAGCGGTTCTAGGCGCTTCAGTGCAGAGCCGCGCTGCTGCTGCGGTCACAGGTTCGAATCCTGCCTCGGGCACAGATGTGTGTGATGTCCTTAGGTTAGTTAGGTTTAAGTAGTTCTCAGTTCTAGGGGACACATGACCTCACATGTTAAGTCGCATAGTGCTCAGAGCCATTTGAACCATTTTGAACCAGCTACTCCGCCCACGACAGAATCAGTGTGATGATTACTTATCATATCCCTGCAGACTGTTACAACCAGGTGTTCACATGAGTTGACCGATTCCAACAGTCACTCATTGATATTATTGTCATAGGTTATGACGTTTTCTCGTTTTGTGAAGTGCACAGTTACACATTTCTGAACATTTAAGCACGTTCCCAATCTCTGCACCACTTTAAAAATATCTGACTAAATTTTTATTATATTACACTACTGGCCACTGAAATTGCAACACCAAAAAGAAATGCAGACAAATATATTATACTAGAACTGACATGTGATTACATTTTCACGCAATTTGGGTGCATAGATCCTGAGAAATCAGTACCCAGAACAACCGCCTCTAGCCGTAATAACATCCTTGATACGCCTGGGCATTGAGTCAAACAGAGCTTGGATGGCGTGTGCAGGTACAGCTGCCAGTGCAGCTTCAACACGATACCACAGTTCATCAAGAGCAGTAACTGGCGTATTGAGACGAGCCAGTTGCTCGGCAACCATTGACCAGACGTTTTCAGTTGGTGAGAGATCTGGAGAATGTGCTGGCCAGGGCAGCAGTCGAACATTTTCGGTATACAGAAAGGCCCGTACAGGACATGCAACACGCGGTCGTGCATTATCCTGCTGAAATGTAGGATGTCGCAGGGAACGAATGAAGGGCAGAGCCACGGGTGGTCGTAACACATCTGAAATGTAACGTCGCCGGCAACGATGACCGAGCGGTTCTAGGCGTTTCAGTCCCGAACTGCGCGACTGCTACGGTCGCAGGTTCGAATCCTGCCTCGGGGATGGATGTGTGCGATGTCCTTAGGTTAGCTCGGTTTAAGTACTTCTAAGTTCTAGGGGACTGATGACCTCAGATGTTAAGTCCTATAGTGCTCAGAGCCACTTGAACCATTTTCTTGAAATGTAACGTCAAAGTTCCATCAGTGCGAACAAGAGGTGACCGAGACGTGTAACCGATGGCGCCCCATACCATCACGCCGGGTGAGACTCCAGTATGGCGATGACGAATACACGCTTCCAATGTGCGTTCACCGCGATGTGGCCAAACACGAATGCGACCGGCGTGATGCTGTAAACAGAACCTGCATTCATGCGAAAAAATGACGTTTTGCCATTCGTGCACCCACGTTCTTCGTCGAGTACACCATCGCAGGCGCTCCTGTCTGTGATGCTGCGTCAAGGGTAACCGCAGCCACGGTCTCCGAGCTGACAGTCCATGCTGCTGCAAACTGTTCGTGCAGATGGCTGTTGCTTTGCAAACGTCCCCATCTGTTAACTCAGGGATCGAGACATGGCTGCACGATCCGTTACAGCCATGCGGATAAGATGCCTGTCATCTCGACTGCTTCTGATACGAGGCCGTTGGGATCCAGCACGGCGGTCCGTATTACCCTCCTCAACCCACCGATTCCATATTCTGCTAACAGTCAGTGGATCTCGACCAACGCGAGCAGCAATGTCGTGGTATGATAAACCGCAATCGCTACAATCCGACCTTTATCAAAGTCGGATGGTACGCATTTCTCCTCCTTACACGAGGCATCAACAACGTTTCACCAGGCAACGCCGGTCAACTGCTGTTTGTGTATGAGAAATCGGTTGGAAACTTTCCTCATGTCAGCACTTTGTAGGTGTCTCCAACGGCGCCAACCTTGTGTGAATGCTCTGAAAAGCTAATCATTTGCATATCACAGCATCTTCTTCGTGTCGGTTAAATTTCGCGTCTGTAGCACGTCATCTTCGTGGTGTAGCAATTTTAATAGCCAGTAGTGAGGTTACTATTAATTTTGTAGTGTATATTATCGTCTGAGGTTACTATTAATATTGTCCTCAAGGTGATTAATATGGACACGAATAGCAACGGTCGCAACAAATTTCCCTGGGTCACACCTGTTGACACTCTCCATCCAAGATAACATGCAGCGTCCTCCCTGCGAAAAAGCCCTCAGTCCAGTCAAAAATTTCACTTGATACCCCGTATGATGGTACTACTGACATTAAGCGTAGATGCTTTCCGAAAATCAAGAAATACTGCATCTACCAGGTTGCCTTGGTCCAAAGCTTTCAGTATGTCATGTGAGAGAAGTGCGGGTTGGGTTTCACATGATCAATGGTTTCGGAATACGTGCTGGTTGGCGGTGAGAGGCTCTTTCTGTTCAAGATACCTCATTACGTTTGAGCTCAGGATATCTTCTAAGATTGTACTACAGATCGCTTTCTAGGATATTGGACGGGAGTTTTGTGGATCACTTCTACTGCCCTTCTTGTAGACAGGTGTGACTTGTGCCTGTTTCCAGTTACTGGACACCGTTTTTCGTTTGTGGGGTCTGCGACGGATTATAGTTAGGAGAGGGGCTAACTCAGCTGCGAATTGGACATAAAATCGGATAGCGATTCCATCGGGCCCTGGAGCTTTGTACAATTTTAACAGTTTCAGCTGTTTCTCAACACCACTAGCGCTAATACTTATTTCTTATTTCATTCATCTTTTCAGTGGTATGAGGATTAAATTGAGACAGTTCTCCTGAGTTTTAGTTTGTAAAGGAGAATTTGGAAATGTAGTTTAAGCTGTCAGAGACAGCAAAGGACTTGGAAGAGCAGCTGAACGGAATGGACAGTGTATTGAAAGGAGGATATAAGATGAACATCATAAAAGCAAATCTAGGATAACGGAATGTAGTCGAATTAAGTAGGGTGGTGCTGAGGGAATTAGATTAGGAAATGAGACACTTAAAGTAGTAAAGGAGTTTTGCTATTTGCGGAGCAAAATAACTGATGATGCTCAAAGTAGAGAGGATATAAAATGTAGACTGGCAATGGCAAGGAAAGCGTTTCTGAACAAGAGAAATTTGTTAACATCGAGTATAGATTTAAGTGTGAGGAAGTTGTTTCTGAAAGTATTTGTATGGAGTGTAGCCATGTATGGAAGTGAAACGTGGACGATAAATAGTTGAACAAGAATACAATAGAAGCTTTCGAAATGTGGTGCTACAGATGAACGCTGAAGATTAGATGGGTATATCAGATAACGAATGAGAAGTTACTGAATAGAACTGGGGGGAAGAGTAATTTGTGGCACAACTTGACTAGAAGAAGGGATCGGTTGATAGGACATGTTCTGAGGCATCAAGGGATCACAAATGTAGTATTGGAGGGCAGCGTGGAGGGTAAAAATCGTAGAGGGAGACCAAGAGATGAATACACTAAGCAGATTCAGAAGGATGTAGGCTGCAGTAGGTACTGGGAGATGAGGAAGCTTGCACAGGATGTTGTAGCATGGAGAGCTGCATCAAACCAGTCTCAGGACTGAAGACCACAACAACAACAGTTTAAGCATTTCAGCTTTTGCTTTGCTGCCCTCAATTTCAGTTCCTGTGTCATTCGCGAGTGAATGGACGGTGACGGCATTTACATACTACCAGAATTCCTTTGGGATTTTGCTAAGGTCTTTTCCGGTGAAACTTTCAGAACTTTCATTGGTATCCGAGGTGTGGAATTTAAAGTTGTATATTTTAATGTCTTGAATATGTGTACGTCTAGAGAGTTCACTGTTTAAACAGTCTTTTTTCTCATATTTTTTGTTGATTTGTTGTTTTAACGCTGTAGGCGATATTGTCCCGTTTTGTGATACAGCGTTGCTATCGTTGTTTCCAATTTTTAACATATAAATTGTGTTTTTCATGTTTCGGCAGAATATCAAACTAGAGGTCAAGACTAATGGTTCTGAAACATTTTGTTATATGTCAGTTAACCCAGCATTTGAAGGAAAAAAAGGTGAGGGGGCGTAAGTTGTCCCTGCTGACTGTGGAAAAGACGAGTAATTTCCCATTTATAAGATTAAGCGACAGTAAAGGTTGATTCAGACTGAACGGAATGTCATCGTCCGAGTTACTCAGAAAGAATTAATGTTGGGGGGGGGGGGGGGGGGGGGACTTGTGTGGTAACGGTGGAAGTTAAATTTTTATTGCCCCTTCCTCCTCATCTCCCATGCAACAGCCGCGGATTTCGTGGTTTTGTTTCTTCTTACTGTCTATTTTATTGCTTCGTTTGCGGGACGCATTGGAAATGTTCCATGGCGATGTACATATTTCTTCTATGAGTGAAGTTCCACAATTGAGACCAGATTTCTGAAAATGAAAAATGGGTTGGGTTTTATATACTTGGCCAAAGGCAATTAGAATAAATAACTTTTTTAAAAGTGAAAAACGCAGCTCTGTGCAAGGACAAAGATGCAGTTGTTTTAGACGTTATTTGGCACTTAGAAACATAAACGACGAAGGATAATCACAGTATTGCCTTCTGTATTTTGAAGAGTTTTTATATATACCATTTCTCTAGCAGATAAATGTCGGTGTATTGAAATATTTGGACGCCACTTTTTTGTCGGTTAAGTTCTGAGGAGCTTACCATACAGACTTTGTGAAAAGGGCATCCGCTATAAAGTTTGATTCGGTCATTAATAAGTTTATCATTGTTAGACCTTTCAATGTGACATTGTATTCCGACTTTTTAACGAGATCAAAATCTCCCGCAGGGGAAGGGGGAGTGGGGTAGATGATAAGAAATGAAATTCTGGAGCAGCCAAAAGTCGCGCGTGATTTTCTTTAATACATGTTTCGCTCTTCAGAGAGAAAGGTGGGAAACTGTAACGTGTTAAAACAAAATAAAGTGAAATAGCATCACAGATTCAACCTGAAACACGATTAATTATATTTATTAGCCAAGAGTCGTACGTTAAATGTATCTGGTTGTATACAGGGCCAGTGTCAGACACAAAAGGGAGTAAGTTGGCCGTGTTTCAAATGGATCAAATGGCTCTGAGCACTATGGGACCTAACATCTGAGGTCATCAGTCCCCTACAACTTAGAACTACTTAAACCTAACTAACCTAAGGACACCACAGACATCCATGCCCGAGGCAGGACTCGAACCTGCGTCCGCCTAGAACCGCTCGGCCACTCCGGCCGGCGATGATTTGGGCAACCGTATCGTCGTATTCCGTGGATCTCGCGATTACTCTGCGTCGTACATTACTGCCAAGTATTATCTGACCATTTCTCGGTGATCAGGTTAATCCCACGATGTAGTGTTGCAAGGCGGTAGGAACCTCGTCCAGCACTCGGATGTATAGGCGGATGTCTCGTAGCAATTATACCCACCGGATCTCGATATTACCGAGCCTTTGTGGTCTACTACGGCAACAAGGGTACATGATCGTTATTCACCTATATACACGTTACCTATTTTGCAGGGAGCTTCCCTTGAACATAATGAATTACCTCGAAGAAAACGGTCTATTGACACACAATCAACATGGGTTTAGAAAACATCGTTCTTGTGAAACACAACTAGCTCTTTATTCACATGAAGTGCTGAGTGCTATTGACAAGGGATTACAGATCGATTCCGTATTTCTGGATTTCCGGAAGGCGTGTAATGAAATTGCGTGCTTACGGAGTATCGTCTCAGCTATGTATCTGGATCTGTGATTTCCGGTCAGAGAGGTCACAGTTCGTAGTAATTGACGGAAAGTCATCGAGTAAAACACAAGTGATTTCTGGCGTTCCCCAAGGTAGTGTGTTGCTTATCTATATAAACGATTTGGGAGACAATCTGAGTTGCCGTCTTCGGTTGTTTGCAGATGACGCTGTCGTTTATCGACTAATAAAGTCATCAGAAGACCAAAACAAATTACAAAACGATTAAGAAGAAATATCTGAATGGTGGGAAAAGTGTGAGGTCATCCACATGAGTGCTCAAAGGAACTCATTAAACTTCGGTTACACGATACATCAGTCTAATCTAAAAGCCGTAAATTCAAGTAAATACCTAAGTATTACAATTACGAACAACTTAAATTGGAAGGAACACACAGAAAATGTTGTGGGGAAGGCTAACCAAAGACTGCGTTTTATTAGCAGGACACAGAAAATGTAACAGATCTGTTAAGGAGAGTGCCTATACTGCACACGTGTCTAAAATTGACAACCGGGTACTGAAATACATATGAAATGACAAAGGGAAAATACAAATTAAAATTATAATCGTCGCTTTTATGCACGTTAATGTACATATCTCGCGCATGCAACAGGTTATTAACACCAGTAGAATTAACCTGCATTCATTGCCGTCCGAGGGTGATGGAGGGGGGGGGGGGGGAGGTCCTTGCCCACTCCTGGAATGTAGGGTAGGCCTACAGAGCTTTTATTCGGTTTAGGAATCCCGTCACTCCGATAGACCTCTCGTTTACCCAGGTATATGAATAGCCTTTCGTGGCTGATCGCAGTGAGACAGTACTGTGGCTTCTTGAAACCGACCAACCCATTAATATCAAACACGTCAGTGTTAGTGTCTGCCACCACACCGGGTGAGTTTCTGCCTATATTGCAACTAAACGTGGTTAAAATAAAGTAGCAGTCGGCAACAGCGACAGTTATAAGCGACTTTTGGCTGCTCCACATTTCGACATTTTTTAGAGTGTGTGGCACCTGGTAACCTCTCTTGTAGTTCCCGGAACTAAGCTAAGCGTAGTGACGTATATATGTACCGTTTAGTTTGACAGTGTCTTCGCCTCCCGTCCTTTTCTGTTCGTTGACGTTCTCATGTGACAAACATGGGCTAGATGGAGAATACTTTTCTTTCAGAATATCTGTCTGCAGCCTGCTTTTATCTCTTCTAGTAGGCTATTAGTGGACTTAGTCCAGAACAAAGTCTTTAGAATGTCACCATTTGCTGAACAAATCTTTGCGTGCACCCAGTACATCGGCCAGGTGAGTGCAAACTACATACGCACCTTTTATTTATTTTAAGACAACTGAAAACGAAATAACGGAATAGATAAAAGTGCTCAAGTGAGCAGCTAAATGTTGACGGTTCTTTTCTGATCAGCAGTTAGGATGACAGCTCATGCAGGATGACAGTTAATGCATCCTTACACTGACTGAAGACTACTCGATCGGGGGTTCCATCATAAGGGAGCAAAAAGTTGTCTTCTTGCCCTTGGACATGACTAAGAGCCCACTGGTCACAGTGAACCTGTAAATCACTAATCCAGTAACAAAAGACAAAGGTGCTCTTCTGTTCAAGTAATCTAGACAAAAAAAAAAATAAAAGCAATTTTTGATAAGCGTGGAAAATTTGTTTGCAATTTCCATTCCAGCTAGATTGTGATGTGCTTAGGATCTGATAAAAATGAGTAAGTATGTTGTGCTACGTGACGTTTTCTAAACACAGTAGAACTAGAACAATTATTTCATTTGATAGATATTTCATTTTTTTTATCAAAACTGGTTGTTTAATAAAGTGGCAATGCAGCTATGTGCATACCACGATTTTTGGAAAAAGAATTTAGAAATTATAAATCATCGGCTCCTCAAAATAGTTACGAAGTTCAGTGCGAATCGGCGTTAATACTTGCTAATCGGTTCAAATTACCCTCCGTACCAGAGATAGTCCTCGGGAGATGTAACCTCTCTGACTTGTGTCGAGAGAACCTCTTTGATTTCCGCGCGCAGCATCTCTGGCGTGCGTCGGCGGCGGTGGGGGACGAGAAGAGCGCGTGGTGGGGGAAGCGGCCTGGCCGGCGCAGCTCGGCGGAGCCTCGCCAGCAGATACTGTCATGGCGCTCCACGGAGGCGCTGACGCAGTGAGAGCCCAGTTTCGTGTGTAGGACTGTTGTGCGTTTGTGTGCGCGAGGCTCGCGTAGTCGCTGTCTCGAGTGCCCGGAGAGCAGCATCCCCGCCCCTAAGGCGGCGGGACTGGAAGCCGAACAGGAACGGTGTGTGTGAGCGCGAGTGAGGAGACTGCAGAAGAGTTTCAGGAGGCTCCTTTGTGTGGAGTGGCGGCGGTGACTCCTTTGTGCGTGTGCGTGTCGGTGGTGACCTCTCGCCGAACTTGACAGGCCCGGTGGCGGCTGGCCAAGGCGCGTGGGAGTTGTGCGGGCTAGCGGCCGTTGCTCCCGGCCTTGGAGGTTGTGGTGTGCCGCGCTGCCGGACTGACCCCAGCGCTAAAAATCTCATCTGGCGCAGCCGCATCGAGCGATCGATTTCGCACAGAAGGCCGACCACGGGAGATACAAGCAGAGCCGACGGGACGCCGACAAGAATTTACGCAGCCCCGTCTACTTTGTCCGGGAGCTATCTGGCCCGGTGCGCGGGTGTTTGTCGAGAGAGGGCGTGTGCACCCGTTACCTGGCCGCCGGTGTAGCAGTGTGTGGCGGTGGGTGGTTGTGCCTGTGTGTGTGGGTGTGAGGCCGTCTGGCGCAGCCGAGGCGTCTCGCCGCAGCAGATATCGATTCGGCTGTGAAGGCGAGGGCCGTACCGTAACCCACATCTCTCGTTTCTCGACGCATCGCACGGCGTGCGGACGAGCGCGGCCTGAGGAGAAAAATAGCGGAGGCAGCTCGAATTTTTTGCCGGCAGAAGGCGAACCGCGTTCCCAAAACAGCTCGACAGCTATTTATGAAGGCTCACTTTTATAAATCGTGTTTTAGAGCGCGGTGGAGCAGTTTTCTCGACGCGTGTGTCTGTAATTTTTGCACGTACCAGCCGGGCATCGAAGAACTCTGTGGTATTTGCGAGGAGAGGGGAACGCGGCAAGAAGCTTGTCAGTTAAATGAAAACGTCTCATGCTCCCGCTACGTATCTCCAAGACGAGGATCGTGTTGCTTGCCACGACGCTTCCCATCGTCTCTGAAAAGTCGTTCTCGAGAACCTCGGCCGCACCAGCAGTAGACTGCTCTTTAACGCCTGCCTAAGTGCTCAGACATTGGAGAACGCGAGCGAGCAGTGATCGAGAGCGAGTGAATCCAGCGCTCTCGTGGCAATGGTTCCGGAGCCCGGCGTCGCCCTCCCATCATCCGCGGACGAAGAACCGACTGGAGTGGTACGGCCCTCAAACTGTCGCCGAGAGGTCCAGCACCCAGGCAAACCCCGTGTCTCCACATCAGGAACAGATCTCAGTGGCCCCCTCCGTGGAGTCAGGCAACACAGCCATCTACAATGCGGAGAATTTAGGCATCAATTGTAGTGTGTTCGGTTTACGTTATTTTTTTATAACAAAATAATATTTATAGTAATTTTGTTTAGTCGCGTAGTAGGACGTATGTTTTCCTGGGAATCGGCCAGCGGACAGTAGCGTTTCGCAGCGGTTGCCATGGTGACCCGCTACGGGGGCCGCAAGGAGCCCGCCATGCACTGCTTCCTGGCGCCCGCGCCGCCCGGCTCCCCGCAGGGCCCGCCCCCTCCTCCGCCGCCGCACCTGGCGCACCCCCACCCTCACGCGCATGCGCACCCCCACCCGCACGCCCACGCGCATGCGCACCACGCCCACGGCCTGCAGCAGCCCCCTCAGCCGCCGACTCCGCAGCAGCAGCAGCAGGCGCAGGGCGGGGCGCCGGCTCCCCCACCACCCGCCGCCGTCGCCGCGCTCGGCGGCTTCCGCCTCATATCGGCTAATTCCGGAAGTAAGTGACTGCCGCATATCGCGTTGCCAACATCGCAGGCAGAACCTGCCGCGCGCGCGTACGCACTTTAAATTTTCCCCATTCTGTGGGGTAGAGTCTCGCTCATACATTGTTGCATGCTGTACTTACTATTTCACAATTTTCATGTCATATTTTTATTTCTCCGTTTCCTTCAGAATTGAGTTTGATCAAAAACTCTCTTGTGTGGTGACATTCGCTTCTTCTCGTTAAACCAGTGTGCGATTTGTGCTTTTACCAGTGGGGGAAATATCTTAGGCGGTTAGTATAAGTATATATATTACTAGCTTGGACCGTGACGTTGCCCATGGTTAAACAGTTATTTATAAATAGATGTTAATGCCGAAATTCACTATTCACGCGTATGCACTATCAGAAAAGCATTCAGGTAAAGCTTATTTACAAAATCGTGTACATACAGGTATACGAGGGGAATTCAAAAAGTAAAGGCACATTTGTGAAAAGCTATACTTATTCTGATGATAGAAAACTGAAACATGCGTTATTTTTCTAGGTAACCGCCCTGGACTTCAATACAGTTTTCCCGACGTTTTACGAGTTTTTTTTATTTCATCAGAAATCTGTAACCAATTTTGCACCGCAGCAATTACGTCTTCATCACTTTCAAATCTTCTTCCCTGTAGTGCTTCCGTTAAGGGTCCAAACATGTGAAAATCGTTTGGAGCCAGGTCTGGACTGTATGGTGGATGTTCCAGCACCTCGAATCTGCTCTTAAGGAAATCAGAAATTTTGCTTTGTTTGAATGACATCCCTAAATTCCGTAGTTCTTACAGGCCCAGACGCACTCAACTCACTAATGAAATTACTGAAGCGGGAACGTGTGAAGATCGCCGTGTGTTTGGCGGACGCGAGGCAACGAACGAACGAACGGCACGAATTAATTTGGAGTACGCGATGCTAGGGAGCCTGTGTTTAGCTCCACCCACGTGGTTCGCTGCTAGCGAAGTCAGACTGTCCGATCCCGTCTGGTAGGTACCGTTGCTCACTTCGCACTACTTTGTGCTTTCGTCCGAGGCGCGATAGTCCGCGCCATACCGTTGCCTACAGGCGGCCTAACGGTGAATGTTCGCACAGGCACCGGGCCGGTCGCCACCCTGTGTCAGGGCCCGGGGTGGGAACTTCAGCCCCCAGATCACCCTACTGCTACGTTATGACTGCCACACTACTTCCCTCGCAAGCTCGCAAGTAAAGGAATGACGCACCTTAGACGAAAGCAACAATGACAACATGAGAATGACGATCTAGTTCTACATGTTTTGAAATGCTTCACTACGACAGAACACTTTCTCAGAATTAATAAGGAAACATATTAATAGTATTAAAAGTAAGACTACATTAAAAACTTTCAGTGTTCCGCTCCACAAATTTAAATTATGTGTAAAGTTTTACTCCAGTGCGTGGGAAATATACATCCCAGGTTGGGATGCATAAACTAAAACCAGAGGAGGCGATGGTCTGATGCAGAGGGCGTGGGGGGGGGGGGGGGGGGGGGGAAATCGCCCCCATCCCCCCCTGAAAATCGCACACTGCGTTAAACTAACAAGAAATTACCTGCAACTTACATTTACAATGTGCATTCTTCGGATGCAGTTATAGCACACATATTTTTGACTCAAAATGTGACTGATCATTTTTATGCTTCTTTCGTATAACTTTAAAGAGAAAACGTTATTCGTTACTGGCTATACAGTTTATTTATTGTTATTTAAATTTTACATTTTAATGATTATCAGACAACATTGGGAGAACGGGTGGTCAACACGTTGCAACATATGTAACATACAAATCAGCTCACCAACTTGTAAATGCTAACATGAGCTCTATCACATAGGACTGTAACAGAATTTTCATAATACACATGGGAGAACCAGGTGGAGTATGAACGCAGTAAAAGACCTCTGTCAAATACTTATTTTGTAAAAAAAGGTTGCAAAGGTAGTTTTATCACAGCTTAATAAAAGCTAGAGCGTGTTCCTAGCTTTTATGAAAGATGTCTCAGGGTAGCGTTACACGGGCCTCGGGAACGTTTTGCTCTTGATGCAGATCGTTAGAAGAGAAGAAATTACGGGCGGGAAATGCGTGCTACTTCTCGCTGGATAGATTACTTTCATCACGGATATTGTGTAGGAATTTAAAGATTAGAATATACAAAACTACTATTCTACCAGTGATGCTGTATGGGTGTGAGACTTGGTCTCTCACTATGCAAAATGAAAAGCCGTTTCGAGTATTTGAAAACGAAATTTTGAGGAAAATTGTCGGAGCAAAACGGGATGATGTGGTGTCACCGCCAGACACCACACTTGCTAGGTGGTAGCCTTTAAATAGGCCGCGGTCCGTTAGTATACGTCGGACCCGCGTGTCGCCACTATCAGTGATTGCAGACCGAGCAGGTCTAGAGAGACTCCCTAGCACTCGCCCCAGTTGTACAGCCGACTTTGCTAACGATGGTTCACTGACAAATACGCTCTCATTTCCCGAGACGATAGTTAGCATAGCCTTCAGCTACGTCATTTGCTACGACCTAGCAAGGCGTCATTATCAGTTGCTATTGATCTTGTGATGAATGTACCGTCAGACCGACGTTCACGATTAATGGATTAAAGTTAATTATTTCACCAGCTACGTCCGTTTTTTTCTAAATTCTAATTTCCTTGTCCTGTTCCAGACCTCACGCCAGCCTGCGTGAGCTAAAACGCGTGCCTTTCGGCTTCCTCTTGTAACACGGTGTTGGCTCTCCTGCCGACCCACAACAGATGACATTAGCGGCGAGTGGCGAAAACTGCATAACGAAGAGGTTCACGAACTCCGTTCAAGCCCTGACATAACCAGTATTTTTAAATCACGTAGGCTGCGATGGGCGGGTCACGTAGCTCGGATGGATGAGGGCAGGGCAGCGCGCAGAGTACTGGTAGGGCACCTAGAGGGAAAACGTCCTGTGGGGAGACCGAGGCGTGGGTGGGAGGACAATGTGAAGGCTGATTTGAGGAGCCTAGTTATTGAAGGTGAATGGAAGGAAATAGCCAAAGACGGGGACAGATGGCGAAAACACGTTTCTGCGTTAATGGACTCTCTAGTCCGGTATAACCAGTGAGTGAATGAGTAATGCAGACCATTTTAATGTTTATAGTTGGACCTGCATGTGGACTGGTGGATTGATTTGTGGGTTACATATGTTAGGACGTGTTGCATAGGAGTTATCTAAAATTTGGTTGCTAGTAACAAAAAAGGTCGTTATTAGTCAGTAGCAAATAAATCAGTACGTCCACAAGGTATCATTTTGTTCCTAAACGCCGTCACTTTTTCTTTAGTTAGATTGTATTTATTAGTATTCCACAATCAGGTAATTTCGGCCTCATATGTAAAGTGGGTAAAAGTAGACTCATGAGGACTTGTACGAATTATTTGATGTACGTATACATCTGTGTGTATAGTGATGAGTTGACATTCGCCGTTAGTAGCGTTTACACGTGTGCGGCTTTCCGCGCGCGCTAGCCGCATGCAGCGGTTGCCCGAAGAGGCAAGGAGGCGCATGCGTCTCAACTGCGCGCACTCGGCTACAGGATTCTCCACACCATTATCAGACTGGGAGACGCGTGCCTCTATTTGTGTGTGGGGCAAGCGCAGCCGCAAGGCGCACAGCTATACACCTAACTTTAGAGGGACCCTTTGCCATTTCATTCAGTGCCACGTGATCACGCCACAGCAGGGCTGAAAAAGCATAAACACCCTTTGCTGCGACGTTCAGGTTTCGTCATATGGGTTTAAACTGCTCCTAATGGTTCCGCCTGTATTACAGAGCCGCCGAACCTACACCCAAAAGGTGCGAGATCCCATTCAGTGGCGATGCAGCTGACGGCCCTGGTGGCCGAGCGGTTCTAGGCGCTTCAGTCTGGAACCGCGCGACTGCTACGGTCGCAGGTTCGAATCCTGCCTCGAGCATGGACGTTAGGTAGGTTTAATTAGTTGTAAGTTCTAGGGGACTGATGACCCCAGATGTCAAGTCCTATAGTGCTCAGAGCCATTTGAACCATTTGCGATGCAGCCCTGCAGCGCCATTAGTGTTAAGTCGCTCAGAGAGACGGCAGAAGTATGGAAAACGTTGTCGTCTTGCTCGGCGCACTGCAAGCTATCGTTTCCGACCGCGGGGGAATGAACGCTGCAAGGAATGGATGGGGGTGGTCTCATTGGCGCCATTCGTGCCACCCCGTGAGCCCTTTTTGCTGTCGATTCTGAGCGGCCGTTTGTCTGAAACGTTTGCTTTTGTGAGCCACTAGAAGACAGCGTCATTTCAACGCTGTGGTTCGCAGTTGTGACCTCCATCGCAGAACCGTCAAAAGAAGGGCTGAAATGTAGATAGGAAGGAGTGTCACGACCCTCCTATCGCGCGTCAGGTCCCCGAAGGTGGCGGTGACATTTGGTGCCATTAGGTTCGAATGAGCAGTTGCCGGCGGGCTCGTGCGCATGCGCAGAGCTGAATTCGCGCATGAGCAGTGCCTGCCTCCCGCTTCTGGCTCCTTGAAGCGTGGCTCTTTGACGTATGAGCAGTAGCAGCAACTTACCAGTTGATACCCGGAAAAATTTGTCCGGCTGGCCCACGCTGCCAGATTCGCGCATGCGCAGTGCAAGCTGTGTTATAGTTGGGTTGGGCGGGGGGGGGGGGGGGCCTTCCTTCCCCACGTGACCCGTGTATATGTTTCGTGTCTTCGTCATATTGCTGGTCTCTTCGTTTACAGCTCCCATGTCAAATGTAAACAAAACAGATTTCTGTGGCCGGGAGCCATCAATTGAATTAATATACATTCTCATAACCATGAAAGACCAAAATAAGTTAGTAGTTTCAATATTCTTATTTTGTATTATTTCCATGTTATTAGCAATCAACCATTAATGTCTTAGTGAAGCTATTTCTGTCAATTTTGTAGAGAAATTTGCTTCTATTATTTTTTTCCGCTGAGGCAGTTAGTTTATTTGAAACGAAGTGTTTCATTCCGCACTATTGGCTACTTTCAACTTCGTTCAATTTCAAGTGCAAATTTTCATTTTCTGGGACGAATGACATTGTACCATAATAAAGAACCAAACATAAGAATACAGTACGGGACCTCCAAGAAAATTGGTATCACGAAAACAACATGAAAAGCTGAATAACAAGTACTTCAGAGTGCATCTGGACATAGAAATGTGCAATTAGAGCGGAATGAAGCGTTTTAGTATGGTTTACGAAATTCCGATGCTGCTGGACTAGTCTCTGAAGTCCTGTTCCTTTTATGACACTGTAAGATCTCTTAATGCCACATACGTACGAAGATACGTGAACAATGGCTTGAAGCTAGATAAGCAGGCAAACTTGGTCAGTAGTTTTGAACTAAATATTTTGTTTCAAATATAATGACAGCTGTAGCAGAATTTTACAAATCTGCCATCTGTGAAAGTGTTTTTCGATCACAAGGCACTTGTCTAGTGCTTCCTCTAGGCCTGAAGTTAATTCTTAATTTGTGTTTACGTCTTAAATTTATAGAATGCCATTCTATGGTAAATTGTGGACCGGCGGCATACCGTGTTTTATGGTTTTAACTCCCCACATGGCTTTATATTTATTCCTAGAGTAGAATATAAACTGTCACGTGTGCAGTTTCTTTGCCTCACAGACAACCTTGTTAATTTTTTGCAGATTTTGAAATATGAAATTTATTGTCCTTTGTTCTGGTGTCAGCTACACAAGAAACTGTCCCCCCCCCCCCTCCCCCCCCCTCTCTCTCTCTCTCTCTCTCTCTCTCTCTCTCTCTCTCTCTCTCTCTCTCTCTCACTCTCTCTGTTTTTTTTCCGAAGAAATTTCTATTCTATCCTTCTAGCTTTTTGCAGTGGTGTAGATGTAAACCTGTTGGAAATTCTACATAACACTATTAGAGAGTACTAATTAAAAAAAAAAAAAATCTGTCAAAGGCACCCCATAGCAAAATGTTATCGTACTTTGAGCTGTGGAGTCTAGTTTTGAAATGATATTATGCCAAGAACTGCTTCCTTATTTCCATCATGTATCTGGGTGGGATATGATAAAACAATTGCTCTACGTACAGCTCTTTATGTCCCCTCAACGACAAGCCGCAGGGCTGCACATGGTCACGTGATGCCCCACCACGCACGAAATTCCGCACAGAAATGCGACGAAAAGCGTATGAGGAGAGCAGGCACCAAGCACGAGCTGCCTACGTGATCGTAGCTGCGCATGCGCGGTACAGCCTGTTGCCTGGCACTGTCTGGTAACTGGTCAAACGGACCTGTCGAGACACGATTTGGCATTACTTCGCGTGTGTCGACACCTATCTGTTGGAAGCGCCGCTGTGCCCGAGGGATGACGTCACGGGTCGCCACGCTTTGAGTTCAGAAGAAGGTTGCGGGCACCTTTGACCAACACCGACTCAAAGGAAGGCCTCGGCGGTTGTTTGTGACGTCACGTCAGCTAGGCACGGCGAACGCCAGGTCTGTTGTAGGCATACTCATAATGCTGGTGTCTCCCTCCCTGACACAAGAAAACGTGTAACTATTGGCGGTAGTTGACCAACACACTTTGTTCTGAGAGATTTCTGCAATCAATTAATTGTGCAATTCATTACACTTCTTAACAAATACTGTACTCCTGAACTTAAATTTCCACATGTTTTAAGGATTGACATACAAAAACAACTTCATGGACCAGCAGCAACAGAATACGTGCTTCTTTACCTTATTTATAAATCTGAGGAAGTTACGTTTGTACTGGGTTGCTTTTACACGAAACTGTGAACGTATTGGTGCTCTTCTTTAGGTATCTTGGTTGACTATGGGGTGAGGAGCACTGAATGTTAATGAAATATCTTGCGATTGTACACTTTGGGGGAGGGGGTGGGGGACAGAAGAAGAGCCAAAAGAGAGATACTTGTTTTATCAAATAACATTTTTTTATTTTATAAAGTTTCTCCTTTAAGTTGCAAGAGGGAAATATCTTTTCTAATGTGCATGTTTAAAAAAGTTTAAGATCAGCAGTATTTTCTATGTACGAAGCTATTTTATTTCCTGTTTAGAATTCCTTTCGGACATTTACACATGTAAATTAGTTCACATTTCCAGTGGCGATGTCAAACAAAAATAAATAAAAGAAACGAGTTCATTGTAAGGGGGTTGGGGTAAGTTTCGATAACAAAATAGATCAAGTCAATATAGTTACTTGAATTAAAATTTCCGAAGCTTGCAGTGAGCCAAAGCATCTTCTCATATTGATCTACGTTCGTTTCGACAGGATTCAGTAATACAGAACTATGATCTTCATTTGTAGCTTTACGATAGTAAGAAAATCTTTCATCTAAATAAAACTGCAGAATCCAAAAAACATATTGTCCAAAAATAAGAGATTTATAGTGATAAACGCGCCCAGGCGTTTCTGCCTGCAACAGACCTGGCGTTGGCCGTGCCTAGCTGACGTGACGTCACGAACAAGCGCCGAGGCCTTCCTTTTGAGTCGGTGTTGCTTTGAGCCGGGTTTGGCACTTCAGCGTCGCAGTGGCTGGCAGTTTTGTGGTTTGGGAAAAGTGACGCTTTAATTTTGTTGCGCAGTGTGTATTTTTCCAGACTACAATTACAGCTTAATGAGCGCCGCGCCTCGTTGCTGCTAGAGTCGTGGGAAAGGCGAGTAAACTGCGCGGCCTTGTGCAGGCGGTGCGGCCACAAGGAAGCCGCGGCGGCGCGAGAAAGCGGCGCTAAAACGGCCGGCCTCGCGCCGCGTTGCCCGACCGCCCGAGTGACTCTTGCTCCTAGGGGGAAACGCCGTTTCAAGCGGTTCGCTTGTCGCCGTCGTCAGTCTCTGCTCACATTTTGCCCACTCTGTTTCCCGGCCTGAGCCGTGAAGCTTTAAAATCACCTAATACCTTCTTGGGACGCGCTCCAAATTAACACACATACTCCGTTTTTCTTTCTTTACCGTCTCCCTTCTCCCTTTGCGATCTCCAAACCGAGAAGTTCGTATATAGTGTAGCGCTATCTCGTGTCTGTCGTCACTTTATAAATTTTATACTGACTTCTTTTTCTTGTGAGAAGTCATCTCCCTCCAAGGCCGTACCCAGGATCTGAACTGGGGGGGGGGTCATACTAGTCTCTGGAAACAAGGACTCTAGACGACATACAGCACTTCTTATTAAATAAAACAGTAAACCAGTGAAAAACTGCTTTTAATAAGCATTTTAAATACAGGAATGCACTTGTACAATGCGAGAAAACATGCAACATTTCTTATTAAATAAAACAGTAAACTAGTAAAAAACTGCCCCCCCCCCCCCTCCTGGCCCTCGCTGGGTACGCCCATGTCTCCCTGCCCTCCCCCACCCCCATATCCGTCATCTCTGAATTCCATTAAACCCAGGAGACAGAAACGATTCTTTTGACGGCCTCTTTGCGACACCTCGCAGCAGCGTAGAAAACGTCAGCGGCTGTCTCTGGTAATTTCAGTGGGTTGGACGAGCGAGCGTTTGGGTTCTCTCTATTCTTCACGTGTCCCGCCATTATTTAGACCTAGGCTCAGAAGCGCCGGCCGATGTGGGCGAGCGATTGTAGGCGCTTCAGTCTGGAACCGCGCGTCCGCTGCGGTCCCAAGTTCGAATCCTGCCTCGGGCAGTTGTCCTTAGGTTAGTTAGGTTTAAGTAGTTTTAAGTTCTAGGGCACTGATGACCTCTGATGTTGTGTCCCATAGTGCTCAGAGCCATTTTTAGAAGCGATTCTGCAGTGGATTCTTGTATGTGGGGTTATGCATTATCTGCCTGAGTGCATTCATTACTGTATTACAAATTCCATCGGTTCAGCCATTCTGAGCAATGGGCCTTCGTGAATCCTGCGCGGATCTGGGTTGTTTACTATTAGGACTGTGCGAACGCTTTTGTATGTAATATGTGGTACCTAACGTACTGTTTTTTCCCTTTGTCTCCGCGTGAGCCATATTTCCGTCAGTCCTGCTCCTTGAATCGTTAAGAATATGATGCCCTTCACTATCTATCGCTTGCGCCTCTGTCCCCCGTTGTGCGCGGGGTTGGCGTTGATAATTTGAAGGGGGTGGCCGGATGCCCTTCCAGCCGCCACCCCGACCCCCCCCCCCCTCCCGGACGGACTCAGAGTACCCCATCTGTCTCTGTGTAGTGGAATTCAGGGAAAAGTGCGGATCTGTTGCAAATGTCTGTGAGGCGTGTACCTGAGGCGGGCCGTGGGGACCAACCCGGTATTCACCTAGAGGGATGTGGAAAACCGCCTAAAAACCACATCCAGGCTGCCCGGCACACCGACCCTCGTCGGTAATCCGGCGGGCGGATTCGATCTGGGCGCGCCAACCCGAGTCCCGGAAGCAGCGCATTAGCACTCTCGCCTAACCTGGCGGGTTATATGATGCCGTTCACGGTTACATGTACAACATGTGGTGTCTGTAGAGGCAGCTGACTCGCGAAAGAATTGTGTGCTTTTATGAGGTGCGGATGTACTACGAAATTAGCTGTATTAGGCTGAGAGCGTACAAAACTTTGGTATGGCGCCAGGTTTCCTGTCACTACGTCTGCGTTGCGGTACGAAACTCACTTGTGGAGCTGCTTGCCCGTGTTTTAGACGTTCTTGTACCATCCGCTCCTTAATTTTTCCATGTCGGATGTAATGTGTACGCACCCTAGAAGTACACGAACGACCTCCTTAGCAGTGGGCACGTAGGATTGTACGTTTGTCACACTCATCAAGGCGAGCGCCCCATTGGAGTGGGCGCAGTATTTCAGACTAGGCCATTGCTAGGGCGACAGTACTGTAGGCAGGCAGAGCATTGCGGAACAGGCCGCATGTACGGTTCACCAGGACAGCACATGCCTCTAGCTATTCAAGAAAAACGCATTTGAAAGTTAATATTGTACGTTTTTCTTGAATAATTCGAATAATACGGCCGCTGGCAAAAACGTATGGTAGTACAAAATGTAAGTGCATTAAATTTCCTAAGAAAAAGGTCCTGTCCATTTTTTCTGTAGGACTAATAGGTAGCGCGCAGTCAGCAAGAGAATATGAAAACCTGCACATGGTTTTTGAAGGCGTTGCGGGTTCCGTAAGAGCAGCAGTTAAGGGCACCTGGAACTCCCTGTATATCAACCGATCTGCAACCATCTGAGGCAGTCTCCCGGACCTTATCTCTTTTTGCGCATTTTCAGTAAATACAGTGTAACAGCCGACATCACACCGTTCATAGAAATTTTCTGCAGTGCCTTTTACATTTGGCTGATGATGTTGCCGATTTTCAGTGATGGATGTGTAACAGCCGCTAATTGCAAAACTGCCTCAGGGCCAGTTGTCATTTTGGTAATGTTGTCACTACTGTTTCCCCACCTTCTTGAATCATTGCGTGCCTCTGTGCAACAGCTATTGATGTAACTGACTAGACGATTTCAGTGTCCTGACTGGACTTTCCGTCTTTATCTGTCATTCGATTTTTCTCTTCTCGCTGTACAGCCGGTAGCGCAGCAGCTACTGCATCGCTTGTTGGCGTCTCGAGTCGGCTAACGTCTGGTGCGGAACGGTGACGGGCGGTTCGCTATTAGCGGCACCACCCTTCGTGTAATTGCCGCCGTATACCTAGCACTAGAACACTGAAACACTGACTAATTTATTTGCAGACGACGAATTTGTTTGCAAGACCACGACTTGCTGGTACAGGGCACGAGACAGGGACAACCGTACGGAACTGTGAAATGTTGAGCGTTGCTCAGCATAGTGAGACCCTTCCTAGGTCAGATTAATAGAACAGAGATAGAGGTTCCAAAGAAGAGCGGTGCGTTTCGTCACGGGATCGTGTAGTCGCTGTTGTGTCTAGACAAGACAGCCTAGACACAATGAGAGGAAGCCGAAAGGCACGCGCTTAAACTCACGCAGGCTGGCGTGAGGTCTGAAACAGGGTACGTAGTGAATGCTATAAAGAAAAGTACGTAGCTTCTGGAATACTTAACTTTAATCCACATTTGTAGAACATCGCTCTTGACTATACATTAATAGAATCTCAATATCAATTGAATACGGCGCCTTGCTAGGTCGTAGCAAATGTAGCTGAAGGCTACGCTAAACTATCGTCTCGGCAAATGAGAGCGTATTTGTCAGTGTGGCGTCGCTAGCAAAGTCGGCTGTACAACTGGAGCGAGTGCTAGTACGTCTCTCTAGACCTGCCGTGTGGTGGCGCTCGGTCTGCAATCACTGACAGTGGCGACACGCGGGTCCGACGTATACTAATGGACCGCGGCCGATTTAAAGGCTACCACCTAGCAAGTGTGGTGTCTGGCGGTGAGACCACAGTCGCCGCGACAGAGTTAGAGAGATGCTGGACATACTCCACTGGCAGGCGCTACAGAAGGGGGACATTTGCAGTTTCAAAGTCCGGGAAGAGTCGTGCAACGCATCACTTCCTCCCACATACTTCTCGCGAAACGGGCACGACGAGAAAATTAGAGAAATTACAGCCAATACGGAGGGCCGCCGACTGTCATACTTCCCACTTGCGTTCGCGAGTGGAACAGGACAGGCGGGATCAGTTGGAGGCACAGTGAGTACCCTCCGCCACACAGAGTAATGTGACTTGGCGAGTGCAGATTTAGTTTTAGAAAAGCGCGGTGGAAGGACTCACCTCCATGTGCATGATATGTCGACTGAAGTCCAAAAACACAAGTGGGAAAACTGAAAATATCTTGGCAAGTAATGGTGAACACTATCTGCAGGAAAATATACTTATGTGGTCAAAGGTACCCAGACACCTGTCTGAAAATGACTTACAAGTTCGTGGCGCCCTTCCTCGGTAATGCTGGAATTCAGTATGGTGTTGGCCGAGCCTTAGCCTTGACGACAGCTTCCACTGTCGCAGGCACACTTTCAATCAGGTGCTGGAAGGTTTCTTGGCCAATGGCAGCCCATTCTTCACAGAGGAGAGTATCGATTTCGGTCGGTAAGGTCTCCCACGAAGTCGGCGTTTCAAAACATCCCAAAGATGTTCTATAGGATCCAGGTCAGGACTCAATGCAGACCAGTCCACTGCAGGGATGTCATTGTCGTGTAACCACTCCGCCACAGGCCGTCCATTACGAACAGGTGCTCGATCTCGTTGAAAAATGCAATCGCCATCCCCGAATTGCCCTTCAGCAGTGAGAAGCGAGAAGGTGCTTGAAACATCAACGTAGGCCTGTGCTGTGATAGTGACTCGCAAAACAACAAGGGGTGCAAGCTCCCTCCATGAAAAACACGACCACAGCCTCCGAATTTCACTGTTGGCACTACACACGCTGGCAGATGACGTTCGCCGGGCATTCGTCATACCCGCACCCTGCCATCGGATCGCCACATTGTGTACCGTGATTCGTCACTCCACACAACGTTTTTCCACTGTTCAGTCGTCCAATGTAAACGCTCCTTACACCAAGCGAGGCTTCGTTTGGCATTTACTGGCGTGATGTTTGGCTTACGAGCAGCCGCTACACCATGATATCCAAGTTTTCTCACCTCCCGCCTAACTGTCATAGTACTTGCAGTGGATCCTGATGCAGTTTGGAATTCTTGCGTGATGGTCTGGGTAGGTGTCTGGCTATTACACATTGCGATCCTCTCCACTTGTGGCCGGTCTGTCAACAGTCGAGATCGGCCTCTACGCTTTTGTGCAGTACGTGTCCCTTCACTATCACATCGAGAAAAGTGAACCGAAGGATGTTGAGGAGTGTGGAAATCTCGCGTGCAGACGTATGACACAAGTGACACCCAATCACCTGACCACGTTCGAAGTCGGTGAGTTCCTTGGAGCGCCCCATTCTGCTCTCTCACGATGTCTAATGACTACTGAGGTCGCCGATGTGGAGTACCTGGCAGTAAGTGGCTGCACTATGCACCTAATATGAAAACCTATGTTTTGCGGGTGTCCGGATACTTTTGATCTCATAGTGTATGTATGGCTCATTATAACAGTTTAGAGAAATGTCTGTAGGAAAAATACGTTGACGCCGCAAATGGTCGTAAGCAACCCATTCTGTTCCTGAGCGCTTAGAGGCGTTGAAACGAGGTATTCTGAAAAGGAAACTACTGGAGAGGGACGCGTAATTTATGTTTGGTGGTTAATACTATCATTCCAGATTCTCAAGGAAGCTTTTTTAAAATTGGGTGATGTGCTTTTTTGACGGAATTCGAAAGGTGCTGGAAAAGACCATAATACAACTGTTGCTTAAATTGGCGTTGAATGTTTTCGCTGTAGTATCTGAGGAATATGCCGTCATTGATTCCTTCCGCCGATTGCGAGCTATTTTCGCACGCACTCTGCGCAGTGCTCTACGGTCCCTACCCCGTCAGTACATGAGGTGAGTCTGGCCTCGGTGTAAGTGTGGATGTTCCATCGCGTTTCCACTTCACGGTCACATCTCTTACAGCCGACTTTTGGAGCATTTGGAGGGTTAAAATGTACTTGATGTGTTCAAAAAATGGTTAAAATGGCTCTGAGGTCTGTGGACTTAACTTCTGAGGTCATCAGTCCCCTAGAACTTAGAAATACTTAAACCTAATTAACCTAAGGACATCACACACATCCATGCCCGAGGCAGGATTCGAACCTACGACCGTAGCGGTCGCGCGGTTCCAGACTGAAGAGCCTAGAACCGCTCGGCCACACCGGCCGGCCTCTGATGTGTTCTGTAGTCAGGAGATCTCCAAGGACTAGCCCACGTTCGAAGTCATTAGCTCTGCCGATGGACTCTTTCTGCTGTTACTGCTTTTGTACTGAGTAAACACACATGCGATTTTGACTTCGGTGAAGATGTGGACATCGCATGATTATTGTAACATGGTGATGATGCGGCCGTGGAAACGTGCCCGGGCGCAAACAAACAACAACTCGAGCAGAAGCCAACGTTGTCGGTGTGAACCCAGTGACGACCCGATCTGTTACCAGTCCGTTGGTCTGATCTTGAGGGTCTCTGCTTCAGCAGGCTTCATAAAAGGTGAAGAAGCAAGTCCTGTATCGCCGTCTTGTAGTATCCGACCCCTCACTCTCGTAATTCATTAGATTTGGAGATGGTGCCGCGCTGTTAAAATGTCCATCGTTAACTTGTGACCAGCCGTCGCGAACGTCTCATTGTTTATTCTATGCAGCTGTGTAAATATTCCTGCACTACAGTGACTATGTAATACTGAGAATACACCACAGCTGCACAGTCGTATTGTTATCCAAGTCCTTCCATCTCTCTTAACCGAGCTTCTGCGTTTTATCCAAATCTTCAGCTGCTCACGGTCAACACGCACCTCTTTGCATGACAATTCGACAAGACTTCATTTGTCAGAATACTAAATTTGCGTTTGGCATCTTATTTAAAAAATTGTTTGATTCATTGTACAGCAGTTGTATTTTTAACTCCGCACAGATTTCGATTACAAAGAACGCATTACTTCATTCTTAATACCAGGTGTTATACTTTTGCACATTCCGATAAAAAAACATGACACATCGATCCGACAGGTGTATCCTCTTCAATAGATGTCTGACTTCAACTTCCTCTCTCTGTTTCCTCTCAGATGTTAGATATAACAAATCAGAGTCCTTTGGGTGTGGCTGTTTTAACATGCGTACGTCCGCCCCCGGTAGCTAAGTGGTTTGCCGGCACGGTAGCTCAGCGTGTTCGGTCAGAGGGTTAGCTGGCCTCTGTAGTAAAAAAAAAAAAACTGAGTTAATGGATCGACAACGAACTTAAACGGATGTCTTATAACGTCCGCCCTGAGCACATGCAACGAACACAAGTGAACAAAATGAGATTTTAAAAAAAAAAGTGGTCAGCGCGGCAGAATGTCAATCCTAAGGGCCCGGGTTCGATTCCCGGCTGGGTCGGAGATTTTCTCCGCTCAGGGACTGGGTGTTGTGTTCGCCTAATCATCATCATTTCATCCCCATCGACGCGCAAGTCGCCGAAGTGGCGTCAAATCGAAAGACTTGGAGCAGGCGATCGGTCTACCCGACGGGAGGCCCTCGTCACACGACATTATTACTGTTAACACGCGTACAAGTAAAAGTTTTTCGTTTGATACAACATGTAACTTGAATAAATGTAAGAAATGTTAATACATTTGCAAAGTTCATGAATTCCGTTGCCGCCTGTCGCAATATTTTCACCAGAAGTTTTTACCGCGCACAACCTTGGGAGGCGTACTGCCAGTAGCGGTTGGCGGCACTGTGGCGTGATTCCCCCGTATGCCTGTGCGAGCTCTGTACCGTAGCAGGGGGAACCCCAAAGACGCTGCAGCGCTGCCTCGCGTCCACCCACGTCCTTCCGCGGCCGTTCTTCTGGTGCTTGAGATGTGGGACGCCGTTTTTACGCACCGCCTTATCTCCGCTATATACACACACCACGAGTCATGCCGTGCGCACGCACTGATATACTGCCGCGAGCGCACACAAAAAGCCCCTGTTGCCGTCATTTAGCCCGTCTTGTCTTGTCTCGTCTCGCCTCGCCTCTTAAAACGCGCGCCTCCTTATCAGGCAAAGCGCCACCCACCGCAAGGCGGAAGCGACTCGCCTTCCTCCTGATGATGCTGGTCAACAACCCCGAAATGCCTCTGCCCCACTTCATGTCGAAGCCTCGCGTCTTACTGTGCCCGAGAGGACTCCGTTTCGACAGTCGGACTTGTGGGCTGACACGGTTTAGTACGATAAAATCATCTCCTAGAGATTGATTGCCAGTATGTGTCGCGCAATTATCGAGGACAGGCTGTGGTTGCTGATAACGATACAAGTCGAAGGTTCGAGACCAACATCGACAGCTCTCGTTCGGTGGCCCTAAACACTGAAAAACGTGAGGCCTCCCATACCAATACTTACAGAGAAACGTTAAATTCCGGCTACACGATAAATCTTACGAATATACACTACTGGCCATTAAAATTGCTGCACCACGAAGATGACGTGCTACAGACGCGAAATTTAACCGAGAGGAAGGAGATGCTGTGATATGCAAATGATGAACTTTTCATTCACACAAGGTTGGCGCCGGTGGCGACACCTACGACGTGCTGACATGAGGAAAGTTTCCAACCGATTCCTCATACACGAACAGCAGTTGACCGGCGTTGCCTGGTGAAACGTTGTTGTGATGCCTGGTGTAAGGCCATGTCTCTGCAGTATCCTTTCTTTCAGGAGTGCTACTTCTGCAAGTTTCGCAGGAGAGCTTCTGTAAAGTTTGGAAGGTAGGAGACGAGGTACTGGCAGAAGTAAAGCTGTGAGGACCGGGCGTGAGTCGTGCTTCGGTAGCTCAGATGGTAGAGCACTTGCCCGCGAATGGCAAAGGTCCCGAGTTCGAGTCTCGGTCGGGCACACAGTTTTAATCTGCCAGGAAGTTTCAAAACCTCTCATAATTTCTTAATTACAGTATTTGGATTATGTTCTTGTACAATAGTATGGTGCTGAACTCCACTGACCAATTTTGATGTAGCAGCACGTGTAGTTTGAAGGAAGTTTGTGTGCCAAGCAATCTCGTCTTCTCACGAAAAGCAGATTGCTGACTGATCTTATTTACTTACAACAGTGGTCCCTTAGGTATGAAAAGCTACGAAAACTTGGGCTCAAAGCTATCCGCAATACGGCCAAGTAACTAACAGAGTCGTATTTTAAGCCTTAAAGAACAATAACTTCCTCCAAATTGTAATACGTCACCAACTAACTGGTGCAGAAGCTGATCATTCAAGGAGGCATCAACCACAACTTCAGGTACCAGTTACGGCTTAAAGTAAAAATCTCAATCAAAAGCCAATCTCTCTCTCTCTCTCTCTCTCTCTCTCTCTCTCTCTCTCTCTCACACTCTCTCTCCGAACACATATATAAATATTCATATTATTAAGATAAAAGTCATTTTATAACACGAGTGTAAGTTCAGGGCTAGAAAACGTATCTCCTGCCGCAATTCGGTCATTGGTGATTTCAGATCGGCGTTGGACGGAATATCTCTTATTTGCGACATACCTTGCGCCGGCCACTTCCAAGATTGCTCGGCGTTACACATAAACACCATTTATGAAGCGTCTTGTCGTATTTATGTGTTAACCTATTATCGAGCTGTAGCTGGCGACCGTTGTGGCAACAAGTGACAGAAATCAACGATCAAGTGACGTCAACATTCAGGTAATTTGAAGCGGACTGTAGGTCCCCTGTGGAGTCAGATGGTTCAAATGGCTCTGAGCACTATGGGACTTAACATCTATGGTCATCAGTCCCGTAGAACTTAGAACTACTTAAACCTAACTAACCTAAGGACATCACACAACACCCAGTCATCACGAGGCAGAGAAAATCCCTGACCCCGCCGGGAATCGAACCCGGGCGTGGGAGGCGAGAACGCTACCGCACCACGACGAGCTGCGGACCCTGTGGAGTCGGTCTCTGCAACTCGTGAGGTCTGTAGTGTGACCTGCACCGACTTCCATTTATCTCCTCGCTCCCGGTTCAGGAAATAATTACGTCTAAAACATTGTGAAGTGTCAAAAACGAGGAAGCGTTTCATAAATAAGAGTTCGACTCTTGTGAAGAACAAGGGATGTGAGTGTGCTGGCACTGAGTGTTCGTAAAACTTTACGAGTGTAGTGTTGTTCGTACGTGTTCATCGCCGGTTCATACAAACACGCGCTGGCCGGTTACATCGGCTCGGTTGCAGCGAAAGTCGAGCGGCTGCTGTCTCGGCACTGCTGTATGTCCCTTCTCGTGTCTTTGCTACACAGTGGCCACACCGGAGGGCCTCGCGACCTCAGACAGCCCCGCCTCCTCGGCCGGTGCGGTATGCGCGGCGGTCGGTTGGGGCCGCAGTGACGTCACGTCGCGGACCCGACCTCAGCCGACACGTGGGCCCCGCATTGCGTCACACCAGAGACCTGGCCGCGGTGACGGGTCGCCACGTGGCAGCCACGAGTTCTCTCCCTCTCTCAGCTCACCTGCAGAATCATGACGAAGTGACGCTGCGGGACACACACACACACACACACACACGCACACACACACTCAAATCCGTAAAACTGCCTCCATAGTGAGTCGACCACTGTGAGAGTGCACGGCAGAGGGTACCGTACCTTCTACTGTACCAGAGAGGGCTGCTTCGCGTTCGTTTCATGAACCGGCAGCGGAAGCAGGTTTGCCCAAAAGCCTCCGCTGACGCTTATTTAGTCTAATTTCGCTACGGGAGCGATTTGAAGTGGAATGATCACATAAAATTAATTGTTGGTAAGGCGGGTACCAGGTTGAGATTCATTGGGAGGGTCCTTAGAAAATGTAGTCCATCAACAAAGGAGGTGGCTTACAAAACACTCGTTCGACCTATACTTGAGTATTGCTCATCAGTGTGGGATCCGTACCAGGTCGGGTTGACGGAGGAGATAGAGAAGATCCAAAGAAGAGCGGCGCGTTTCGTCACAGGGTTATTTGGTAACCGCGATAGCGTTACGGAGACGTTTAACAAACTCAAGTGGCAGACTCTGCAAGAGAGACGCTCTGCATCGCGGTGTAGCTTGCTGTCCAGTTTTCGAGAGGGTGCGTTTCTGGATGAGGTATCGAATATATTGCTTCCCCCTACTTATACCTCCCGAGGAAATCACGAATGTAAAATTAGAGAGATTCGAGCGCGCACGGAGGCCTTCAGACAGTCGTTCTTCCCGCGAACCGTACGCGACTGGAACAGAAAAGGGTGGTAATGACAGTCGCACGTAAAGTGCCCTCCGCCACACACCGTTGGGTGGCTTGCGGAGTGTAAATGTAGATATTCCTAGACCCATCATTGAAAGCCGGTTATTGAAATTTTATAAGTGCGCACATATGACATGATGATGATGATGATGATGATGTTTGGTTTGCTGGGCGCTCAACTGCGCCGTCATCAGCGCCTGGGATTATCAGTAATTTTTCTTCACTTGGAACCTCGCGAATAGTTCACATCTCTGTCTACAGTGCTTAACGTAGTGCTATACAAGTGCGTATCGTCTAACCGTCTAATGTTCACTGACAAGGGAAGGTCCTCAGGGATGCAACCGGCTTTTTGAATCCGTACATACGGTCATCTAGTTCAAGAACCCAGGGATCGAACACTGCAACCGTTCACTGCGGTGAGCCCTCGTTTGTGAGTAATTGACGAAAAAAAAATTGGAATTTTGTGTGACACTCAGTAGAGTTATAAATGTTGCATTAAATATCGCCTGGTTGTATGGTATAAAAATTCGTAGACTTTGGCACCTATCGTTGCCGGTGAATATTCCAGATTCTTCTGAATGCGCCAATATCGCGAGCAACTGATTCCATTGCGGAATATCCGTACTCGATAAGAAAAGCCGTTGGTGAACAGACATCGCGGATCACTCTGGCTGTTCGTTTTTGGGCTAACAATAACTTCGACGGAATGCACAAAGCTGCCTCAGAAAACTGAAATTTTAATGAGCAGCATAGTGCGGGGTATTCAAAAAGTTTCTCCGCAGTGCCGTATGCCACAGTGAATATACCGAAATACAAGTTACTAATTTATTGAATATTCATTTATACATACAAATTTTCACATTAAATGTTGAAAGTGTGCCGCGCGGGATTAGCCGAGCGGTCTTAGGCGCTGTGCGGCTGGTCCCGGCGGAGATTCGAGTCCTCCCTCGGGCATGGGTGCACGTGTGTCTTTGTCCAAAGGATAATTTAGGTTAACTAGTGTGTAAGCTTAGGGACTGATGACCTAAGCAGTTAAGCCCGATAAGATTTCACACGCGTTTGAACATTTGTTCGAAGTGTACACCCTGTTGTTGAATACACAATTCAATTCGTCTAATCATGTTTCCAAACGCAAGCAGTGAAAGTGGATATTGCAGTTTTCAATTCATCGATGGATGGCTTTTATTTCACTGCACCCCAGAAGAAAAAGTCACGTTGAAAACAACCGTTCAGTATTTCACTTAACACAAGTTCTCCTATGAATGGGTACAGAATATCACTGCAGTATCGTTGTGCGTTTATTGTTTCGTGGAAAAATAGGGGACCCACAATCCGACGCCTAGAAATTGCAATCCAAACTCCTATTTTCACAGAATGAAGTGGCTCCTCATGAATACACAATGGATTTGCAGTATTCCACATACGAGAATTTTGCGAGTTCAAGTACACGGATAAGTGAAAACACGCCTCATCAGTGAAAAACGTTTCATTAAGAATATCCCTTCCATTTTGTTGAACGAAATTTTTGAACCGTTGACAATAATGCAGTCTCTTGCCACGGTCAGTATTTTTCAGTCCTTGCACGACTGTCACTTTGTATGGGAAAACTGCTAATTTTTTTTCCTTACAGCTGTGTGGGCCGTTCCGACACTAATATCGATTTCCTGGGCGAGTTTTCTTACTGACTTGTTCGTACTCGTGGACATTTTATCGGAAATATCGAGTAGTTTACCCTCAGACAAAACGCTAGGCCGACCACTTCTCGGTGCATCTGTCACTGAACCCGTTCTTCGAAATTTGTTAGTCAAATCTCGTACAGTATCGCGATGTGGGAGTGTTGTCTCCGAGAAAACTGAATTTAATTGTTGAAGTAGTGAAACTGTGTATTTACCTCGCTGGCTGAGATAAACGAAACAGTGGAATGTTGGGAGAGTCCACTTGAAGGGAAGTAACCCAGGCAGGCGAACAATCATACGGCACGCGCCTGTAATGATCATACAGCACTGCGTAGAGACTTTTTGAACACCTCCGTACAAGTGATGTGCAGCGTAGTGCGTGTGTTTTGAGTGTCCTGCTGCTGGGCAGAGAGCAGAAGCAGCGTGTGAGGTGAGGTGTTTGTTGTGGGGAGGCCGGGCGGACACGTGGCGTGGCTTTCATCTTCCACGTGGAAGCGGCGCCCTCTGTACTCGCCGACCCCGCGCCTCCCACGCCTTGGCCAGCCAGCTAACGTGCCGCGCGCACGTCTGCCGCGCTCAGTTCCGCACGCGTGTTGCGTCACACGTACACCTCGTAACATCGGCCGTGTCGCATCGAAGGTGTCATCGTAGACGAAACACAACCTGGCGGTGCGAAAGGGAATCGCCAGCCTGCTGTTCTAGATCGAACTACATACTCCGCAAGCCACCATACGGCTTGTACCACAGCTCTTAATTCCGTTTCTTGTTGCCCACGCAAATAGAGCGAGGCAAAAACGAGTGTCTAAAAATCTCCGTACCATCCCTAACTTCTCTTTATCATCGCGCTCCTTAGGCGGAATGTTCGCTGGCGGCAGTAGAATCGTTCTATGTTGTTGTTGCGGTCCAGAGACTGGTTTGATGCACTTCTCAACGCTACTCTACGCTGTGCAAGTTTCTTCAAATACCGACTGCAACCTACATCCTTATGAATCTGCTTGGTGTATTCATCTCTTGGTGTCATTCTACGATTTTTACCCTCCACGCTGCCCTCCAATATTAAATTGGTGATCCCTTGATGTCTGTCCGCTGCTCGTGGTCGTGCGGTAGCGTTCTCGCTTCCCACGCCCGGGTTCCCGGGTTCGATTCCCGGCGGGGTCAGGGATTTTCTCTGCCTCGTGATGACTGGGTGTTGTGTGATGTCCTTACGTTACATAGGTTTAAGTAGTTCTAAGTTCTATGGGACTGATGACCATAGATGTTAAGTCCCATAGTGCTCAGAGCCATTTGAACCATTTTTGAACCCTTGATGTCTCAGAATATGTCCTACCAACCGATCCCTTCTTCTAGTCAAGTTTTGCCACAAACTCCTCTTCTCCCCAATTCTATTCAATACCTCCTCATTAGTTACATGATCGCCGGCTGGAGTGGCCGTGTGGTTCTAGGCGCTACAGTCTGGAGCCGCGAGACCGCTACGGTCGCAGGTTCGAATCCTGCCTCGGGCATGGATGTTTGTGATGTCCTTAGGTTAGTTAGGTTTAACTAGTTCTAAGTTCTAGGGGACTACTGACCTCAGCAGTTGAGTCCCATAGTGCTCAGAGCCATTTGAGCCAACTTAAATCTATACTCGAAGTTAACAAATTTCTCTTCTTCAGAAACGCTTTCCTTGTCATTGCCAATCTACATTTTATACCCTCTCTACTTCCACCATCGTCAGTTATTTTGCTCCCCAAATAGCAAAACTCATTTACTACTTTAAGCGTCTCATTTCCTTTCTTGCATTGGTGCAGAATTCGAGCATTGACCTTGTGTCTTTTTTTGTGCCTAGTGTTTGGCTTTACTTTAATGTTCACATGGCAAAAAGATTGTGCAGTTATTTTATTTTTCTATAAAAAGCAGAACGGTGAATGAAGGAAAAAATATAGTGGATACGTAGGTGGTGTAAATCGCTTACCCTATTTACTGTAACAATTTCTTAGTTAGAAATGCGTTTTTTTGTGATACTTCTGCAGCTTCTATAATGTGACTGCAACTTGTTGAATTAGAACAGAGATTCGACGATATTCGTAAGTGCAATAGACAACGTAAAAAAGACTCTTGGCTATCACTCTTCTCACCTCAGCGAAAAAACATAAAGTGGAATATGACCTGTGACACTGTGGCGAAAAAGCGCAACACCACTGCTTTTCACATCTTCATGCCTACTCCTGCCGCTGGTATCATATTGTTAAGATTCCTGTAAAATGGTACTGTAGCAGCGAAACACGCTAAGTGCCATACGGGCTAGAATGCACCGTCTAAAAATCACGCGACTTGAGCTGTAGATCTTGCTGGTAGAATTCTCGTTCTGCGCATTCTGATGCTCGTTCCACATACACTTGTACCCTGCGGAACGTATAAATGGTAAAGAATACTGTTGTCAAGCAGTGGAAGGGAAGATTTCGTTTAACGTCCCGTCGACATGGATGTCATTCGTGACGGAGCACAAGCTCGTATCGTGTCAGGGGGACCATCCCGCGGTTTGCCTGAAGCGATGTAGGGAAATCATGAAAAATCTAAACCTGGATGGCCGATAGCGGGTTGGAACCGTCTTCCTCCCGAATGTGAGTCCAGTGCGATGGTACGTTTTCTCCGGTATTGTTCGTTGCTTTTGGTCCGCGCGGACGTCTCAGGATATTCTTTCACGTTGATCGTTGTTTCTTCTACTCAAGTTTTTTTTAGAACAGAGTGCAACCAATTCTCTGACCGAACACACTGCGCTACAGCGCCGGCTAAAGAAATTTTTCTCCAAGGAAATGTTGTAAGGTTTAACACGGTCATAGCGGTGGTAAGTTCCTATGGGGCCAAACTGCTGAGGTCATCGGTCCCTAGGCTTACACACTACTTAATGTACACTGCTGGCCTTTAAAATTGCTGCACCAAGAAGAAATGCAGATGACAAACGGGTATTCATTGGACAAATATATTATACTAGAACTGACATGTGATTACTTTTTAACGCAATTTGAGTGCATACATCTTGAGAAATCAGTACCCAGAACAACCACCTCTGGCGGTAATAACGGCCTCGATACGCCTGGGCATTGAGTCAAACAGAGCTCGGATGGTGTGTACAGGTACAGCTGCCCATGCAGCTTCAACACGATACCACAGTTCATCAAGAGTAGTGACTGGCGTATTGAGACGAGCCAGTTGCTCGGCCACCATTGACCAGACGTTTTCAATTGGTGAGAGATCTGGAGAATTTGCTGGCCAGGGGAGCAGTCGAACATTCTGTGTATCCAGAAAGGCCCGTACAGGACCTGCAACGTGCGGTCGTGCATTATCCTGCTGAAATGTAGGGTTTCGCAGGGATCGAATGAATGGTAGAGCCACGGGTCGTAACACATCTGAAATGTAACGTCCACTGTTCAAAGTTCCGTCAATGCGAACAAGAGGTGACCGAGACGTGTAACCAATGGCACCCCATACCATCACGCCGGGCGATACGCCAGTATGGCGATGACGAATAGACGGTTCCAATGTGCGTTCACCGCGATGCCGCCAAACACGGATGCGACCATCATGGTGCTGTAAACAGAATCTGGATTCATCCGGAAAAATGACGTTTTGCCATTCGTGCACCCAGGTTCGTCGTAGAGTACACCATCGCAGGCGCTCTTGTCTGTGATGCAGCGTCAAGGGTAACCGCAGCAAAGGTCTCCGAGCTGATAGTCCGTGCTGCTGCAAACGTCGTCGAACTGTTCGTGCAGATGGTTGTTGTCTTGCAAACGTCCCCATCTGTTGACTCAGGGATCGAGACGTGGCTGCACGATCCGTTACAGCCGTGCTGATAAGATGCCTGACATCTCGACTGCAAGTGATACGAGGCCGTTGTGATCCAGCACGGCGTTCCGTATTACCCTCCTGAACCCACCGATTCCATATTCTGCTAACAGTCATTGGATCTCGACCAACGCGAGCAGCAATGTCGCTTTACGATAAACCGCAATCGCAATAGGCTACAATCCGACCTTTATCAAAGTCGGAAATGTGTTGGTATGCATTTCTCCTCCTTACACGAGGCATCACAACAACGTTTCACCAGGCAACGGCGGTCAACTGCTGTTTGTGTATGAGAAATCGGTAGAAAACTTTCCTCACGTTATGGGTGTTGCCACCGGCGCCAACCTTGTGTGAACGTTCTGAGAAGCTAATCATTTGCATACCACAGCATCTTCTTCCTATCGGTTAAATTTTGCGCCTGTAGCACGTCATCTTGGTGGTATAGCAATTTTAATGGCCAGTAGTGTAACTTTAACTTACGCGAAAGACAACACACACACACACACACACACACACACACACACACACACACACACACACACAGACGCCCGAGGGAGCACTCGAACCTCCGACGGGGTCCACGGAGCCACCCCGGTCTATGGTCGAGGGGCGGTGTTGGGTGCAGCCGCGCACACGGGGCGAGGCAGCTAACGTTAAAGTGCACGCGGAGACGCGACACGCTACGTCACGAAACACGGCGTCGACGGTACACGGCACGAGCTGGTGGTCCGATTTACTTGCTCGCGAAGCATACAGTTTCTACAGAAAAATGGACGCGCGTAGAATTCTTCAAGTTGTGCCGGCTTGCAGTATTTCCAATTTTTGAGAATGCGGAACTTATTTGTTGACCTCTATTGATACGAGTATTTCCTTTTCTAGTCATGTGCAACTCACGTTGTTACCTCTGTGGTGTACACAAATAAAAACTTTAATATCCATGGACATGTAATACGTCATAAATAGAAGATAAGTCTCCCTGTAAAAGTTCAGCAAATCAATAACAGTCACTCCTGACAGAGAACGCATTTCTGTTTACGTAACACCAGACATTAAAGAAATCGTTTCGATTAATGTCGTATGAAACTTCCACAACTTTTTAAGGACAACACGAAGGTGAAGAAGAAGGAAAAGAAAGGGATTAGCAGGAAATGGACCCTCATCCGCTGAAACGCCTGCATAATGTCGCAGTGCTTCAACCAACTTCGCTATGCTGTGAGACACCTGCAATTTATTTCTTTTCCTGTACTTTCGTCTCCGAAATGTTATTAACGATTATATTATAAATAAGAACGACACGTTTTCATCAATCTCAAATGCCCTAAAAACGGCTCGCTCTCATTACACGCGAGTTATAACGCGAAAATAGCTAAATTTGAAAATTGCCGCGCGGGATTAGCCGAGCGGTCTCAGGCGCTGCAGTCATGGACTGTGCGGCTGGTCCCGGCGGAGGTTCGAGTCCTCCCTCGGGCATGGGTGTGTGTGTCCTGAGGATAATTTAGGTTAAGTAGTGTGTAAGCTTAGGGACTGATAACCTTAGCAGTTAAGTCTCATAAAATTTCACACACATTTGCATTTTTGAAAATTCTTTATCCTCCAATAGGTCGCTACCCGTCATTTTATTACAAAAAATCGTACCAGTAACGATGCGTTCTCGAGACTGGTGCTTAGAAATGGCACATGTTAATGGGGTGTAGCGCATAACAGAAAATCCATCGCATATGGGCTTCTGCTGCACACGACAGATGCAGTGTGGCGTCTTGCTTTCTGCTTGTGACCTAGGGAGCGTTCTTGCCTCCTGTTGACGCTACTTTACGTAGCGCGTAGCCGAAATATCGCAGAATTTAGTTTGTGTTTCACGTGACGACATGCCACCTGACTGAGAAGTAGCCGGAAGTGACGTCACAGAATTCGTTGAGCGCCACGTCAACGTTAGCTAACTCGTGGTGTGTGGCGAAGGCCTGGCACGTGAAGCCGGATTCACACAGGCAACAAAAGTATCGCCACTGCTAATGGCGAACTGCAGTTGCTTTGTAGTTGCATGTGTGAACTCCTAGTTTTCGGTGGCGCCATTTAAGAAGCGCAACTTTTGTCATGCCACAAAATGTTGGACTTGGTTCTACTTTGTTGCGCCATTTTGCCTTCTCCACAATCGAATAACGTTATTCGATTCCTACCTCGCGGCTGGATTCAAACCTTTCTAGTGCATATTCGTTCGCAGATAGTGCTTTTGTTTGTGCGTTTTTTATTAATATGTCGAAAAAGTGGTCAACAGGGATAATTATGAGATTCTTGGAGGTGTACCAAGAACGAGAATGCCTTTGGAACCACAAAAGCGAATCATTGAAAGACAGAAATTTGAGAGATGCTGCATTAATTGATATAGGAAACAGTATGCGTGAATATGTACTTGGAATTGATGCAGCTACAACAAAATTAAAAATCCGAAGCATTCGAAATGCTTACATGAATGAACATAAAGAAGTACTGAAATCACTTAAAGAGTGGTGCGTCTACAGACGGTATTTATAAACCCAGTCTTGCTTGGTTTGAAGCTGCAGACCGGTTCTTAAAACATGTAGTCGAGACAAGAGAGACGAGAAACACTTCGGTAACTAATGTTTTACATTTATTATGTTTCCAAAACATCTTGTTTAGTAGTATGTACAGCCGTTTAATCAGCTGAGACAGGTGACGCCATTTTGCAAACTGCGGAATTACGAAGAATTTGTGGTGTCCTGTGTGAACGGGTAGCTCACAGGGCCACTTCAGAATGACTTGACTTGTGGCGATACTTTCGTTGCGTGTGTGAGCCCGGCTTAAGAACCGAGTGCAGCTGGTGTGGCGTGTCGGCGCGTCGTGGTTGACCCAGCCGCCACCGCGTTGCGCGTTTGCGGGCGGATTCTGCAGACGGCGGCCGCGCCGCAGGGAGGGACATCCCCGACACGGTGCCCCGGCAGTCGCGCCACAGGGCGCCCCGGCAGCGTCGCGCCGGTTCGATGCGCACAGAGCGGCCGCTTTCGCGCGCTGCGGCGGAAGCGACGTGCGGCGGCCCGGACAACCCCCCACGTCACGGGGGGACCTGGCAACGTTGCTGTCCACACAGTGCACAGGGGGGGGGGGGGGGGGAAGAGAAAGCGAGGCACGCCAAAACAGGAGCCTCCGTGTCTCACCGTTATTTCAAACCCCTGCAGCGCTCGCCTGCACACACACACACGTATCTCAGCTGCCGCTCCTTGCAGAGTCACAACCTGTTGCTCAGTCTCCACATGCATTTAAAATTGAGCTGCCTTTCGTCGTATTCGTTTTGCCCTTCTCCTGGTTCTACAGCCATACTCACCTAACCTCTGTGAAGTGCATGTAGAAGGTACTTCGGCGGGTCGTTGTGGCCGAGCGGTTCTAGGCGCTTCAAAATGGCTCTGAGCGCTATGGGACTTAACTTCTGAGGTCATCAGTCCCCTAGAACTTAGAACTACTTAAGCCTAACTAACCTAAGGTCATCACACACATCCATGCCCGAGGCAGGATTCGAACCTGCGACCGTAGCGGTCGCGCGGATCCAGACTGTAGCGCTAGAACCGCTCGGCCACTCCGGCCGGCGAGATCAGACAGGGATGTAGTACGGGTGTACTGTTAACGTGTTGCATACGTTAGAAATCGGGGCGCTGTTGCTAAAGCCGACTTCCTTCCCAGTTTAATTCCTCAAGTACTAACAAGGGAACCTCCCCATCACACCCCCATCAGATTTAGTTATAAGTTGCCACAGTGGATAGACCTTGAAAAACTGAACACAGATCAATCGAGAAAACAGCAAGAAGTTGTGTGGAACTATGAAAAAATAAGCAAAATATACAAACTGAGTAGTCCATGCGCAGCAAGATAGGCAACATCAAGGACAGTGTGAGCTCAGGAGCGCCGTGGTCCCGTGGCTAGCGTGAGCAGCTGCGGGGCGAGAGGTCTCTGGTTCAAGTCTTCCTTCGAGCAAAAAGTTTAATTTTTTATTTTCAGACAATTATCAAAGTTCAGGCACTCACACATAATCAACTTCGCTCTCCAAAATTCCAGGACATGTTCAGATTTGCTTGGACATATCCAGGATTTGACGGTCTACACACGGAAAAATTTGAAAACGTTAAAAACATATGTTTTGACAGAGCACAGGGAAAAGTGTGCGACTGTGAGACTTTTGGATTTATGTGTTGCAGTTAATGTGACAAACACTTATGTTTTCATCACTTTTTTGGGAGTAATTATCACATCCACAAGAAAACCTAAATCGGGCAAGGTTGAAGAATCTTTTTACCCATTCGCCAAGTGTACAAGTTAGGTGGGTCGACAACATAGTCCTGTCATGTGACGCACATGCCGTCACCAGTGTCGTATAGAATATATCAGACGCGTTTTCCTGTGGAGGAATCGGTTGACCTATGACCTTGCGGTCAAATGTTTTCGGTTCCCATTGGAGAGGCACGTCCTTTCGTCTACTAATCGCACGGTTTTGCGGTGCGGTCGCAAAACACAGACACTAAACTTATTACAGTGAACAGAGACGTCAATGATCGAATGGACAGATTATAACTTTGCCAAAATAAAGAAAAATATTTTTGCTCGAGGGGAGATTTGAACCAAGGACCTCTTGTTCCGCAGCTGCTCACGGTAACCACGGGACCACGGCACTCCCGAGCTTACATTGTCCTTGATGTGGCATATGTTCGTGTGGACTACCCAGTTTGAATATTTTGCTTATTTTTTTATAGTTCCACACAACTTGTTCCTGTTTTCTCGATTGATCTGTGTTCAGTTTTTCAAGGCCTATCCACTGTGCCGACTTATAACTAAATCTGAGGGGGGTGCGATGGGGAGGTTCCCTTGTAAGAGTCAGGTAATGGTTCCGCTACGGTCGCTTCGTAGTCGCCGACTCGTTCATCTGAAGCGTACCTGAGTGCCATAGGGCGAAGAGTGAGGTGTGGAGAAAGTTCGATGCCGTGGTCCACGCATCAGACGAAATATGTACAGAGTTCGTCCAATGCAAACGGAATGGCTGTATCCTTGTTTATCCTGCGTTCACCACATCGAAACTCATGTGATCCGTCACAGGAAAACAGGCAAAGAGCAAAGTGACTCGTACGTCTGTTAGAGTGCGCTACTTGTGTGTTTTTCGGTCGCGCCAACATGAGTGTGTGGGCTAGTAGCGATTTGTGTAGCTTATCATTTATTTCTGTAACGTTTTCGAAGACTGGTCATTTAGAGAAGATGGGCAGCTGCGGAGACCGACTACTGGCTGGCGAGCTTGAAGGGGTGGGTATGTAATGTTGGTCAAAAATTAAATTTGCCACCAGAGAGTTCTGTAGCCAACGGCCTTGCCGCGCTGGTAACACCGGTTCCCGTCGGATCACCTAAGTTAAGCGCTGTCGGGCCGGGTTAGCACATGGATGGGTGATCATTCGGTATGCCGAGCGCTGTTGGCAAGCGGTGCGCACTCAGCCCTTGTGGGGCAAACTGAGGAGCTACACGATTGAGAAGTAGAGGCTCCGGTCTCGAAAACCACATGCCCGTTCATATCCGCATCCAGTGACGCCTGTGGACTGAGGATGACACGGCGGCCGGTCGGTAGCGTTGGGCCTTCATGGTCTGTCCCGGCGGTGTTTAGTTTTTTAGATAGTTCTGTAGTATGCTTCAGATGATGTCTCCAGTTTTCGCAGCTTAATTCGTGCTACAAATTGTGTAAAATTATCTTATTTCAACCAGTGCACCGTGTCACACCGTGTATTCTACAGGACTCGCTACTTGTTTGCGATATTTTATTATTTCCTGCCATCAGAGAAGACAACTATAGACTGTATAATGTGTTCGTTAACAATGGGGCTAATTACGGATTATTAAAGTAATGCACGCATTCCAGAACACAAAAAGTCCGAACGGAAGCTTTAATTACCTCATTTACAAGAGACGCTGAAAGACAACATTTTGTTTATCCCCTGTTGTTAAAATTTCCTCGTCTGAAACTTGCCTAGTGTGCACTGATGGTAACACTGGAAGAATCAGGACCTTCATGTGAGTAGGATTAGCTGCAGGCTGCTTCGCTGAAAATGTGTTTTGCAAGATCGACGATGTGCGTATTGCTAGTTCTGAAATGTCAGTGAAGGGTGAAAAGGGCAGGCCAGAACGATCAGACTAAAAGAAAAGAGCTACATGAAGAGCAAAAAGACCAAATGTACGGTTATGGGGAGCATTAAGTATCTTGTTTCTGACATAAATGCTAAAAAGCTTCTTTTTGCATTTTCCGCAACTTTTGTTTTACGCTGTGTAGGGAACATTTTCCAGTGAACTACTGCAGATTAAAAAAAAAAAGTGAAATTTGCTGCATACTTCGAACATATTATATATAACACATCTTCCTGTGATTCAAAGTTTTTCGAAAGTGCATTCCTGCCAGATTTATTTAAATGTTTGTGAAATAAAGTTTGTTATGTATCATTAAGTATAACCTACCACAGTTTGCAAGGGATGAGATGGTTCAAATGGCTCTGAACACTATGGGAGGTCAGCAGTCCCCTAGAACTTAGAAGTACTTAAACCTAAGTAACCTAAGGGCATCACACAGATTCATGCCCGAGGGAGGGTTCGAACCTGCGACCGTAGCAGCAGCGCGGTTCCGGACTGAAGCGCCTAGAACCGCTCGGTCACATCGGCCGGCTAGTACGGACAGAGGACATTACAAGTTCAAAGAAGGACAAGAAGGGGACAGATTACGTCAATGGACGTGATACAGGAATTGGTTTGGCAGTCATTAAAACAAAGGCGTTTCCAACGCGCCAGGATTTTTCACAAAATTTCAGTCGCTGATTTTCTTGTCTAAATAAGAAAAAATTCTGTTGACGCCCGCCTACACGGGGAGAAATATTTATCGTAATAAATTAAGAGAAACCAGAATTCTCGAACGGAGAGCCAAGTGTTCATTCTTCCCTCGTGCCGTCCGAGAGTGGAACGGCAGAGAAATATTGTGGAAGTGGTTCGGCGAACCCTCTACCAGGTACTTGACAGTGAATTGCATAGTTGACCTGCAGCTGTAGATGGTATCCGTTATCGGATGTGGCTGATGCAACGCTTGGCAGCTGGGGCAGGAACAGGTGGGCTGTGGAGTGGCATTTTACGCCACAGAGAAGGCCGGCTGCTGCGTTATCGACTATGGAGCTCGCGGTCCCCTTTAGACCGGGGCACAGCAGGCCACACCACGCCCCTGTACACACCAACACACACACACACACACACACACACACACACACACAGCGCGATCGAATTGGGCCGGCGAGGCGCTCGCTGTCTGCAGGCCAGTGTGGCGGCTGCTGTGGTGACGTCACCGCCTGCAGGCAGGGCGAGTGCGGTTCGCGACGCGGGGTTGCCACGTACCTGCTGGCCTTTCATCTCCGTCTGCCTTTACGTGTGTACGCTGCAAGCCGCACTGCAGCGCCCGTGACGTTACTTTTACCGAAACTTGTGTTCGCGTAGTGAGGGGGGAAAAATAAATAGAAAACGGCGGTCTGTATGCTTCCGAACGGGCCCTAATGTCTCATCTTCTTCTGACGACCCCTAAACGAGACGCACATTGGCCAACAGTTTGTCGCGAGAACTACTTCGGCGTTCCTGAAAGCATTCCCACTAAACGAGCAATACGGGTTGTACAGGATTTTTGCGTAAGAGCATGCAAAAATTAAACAGGGCATGGAGGATGCTTCATTGAAGAATTTGGGGTAGGGAACCCCGGTATGGAGAAGCCAGCTTAAGGAGATATAGAAGTTAATCTGTCTACCGCTTTGTGTAACATTACCGTTTTCCAGCTTATTAACAACTAACATGCGTACAAGTTCACACGTACTGTGCTGTTTGTTTACACACACGTGCTGTATTTCCTGCGAGGAAACACGGAGGACGAGTCAGAAAAGTGGGCTCAAATGGCTCTGAGCACTATGGGACTAAACTGCTGAGGTCATCAGTCCCCCAGAACTTAGAACTACTTAAACCTAACTAACCTCAGGACATCACACACATCCATGCCCGAGGCAGGATTTGAACCTGCGACCGTAGCGGTCACGCGGTTCTAGACTATAGCGCCTAGAACCGCACGGCCACTGCGGCCGGCTAGAAAAGGAGGAAGTCATGACCCAGGTTTTGTTTACTTTAAAAATTCGGAGTAGGTATTAAAATCCATGGAGAAGAAATAAAAACTTTTAAGATTCGCCGATGACACTGTAATTCTGTGAGAGACAGCAAAGGACTTGGAAGAGCACCTGAACGGAATGGAGAGTGTCTTGAAAGGAGGATATAAGATGAACATCAACAAAAGCAAAATAAGGATAATAGAATGTAGTCGAATTAAGTCGGGTGATGCTGAGGGAATTAGATTAGGAAATGAGGCACTTAAAGTAGTAAAGGAGTTTTGCTATTTGGGGAGCAAAATAACTGATGATGGTCGAAGTAGAGAGGATATAAAATGTAGACTGGCAATGGCAGGGAAAGCCTTTCTGAAGAAGAAAAATTTGTTAACATCGAGTATAGATTTAAGTGTCAGGAAGTTGTTTCTGAAAGTATTTGTATTGAAGTGAAACATGGACGATAACTAGTTTGGACAAGAAGAGAATAGAAGCTTTCGAAATGTGGTGCTACAGAAGAATGCTGAAGATTAGATGGGTAGATCACATAACTAATGAGGAGGTACTGAATAGGATTGGGGAGAAGAGGAGTTTGTGGCACAACTTGACAAGAAGAAGGGATCGGTTGGTAGGACATGTTCTGAGGCATCAAGGGATCACCAATTTAGTATTTGAGGGCAGCGTGGAGGGTAATAATCGGTGAGGGAGACCAAGAGATGAATACACTAAGCAGATTCAGAAGGAAGTAGGTTGCAGTAGGTACTTGGAGATGAAGCAGCTTGCACAGGATAGGGTAGCATGGAGAGCTGCATCAAACCAGTCTCAGGACTGAAGACCACAACAACAAACAACATGTCCATAAGGTGGCTCTGTTGCATCGTATGGCAGTAGGTGCAATCAATCAATGACAGACCCACCCATTACTCTTTGCTATTCAGAGACGTACACCACAATATGATGAAGCAGTATCTGTACAGTTTCCCAGAACTCACTGACATGTACCCTGTGTAAGGGGAAGAACGGTGCAATGCTCTCGCTGCTGAAAGGCTGTACAAGGAACGATTTCCTTACAGGCATCATCCGTCACGAGCAGTGTTTATTTCTCTCCACTAACCAATGCTGGAGACTGGTTCAAAAATGTTCAAATGTTTGTGAATTCCTAAGGAACCAAACTGCTGAGGTCATCGGTCCCTAGACTGACACACTACTTAAAGTAACTTAAACTAACTTATGCTAAGAACAGCACACACACCCATGCCCGAAGCAGGACTCGAACCTCTGGCAGCCGGCCGCTGTGGCCGGCGCTTCAGTCCGGAACCGACGACCGCTACGGTCGCAGATTCGAATCCTGCCTCGGGCATGGATGTGTGTGATGTCCTTAGGTTAGTTCGTTTTAATGGTTCAAATGGCTCTGAGCACTATGGGACTTAACATCTTAGGTCATCAGTCCCCTAGAACTTAGAACTACTTAAACCTAACTAACCTAAGGACATCACACAACACCCAGCCATCACGAGGCAGAGAAAATCCCTGACCCCGCCGGGAATCGAACCCGGGAACCCGGGCGTGGGAAGCGAGAACGCTACCGCACGACCACGAGATGCGGGCTAGTTCGTTTTAAGTAGTTCTAAGTTCTAGGGGACTGATCACCTCAGATGTTAAGTCCCATAGTGCTCAGAGCCATTTCAACCTCTGGCGGGAGCGGACGCACAGTCCGTGACATGGCGCCTCAAACCGTGCGGCCACTTATCGCGCCTGGAGACTGGTTCATGTGAAAGAAAATGGTTCAAATGCCTCTTAGCATTATGGGACTTAACTGCTGAGGTCATCAGTCCCCTAGAACTTAGAACTACTTAAACCTAACTAACCTAAGGACATCACACACATCCATGCCCAAGGCAGGATTCGAACCTGCGGCCGTAGCAGTCGCGCGGTTCCAGACTGAAGCACCTCGAACCGCTCCGCCACCACGGCCGGCTCCAGGGATTCGACAGGCAGTATCGGTTGTGCATAAATAGTTGCTACTATTAAAGTCCCAAGCCTCGTATATACTCTCTTTCTGATATGTTGACCCACAAGTAGCACGTGTAATAAAAATGGAACAGATATGTGTAGAACACTGCGAATGAGGTACAAAACAAAAAGTAAGTAATAATAGTAATTTAATACTGATTATCAGCGATAATTTAAAACACCAGGACTGTTCATCATCTTGACAGAGTTTTAAGAGAAATGACATTGTCGTCACATTGACCACTAAAAGGTTCTTTGAAATGAAGCGAAACACGTATAGTGTATATCAGACTTTTAATGTAGTCGCAAAAGACGTATTACTCGTATGACTGCGAATTCGAAAGAGGCCTAAAAACATAAAATACAACATCTATTTCCGTTCAAATGCGTTACACATCTATTGTCGTGCGTGTTTGATAAGGAATAGCGTTCTAGAATTGGTCTAGCGTCTTGTACGTGATATCCGGCACAGACGTCGCATTCTTAGGAGGAACAGTTTCAACAAGTCACCCATTCACAATCCCAGTAGGTGATCATCCTGTTTCACATCACTGATCAGTATTATCCCTAAATACTTGTTCGTTGCGACGTGCCGAAGATGTTCGCCATTAATCTTGTGTGATCAGATAACTCGGCCGGGTAGCCGAGAGCGTTACAGCGCCCTCTTCCTGAACACGAGGAGGCACACCGTCGTGTGTGGAATCCATCCTGTGAATTACGAACGAGAGCCGGAGGTGCTGGCCAGCCAGAAGGTGGTTTTTAGGCGGTTCCCTACTTCCGATTAGGTAAATGCCGGGTTGGCACCCATGTTCCGCCGTGAATCTTACTAACCACCGCATCTCGTGGTCGTGCGGTAGCGTTCTCGCTTCCCACGCACGGGTTCCCGGGTTCGATTCCCGGCGGGGTCAGGGATTTTCTCTGCCTCGTGATGGCTGGGTGTTGTGTGCTGTCCTTAGGTTAGTTAGGTTTAAGTAGTTCTAAGTTCTAGGGGACTGATGACCATTGATGTTAAGTCCCATAGTGCTCAGAGCCAAACAACAACATCTTACTAACCTTGATAATGAACAAGGTGTTCTGTCAAAGGACTGGGATACTCAAAGTGCAATGTTTGGGAACCCTGCCCTAGAGAAGTGGAACTTCGGTGATCGTACATACTGCAATATCGTCAGAAATTTCTCCAAATCATAATTGTTCTCGAGACACATAATTTACGTTGGACTACTTCCCATTGGTAGAGGCACTTATCATACAAAGAAAGGACTGTCTTATATGAGGGCCACGGGCGATGTGGTTCGAAGTCCGCTTCGGGAGATGCCCAGCGTCAGTGTTCGGTCGAAACTCCGCGAAAAGTTGGACTTGGGACAGCAGACGGCACACAGGAACGCTATGGGCCCGTCGTGTGTTGACACTCGGGCTATCTGTGAGAGCAAACCGAGCGGTGCCAAAGTCCCGAGTGTCGGGACGGGTGTGTGCCCACTCCGAAACGGCGCCTGCCCTGCCGCGATAGCTTATCGCAGCTCCCTCCGCGTACGGCCGAAATACCGAGATATACTTGTGTTCACATATAGAGTGTGAGTAACACATCTGAGCGACTGGCGCAGGGTGGTTTCTATTGTACCTCGCGTTAAGCTTTCTTCCCAGTCCACCCAGCCTTGGCGCCCGGTTAGAATGATGCCTTGCGCGTTCTTGTGTGAGCTCGGCCTGCGCCATCTCTATCTTGGTAGATGGAGACCATCCAAACTTCGTGCGCTTGAACGACGATCCTCGAAGTTATTTTGTGCAAGTTCTCGCAAGTTATAAGGCTGCTCTGTTCGAGTGCCCCCAGACAGAATTCTGTATTATTCGCTCCATAAACTGAAACGGGATTTCCATGCCCCGCACATGTTATTCCCTTGTTTTCGAGACGCATTTTGCGTTTAATATGAAAGGCCGAAAGACGTCCCGTATGTAGATAAATACTGCAACAAGAAAAGCGCGTTTCAGTTTATTAAACGAACGTGTTTGTACTCGCGTCCCCCAAGGTAGTGTTATAGGCCCTTTGCTGTTCCGTATCTATATAAACGATTTAGGAGACAATCTGAGCAGCCGTCTTCGGTTGTTTGCAGATGACGCTATCGTTCATCGACTATTATCGACTAATAAAGTCATCACAAGATCAAAAGAAACTGCAAAACGATTTAGAAAAAATATCCGAATGGTGCGAAAAGTGGCAGTTGACCCTCAATAACGAAAAGTGTGACGTCATCCACATGAGTGCTAAAAGGAACTCGTTAAACTTCGGTTACACGATAAATCAGAAAGCCGTAAATTCAACCAAATGCCTAGGTATTACAATTACGAACAACTTAAATTGGAAGGAACACACAGAAAATGTTGTGGGGAAGGCTAACCAAAGACTGCGTTTTATTAGCAGGACACAGAAAATGTATCAGATCTGTCTACGCTTGTCCGTTCTCTTTTAGAATACTCTTGCGCGGTGTGGGATCCTTGCCAGATAGGACTGACGGAATACATCGAAAAAGTTCAAAGAAAGGCAGCACGTTTTGTATTATCGCGAAATATGGGTGAGAGTGTCACAGAAATGATACAGGATGTGGGATGGACAACGTTAAAAGGAAGGTGTTTTTCGTTGCGACGGAATCTTCTCACGAAATTCCAATCACCAACTTTCTCCTCCGAATGCGAAAATATTTTGTTGACACCCACTTACATAGGGAGGGACGATCACCAAGATAAAATAAGGGAAATCAGAGCTCGTACGGAAAGATGTAGGTGTTCATTCTTCCCGCGCACTATACGAGATTGGAATAATTGAGAATTGTGAAGGTCGTTCGATGAACCCTCTTCCAGTCACTTAAGTGTGATTTGCAGAGTATCCATGTAGATGTAGATGCGGAAGACGGCCACTCCGACAAACTTTGCAATCCTCTGGCCAGCCGTACAAGCCAAGTTTTTTCCTCCCTGCCGCTGGCTTATCTGTCCCGCCCAATACGGTCCCCCATATACGTCAAGTGTTCGACCATGTACGTACTGTGCACCTGCGTTACTATACGCCAGTAGGATGTTGCCTATCTGAATGTTTCCAGGGGCAACAAAAATTTTATATTCAGTACTTCCTATAAATATTGACCGAATTTCAAAATTTTAAATCCTGTCAAATGATGACAGGATTTAAAATTAAGAGGGGGTAATCTTACACGTTTAAAGTTTAACACAAGAAAAGTATTATTGTAGTTGCTGTGTACATCACTTGTAGCAACAAGCCTCGCGGGATTAGCCGAGCGGCCCAGGCGCGACAGTCATGGACTCTGCGGCTGTTCCCGGTGGAGGTTCGAGTCCTCCCTCGGGCATGGGTTTCTGTGTTTGTCCTTAGGATAATTTAGGTCAAGTAGTGTGTAAGCTTAGGGACTGATGACCTTAGCAGTTAAGTCCCATAAGCTTTCACACACATTTCGAGAACGGAAAGAGGTATTGCTCTCCTATCAGCGTTAAACGCAATTTCGATATGTCAGCTATGCATCATTGTACGACCTAAAATGTACCAAACGTAAACTAGCCAGCGATTACATTATTCACTGCAGAATTTTCAAAATATACGTGCTGTTTCGTTTTACTTGGAAATTACACAATAACTGTGAGCAATATGGAACGTAAAACGTGTTCGTTATCAAGCTGTGGTCTGCGGTCGGAAAAAAATCAATTTATTTACGGAATATTGTTTCCTTAAAACCTAATACGAAAGATTGCACAGTGTAGAACAGACGCGAATCACAAAAGTGGTTTTACATTTCTTACTCGAAAAATAAAAGTTTTACTGAGTAATTGCAGCAGCTGAGTTGAAACTTCCCTACCCGTGTATTTTTTACGATTCAGTTGCGTGGAGCAACCAGCGCTTCGTGTTCGCCACGGGCTACACGACACACAATTGTAGAGGCCTTGTTGCGCCGCTGTCGTCACAGTTAGAACCAGTTACCTATCTTGAGCTACGTTTTTACTCTCTCCACCAGTACGAGTCGCTTCTGCATGGTACAGCGAGTAGTTTCCTCCAGAAGCGTGCGCTGGGGCACGATTTGGTATGAAGTATCGGATGTGAGTTGAGCGCGTGCAGGCGTCCACGTGGGGTTGCAGTGCCTGGCTGACCCCCACACCCACACGGCCGAGCATCTGCGCAGCTGCCGCTGTGTGCGCCCCCCAATCCTCTACCGGTTGGCCAGACGTGACGTCATGCTCGAGAGTGGCGCCGCTGCGCGGTGGCGACCGTGAGCGACGGTGGCGACGATTGTCATTAAGGCGTGTACAGGGCCACAGCACGTGTCGCCCACGTGACTGGCAAATCTCTGGGTGTCTGTCCGCAGGGTCATTTGCGTTCGCAACTGGTCGCTTGAGAACGGCCTCTAGCTAAGGCCGGTATTACACTATCAAATTTCTTTGTCAAAGATTTGATCAAAGATGTGATCCAATATTCCGTCCAATATATTTGACAAAGATCTTTGACGTAGCGCTACAAGGGGTATTACACTGTCATCAAATTTTTCGTCAAAGTTCAAGATGGCTGACAACAACTTGTTATTAACCGCAGTAGTTCTACGTACTCCAACTGCATTGTGTGCACATGCGGAAAAGAAGTGGGGGGAAAAAATGGAACCATACACACGAGGTCGACAGTCTTAAAAGTCCTGGGATTACAACTTGATAATAAATTCAGTTGGGAGGAGCACACCACAGAACTGCAGAAACGCCTTAACAAATCTGTATTTGCAATTCGAGTGTTAGCAGACATAGGCAACATAAAAATGAAAAAGCTTGCATACTTTCATTCCATAATGTCATATGGGATAATATTTTGGGGTAAATCTTGAAGTCAAACAAAAGTTTTCAAGGTCCAAAAGCGTGTAATACGTATTATTTGTGGAGTAAATTCACGGACCTCCTGCAGAAACCTCTTCAAAGAACTGGGTACTTCAGATTCTTGCATTGGTACTGGGGGAAAATAAGAAAGAAAATGAAACTGTTGGCGGGCCAGAAGTACAGTGAGACTATCGTTTGGACGTACGAGATTTGCATGTTAGCTTTTTTTGTTTTGTATTTCATGCCTAGAGACTTCCGTAGAGATATTGTTGCATGTGGATCATTATATGTAATGATTATTACAATACATGCAACGATATGTTTGTACAGTTATCGAGGCATGAGAAACAAACAAAAAAAACTCTAACTCTCGTAGGCCCAAATGACAGAGTCTCACTATACTTCCGGCTCGCAGGTTAACTACTGCCTCTCAGTATATTTACTTCTTAATAAAATTTGTCGTAAATAATATATCTCTTTTTCCAACAAACAACTCAGTTCATACATACAATACCAGGAACAAAAATGATCTGCACAAGGACTTAAAAACACTTACTTTAGTTCAAAAAGGGGTCCACTACTCAGGAACACTCATCTTCAATAATTTGCCAGGAAACATAAAAAATTTAGTTAGAAATAAAGATCAGTTTAAAAGGAGCCTGAAAGACTTACTACTGGCCAACTCCTTCTACTCCATTGGCGAAATTTTTAATAGAAACAAATGATGTATTGTATTTATTCATACTATTAGTATTTTTATTTCAACTTAAAAAAAATCGACATGTTCCACATCCACGAGGATCTCCTCAGCACGGATCTATGGAACGAAAAACTAATCTAATCTGGGTGAAGCCGTGGGTTTTACGACGACACGATAAAAGCATTCAACAAAACTTGCTACGTGAGCTTACAGTGGAAGACGTCAAGTCGTACATCAATTACTTAAGAATGGATGAGCATACATTTCTGTATGTGCTCAATGAAGTGTATCCTCATATCACAAAGCACAATTTTCACTTAAGAACTGCTATATCTTCAGAAGACAGGCTCACTATAACACTACGATTCCTTGCTACAGGAGAGGGTTATGTTAGGTTAGGTCAGGTTAGGTCTCCAATCTTCTTAATGTATTTTTGTATTCAGGGTGCCTCACGTTGTAAAGCGCCTCATAAGCTTCAGACATCTCTATTAATTCTGTAGTTGTCGGCACACACCAATTGTATTTACCGGCAATGGTTATAAAAACATTACAGACGACAGAACGCTGCAGCGATGCTAGCGCTCCGCGTGGTAACATATCGCATTGCAGTGAACAGAAGACAAGCGATTTCTTTGATCAAATATACGGCCTCGGCCTAGATTTGATCAAATATTGGACGACATTTGTCAAAGATCCCTATTACACTATCAAATATCTTTGACAAAGATATTGGACAAAGATATTGGACAAAGAAATTTGATAGTGTAATACCGGCCTAACGCACAACAGACACTCGCGATTTTTTTTTTTTTTAACGTCGATAAGTGCAAGGTCAGTTCGATACACTAGTGGGACGCATTTGGGGTTGGGGGACTTGGAAAAGACTGAAAGTTTCCGAGTGAATGCTGTCACGCATATGAAAGTCGCGCACTGCCTTTTTGTGTCTGAATTTGAAGACGAATTTCAGGAACTACTTTGATACTGTTAAAAAGTGCTACGATCTTTGTACTAGCGCAAGCGTAGCTGTACCTCGTAATAAATGCTCATTTATTACCGGAAACGATATTGTCTGGCTACTTTACGATCAATATTTCACTTTTTTCCCAAAGAACCTCATTGTAGGTTTATCTAAAATTTTAGAGTGTGTATCATCATTATTCAGTAAAGACGTTAAACTTTTTGTGTAATATTTTCGCGCTGTTTGTTGATCACTACGGGGACCAGCGATGTTACATTACTGTTGCGCATAGACATTTGCTCGACCAATTTCTGGGCTGAAGTTCTCTGGGCGTATATTATGGGGCGCACTACCTAGTCAACCACAGTTTGCAGCCTACATTGCGCACGGCTACTCGTAAGGGAAAGCAGGCACTACAAACGAAATTACATATTACTAACATTTTGCAGGAATGTAAAGGAATTTGAAATGTTTCGAGGTGTCAGTGTAGTAGTGTTATACATAGAACCGCGACACGCTGGTGCGAAAGTCACGTGCGTCGGAAGCATAATGCTTGTTTTTGACTACTTTCTACTTAAGTAACGAAGTAATTGTTACATTTTTGCCTTCCACGCGTTACTAAATTTCCAAGGCACATCAATCATCGTGAAAAACTTTGTAAAAACTGCCGAATTACTACTGATTCAGTGACATAAGCTACAACTTATTCATGAAGAAATGCTTTTGAATATGTGTTCATTTGCAGCTCATTCCCCTGAAAGCACGAGAACATAGGCCCATATTTCATGCGTGAGAAGAATATAAGCCCTTTGTTATTATCATACGCAGTTCCCTTGACGCTTAACACGTCCTAATGTTGTCTAATCATTCGTTTATTCTTACACTTCACTCGACTATCCAATTGAAGAATATTTATGTGAATATAATTACCTTTGCTTCTGAAGCAAATGTGTTGAAGAGTTAGCAAAAATTCTGGAACCGTTATATTTACTTCGTCGATTTACTGTCACGTCTGTGTGGCCTCCCCTTAAGCTACAAAGATGGTTCAAATGGCTCTGAGCACTATGGGACTTAACATCTCGTGTCATCAGTCCCCTAGAACTTCGAACTACTTAAACCTAACTAACCTAAGGACATCACACACATCCATGCCCGAGGCAGGATTCGAACCTGCGACCGCAGCGGTCGCTCGGTTCCAGACTGAAGCGCCTAGAACCTCTCGGCCACCATCGGCCGGCCCTTAAGCTACACTTGTGGCGGCTAATTTGGTACGTTAAGCAATATAGCTACTACATCCAACGTGTTTCTGCGTAACGTCAGGTACTCTGGTGTGTACTAGCAATTTTTGTTATTAAAGGAAAACATTATTGAGTAAATCTTTGTACGGTACAAGACATTCGTAAGTAAACAGTCCTGCAGTGTAGCGTTTCATATCTCTCAGCATCCTCAGGAAAGTCAATTACGACAGAAGTCTTTTCGTTTTGTAGTTAATAACGATTTTTATGTCACTACATACATTCCCAATTCTAAAAACTATGTTAGAAATCATTATAAACATTAGCATTCGCACTCAGTCGATATCGTATTCAGAAGTATCACTTGGCTTGTCACGTCACGCCTACCTAAGTGCGTTTATGTATAAAAACACTCCTGGCAAACTTATGGTGAGTGATTTCGACTGCGAATAAAATAATTCGCAAGTTAATGTGACACGCTTTGAAAATACTCTTATTGCCAGGCAGTCTGTGACACGTCAGGTACTTCTTATATTTGCAATAACTTACGTCAGCTTTGCTTGTTCAGCACGCGCGGTCACATTTGTCCTCATTCCGGAACGTGACGAAGTAAAGAGGTTCTTCCGTTCGCTTTGTTCTCCAACGTACATTCACGGAACTTCGCGCACCTGCATTCTCCGCGAGGTCGTAGCGCAAGGTGAGTCACCGCCGGGTTTCGAACCCGGATCACTGGAATCAGCGACACACACACCTGTCGTCTTCACCACCACCCACACACGGCTGCACTGTCTCTTGGAGTGCGGGCAATACCATCAGTAATACAGGGGAGACACGATTCCTTCACTGGCAGCAACTTAACGGTGCGTGGCAGAGGTGTTCCATATACGAGTATGATCACGCCCCCTTTCCTCTTTCATTCAGTGTACTTGGAATATATCGTGAGCTGCGAATCTATAAACATTGACCTGTTTTTTGCAGATGAGAGTTATTCAGAGTGTCATGGTGCGCAGTGGAGTGTTCGGGCGGAGGGGGGCAGGGTAATATACACGTATACAGGGCGAATCACCTGAAACTTGCACCGCAAGTATTACGAAATTGGGAAGTGCTGTTGACGTGCAGCTTTCACAGAGTGGATTGGGTCAGTGGCTAGTATTGTTAGCCAATCAACAGATTGTAATAAAACTAAAAAATGGTTGAAATGGCTCTGAGCACTATGGGACTTAACATCTGAGGTCATCAGTCCCCTAGAACTTAGAACTACGTAAACCTAACTAACCTAAGGACATCACACACAACCATGCCCGAGGCAGGATTCGAACCTGCGACCTTAGCGGTAGCGCGGTTCCAAACTGAAGCGCCTAGAACCGCTCGGCCACTCCGGCCGGCAATAAAACTAGCAAAATGTATTGTTTGTGCAGACTTACACTTCTTTACGCGGAGGAAGGTGTGGGACGTGTGCAGTTGGAATGCTGTCGTATGTAAGCATCCTGTCTGATGACTTGCATCCATTCGTCTCGTGTGCATTCCGACGGACTTGGGCAATTCCAGCAGGACAATGCGCAATTCCAGCAGGACAATGCGACACCCCACGCCTCCATTATTGCTTCAGAGTGGCTCCAGGAACGCTCTTCTTAGTTCAAACACTTCCACTGGCCAATAAACTCCGCAGACATGAACATTATTGAGCATATCTAGGATGCCTTGCAACGTGCTGTTCAGAAGAGATCTCCACGCCCTCATTCTTTTACGGACCTAGGAGCAGCCGTGCAGGATTCGTGGTGTCAGTTCCTTCCAGCACTGTTTCGGACGTTAGTCGAGTCCATGCCACATCGCGCTGTGGCACTTCTGCGTGCTGGCGGAGGCCCTACACGATATTAGGCAGGTGTACCAGTTTCTTTGGCCCTTCAGTGTAGAATTGCTACGCTTTCTCAGATTGTGAGAGCATTTGGGCTGTCTCGTGAATCTTGCACACGAGCTCGCATATTTGACTGAGAGCATTTTCGATACGTCCGTGCGGTACAGTCTCAGGATGTGACCTGATTCGTGTTGTAGAGCGAAGTGAGTGCATTTAGGAATGTGAGGAGCCAACGACTTGAGGTTGTCGCTCTGTGTGCCGGCCTGTTCGCCGACCAGAGACGCAGCTACCTAGCCTAGCGCCTGGCCTCGCCTCTGGACGGAATTAGACGGCGAGCGTAAACAGTGCGTCGGCCCCAGCGCCGTTTGTTTTTTTGGGTAAGGCGGAGTGGGCGTCGTCCGAGGCGAGGCGTAACGCAGGCAGCCTTGTCCACTGCGGCAGGGGCAGCCGGCCTCGCGCCTGCCCTCGGCTGCGACACGTGCGGCCCCGAGGCGCCTGCCTTCGTGGCGCGCAGCTGCTGCTCAAGTACCAGGCTCACTCCAAAAGAAATGCACACTTTATTTAATCCATCTTTTATTCTCCGTGTTTGAAAGTCTTACAGTATGTAGATACATCCTTTAGGAACAATATTTTCATTTCTCCACACGATTTCCAGTCCCTCTCAGCTGCCTTACGCCATCTTGGAACCAGCGCCTGTACACCTGCACGGTTAAATTCCGGACCAACCTGTTGGAGCCACTGTTTGGCAGCGTGCACAAGGGAGTCATCATCTTCAAACCTTGTTCCGCGAAGAGAGTCTTTCAGTTCCCCAAAGTCACACGGAGCCAGGTCAGGACTGTAAGGCAGGTGATCCAGTGGTGTCCATCCAAGTTTTGTGATCGTTTCCATGGTTTTTTGACTGACATGTGGCCGCGTATTGTCGTTCAACAGCAAAACATCCTGCTTTTGCCGATGTGGTCGAACACTACTCAGTCGAGCTTGAAGTTTCTTCAGTGTCGCCACATAGGCATCAGAATTTATGGTGGTTCCACTTGGCACGATGTCCACACGCAAGAGTCATTCGCAATCGAAAAACACAGCAGCCATAACTTTTCCAGCTGAAACTGTGGTTTTGAATTTTTTTTCTTGGGTGAATTTGCGTGATACCACTCCATTGATTGCCTCTTCGTCTCTGGTGAAAAATGATGAAGTCATGTTTCATCACCTGTCACAGTTCTTCCAAAAAATTCGTCTCCACCATTCTCGTACTGTTCCAAAAGTTCGCTGCATACCGTTTTTCTTGTTTCTTTGTGAGCCACTGTCAACATCCTGGTAACCCACCTGGCGCAAACCTTATTTAACGCCAACACTTTCAGTATTCTGCAAACATTTCCTTCCCCTATCCCAACGTAGCGTTCACTGTGATGCGTCTGTCAGCACTCACCACTTCGTTAGCTCTCTGCACATTGTCTGGAGTGTGTGCAGTACGAGGCCTGCCGCTGCGAGGACAATCCTCAATATTGCCGTGCCCGCTTTCATCACGTAACCTGCTCGCCCACCGACTAACTGTACTGCGATCGACAGCAGCATCTCCGTACACCTTTTTCAACCTCTTGTGGATGTTTCCCACTGTCTCGTTTTCACAGCACAGGAATTTTATGACAGCACGTTTCTTCTGACCGACGTCAAGTGTAACAACCATTTTGAAGACATGCTGTGACGGCGCCACTCACGGGAACAGGTTGAACTAAGATTGAAAACAAGCGCGAAGGATGTATCTGCAAACTGTAATACATTCACACATGCAGAATGAAAACTGTATTTTTACAAAAATAGTGTCCATTTCTTTTAGAGTGTCCCTCGTATCTGTGTATCTATGTTTTTCTCGAAAAATATCGATGTAAATCAGCGATATTTTCCCACCGATATATTGACATCGAAACGGCAGTATGCGGTGCCGATATTGTATATTCTGTTTTTCGGTAAATATTTCAAATTGTTCTTTTGAAATTGTAGTAGAATGTAATAGACAGTAGCTGCTGATAAAGTATCTGTATATCTATGTTCTTCCCAAAAAATATCGATGTAAATCAGCGGTATTCCACCTCCCCCCCACCCCCCCCCCCCCACCCCCCCGATATGTCGATATCCAAACGGCAATATCGGGTGCCGACATTTTTATTTTATATTGTGTTTTCTTATAGATCTTATAATTAAATGTTTCCCTGAGACAACGTCAATTCATTTTTCGCTTTACATTTAATTATAACATCACCGATGGTGCAAGGACGTCCCATTACGTGCAATGCTGGGCTGCTTGCCAATATCGGAGAGGCCTGCCAGTAGTGTAAATATGTAAAGGCAAAAATGAAGTTTGTGTTGGGGAGGGCACTCATGCTACACCAAGAAGAAATGCAGATGATAAACGTGTATTCATTGGACAAATATATTATACTAGAATTGACATGTGATTACATTTTCACGCAATTTTGGTGCATAGATCCTGAGAAATCGGTACCCCGAACAACCACCTCTGGCCGTAATAACGGCCTCGATACGCCTGGGCATTGAGTCAAACAGAGCTCGGATGGTGTGTACAGGTACAGCTGCCTATGCAGCTTCAACACGATACCACAGTTCATCAAGAGTAGTGACTGGCGTATTGAGACGAGCCAGTTGCTTGGCCACCATTGACCTGACGTTTTCAATTGGTGAGAGATCTGGAGAATGTGCTGGCCAGGGCAGCAGTCGAACATTCTGTGTATCCAGAAAGGCCCGTACAGGACCTGCAACATGCGGTCGTGCATTATCTTGCTGAAATATAGGGTTTCGCAGGGATCGAATGAATGGTAGAGCCACGGGTCGTAACACATCTGAAATGTAACGTCCACTGTTCAAAGTTCCGTCAATGCGAACAAGACGTGACCGAGACGTGTAACCAATGGCACCCCATACCATCACGCCGGGCGATACGCCAGTATGGCGATGACGAATAGACGGTTCCAATGTGCGTTCACCGCGATGTCGCCAAACACGGATGCGACCATCATGGTGCTGTAAACAGAATCTGGATTCATCCGGAAAAATGACGTTTTGCCATTCGTGCACCCAGGTTCGTCGTAGAGTACGTCATCGCAGGCGCTCCTGTCTGGAGCCATGGTCTCCGAGCTGATAGTGCAACTGCTGCAAACGTCGTCGAACTGTTCGTGCAGATGGTTGTTGTCTTGCAAACGTCCCCATCTGTTGACTCAGGGATCGAGACGTGCCTTCACGATCCGTTACAGCCGTGCGGATAAGATGCCTTTCATATCGACTGCTAGTGATTAGAGGTCGTTGGGATCCAGCACGATATTCCGCATTACGCTCCTGAACCCAGCGATTCCATATTCTACTAACAGTCATTGGATGTCAACGAACTCGAGCAGCAATGTCGCGATACGATAAACCGCAATCGCGATAGGCTACACTCCGACCTTTATCAAAGTCGGAAACGTGATGGTACGCATTTCTCCTCCTTACACGAGGCATCACAACAACGTTTCACCAGGGAACGCCGTTCAACTGCTGTTTGTCTATGAGAAATCGATTGGAAACTTCCCTCATGTCAGCACGTTGTAGGTGTCGCCACCGGCGCCAACGTTGTGTGAATGGTCTGAAAAGCTATTCATTCACATATCACAGCATCTTGTTCCAGTCGGTTAAATTTCGCGTCTCTAGCACGTCATCTTGGTGGTGTAGCAATTTTAATGGCCAGTAGTGCACATGATCAAACACAATGTTACGAAAATGTATCTTTACACTATTTGTGGCACATGTCTGTGCCTCATGACCACCGGAGTGAATTCTGTATAACATGACTGTACATCTCGACTGCCTAATCCAGAGTGAAGAAAAGGAACTTAAATAAAAATTGGAAACACATCCTACGACAAACAACATGTCTGTTCTTCTCGACTGCCTAATCCAGAGTGACGAACAGCCCGAAATACTTCGCGCGCCATACCAGAAAAGGTGTGACTAGAACGCTTTCGAAGTGCTTCGTCTGCAATTTCGTCACTCTATTGTTTTTTATTTAAATTGTTTTTAATAATTCTAAAATGACTGATTGATAGTCAGCTGTTGAGAGATATTTATATTAAAAAGTGAAGTCATTCTAATGAGTTCAAATGGCTCTGAGCACTATGCGACTTAACTTCTGAGGTCATCAGTCCCCTAGAACTCACAACTACTTGAACCTAACGAACCTAAGGACATCACACACATCCATGCCTGAGGCAGGATTCGAACCTGCGACCATACCGGTCGTTCGGTTCCACACTGCAGCGCCTAGAACCGCACGGCCACTCCGGCCGGCATTCCAATGAGTAGTTTAACTAATAATAATAACTAACTGTAACGTTTTGGCGCCCTTGCTCCGAACGCAGCAGCCAATCACAGAGCAGTAGCATTATGCAGGCGGTCTTTCGCACGGGAATGGTACCGAATCTATCATCTGGCACAGGTACCTCACACCACATTTCGTCATTATATACTTCTTGCATCTCCACTGCTCTTGGAACAGCTTCTTGGAGGCTAATATGATGGCTGACTAAGCCAGAAATATTACAGCGGGGATGCCAATCACCATTTCGCTCCAGCAAACCATTGGCTCGAAATTGCGAATTTCCTCAACAGACCTCGTCCTGTCTGAACCTGTCGGGTGTGTTTTCGAGTTGTTTTTTTTCCCGTGCTGATTCTTTCACTTTTCTGCCAGGAAGTTAAATTCTCCCTGGTCGCCGCCCGGTGTGGCCGAGCGGTTCTAGGCGCTTCAGTCCGGAACCGTGCGACCACTACGGATGTGTGTGTTATTCTTGGGTTAGTTAGGCGTAAGTAGTTCTCAGTTCTAGGGGACTGATGACCTCAGATGTTAAGTCCCATAGTGCTCAGAGCCATTTGAACCATCTCCCTGGTCACACAGCGGTCGAAAGTAGGTATGGCGTAACTGTAAGAGGTCGGCCGATGCGGGTTTCGAGATTGTCGAGCACACGTGCGCCCTGTGGTGGCAGGGTGGAGTGTAGGCACTAGAGCTGGGCAAACTCGTTCATCCTTGGGAACTAGTTCAGTGCTGATCGTTCTTTTTTGGGAACCGTTCATTTTTACTCGTTCACCGTTCATTTGTGCTTGGTATATGGTTCTTATGAAAAACTGAAAACTAGTAGTGTAGGTGACTGAAGGATGGAGGGCACCAAGAGGGGGCACTTGCCTCCCCCCTGGAGTGTAGAGTTTTTATTCATTACAGAATTCTTACACACTTTTAGAAGTAATTTCTGTGATTCTGCAGAACCTCTCGTTTAGCCAACTGTAGCCTTGTGTGGCTGGTCGCAGGGAAATAATATAGGGTGGCGCACGGAAAACCGGCCCCGAGTACAGACTGGTCGCCAATTACGGACGATGTGTTGCCCGTTACGAGCAGACACAACAAACAGACAGACATGTAATAATTAGGCAGCGAAGAAATAACAAGCTAATGCAAGCAACAACTGCGAAACAACCGATGGCGATGTGTAGAGAGCTGGAGAAGAGAACACGCGACGCGCATGGGCTATAGCACATGTAGCCTTGTAAACCTGTTGGTGGCTGTTTCCCAACTTAATAGACCACAAGTGTCTTGTATAAAATTCTTCGTTTCGACTTCCACTAAATAGCTATGCTACATTGTAAACAATAATCGTTGACACCCTATATATACTTCACGTTGTCTCTAAGTTCGTAGGCGAATTAGAGACTTCATGGAAGCATAAAATAAAATGTGGTTTTCTCATACTTGCGTCACACGCTTAGTAAAAATTAGGTTTTTATGTTGCATTATTAAAGTTAATGCAGCAATAATAATAATTAAATTCGCAGTAATAAAGTTTTTGGTTTGAAAGCTGCTTCTGAACAGATGTTTTTGAGATAAGTGTTGTGGGTTGGCAGGAGAGCCAACACCAGGTTACAAGAGGAAGCCGAAAGGCACGCGTTTTAGCTCACGCAGGCTGGCGTGAGGTCTGGAACAGGACAAGGAAATTAGAATTTAGAAAAAAACGGACGTAGCTGGTGAAATAATTAACTTTAATCCATTAATCGTGAACGTCGGTCTGACGGTACATTCATCACAAGATCAATAGCAACTGATAATGACGCCTTGCTAGGTCGTAGCAAATGACGTAGCTGAAGGCTATGCTAACTATCGTCTCGGGAAATGAGAGCGTATTTGTCAGTGAACCATCGTTAGCAAAGTCGGCTGTACAACTGGGGCGAGTGCTAGGAAGTCTCTCTAGACCTGCTCGGTCTGCAATCACTGATAGTGGCGACACGCGGGTCCGACGTATACTAACGGACCGCGACCGATTTAAAGGCTACCACCTAGCAAGTGTGGTGTCTGGCGGTGACACCACAATAAGTAAATACGATTTTATGGCAATCTATGTCTTTTGAAATGGAGAGGCACCGCTTTTCCTACAGAGCCAAAATGACGCACAACCTTTTTTTCTTCTTCAAAGAAACCAAACTAGCAGGTAATGCAAATTGGAAACAACCAAACTTAAAAATGATTAGAGCCTTCCTAAATACAATGTTTTGTATACGAAAGATACACGAAAATCGTTTTATATGAAATTTCTTACACTAAAAATTAAGCAAATTATTGAAAGTTAGTTGCTAAATCAAGTCGATGAAACCAAAAAATATATGAATAAAAAAAACTTGCCTTGTTATGTCTTCTTCTGTTCATCGATATAATGAAGTGAGCTGATATGCCCTTTTGTTACCTGAAAAGACGTACCTCTTACATACAACGTAATTTTTATGCAATTTACGTAACTATAAAATACTTTTTGATTGCCGGTCGTGGACGCTGAATAGCCAGAACGAAGTGCAAGAACACCTAAGAACACATGTATAATGCGCGAGCGCAGTGAACGAAGAACTAACTAGGAGCAGTTGGCAGTGGAACTGAGACAGGTGGTCACGCGAAGAACGACGAGTGCGGCCGAGGGAGACCGAGACTGAGACGAGCACGCGACCGAGGCTGGAACGAGAACTGCCCAAGTGACCGCCGCGACCGAAGCGAACTATGAACCGATCGTTCCTCGTTCCCGGGAACTATAAGTAGACTGCCGCGACAAAAGTGAACTATGAGCCGACCGTTCCTTGGTCCGTTCGTTCATCTTGGTGAACTGTTCCTTTGCAGCCGTTCGTTCGCGAACTACCCATCTCTAGTAGGCACCGCCACCGTGTGTTCAGGTCTGTGACGGCACGCGGAGCGGCGCGGCGTGGCGCTATCGATTATCGAGGCGACGGGGCGCGTCAGGGAGGGCAAGTGTGTCGCGGTCTATTTTGTGCGGCCGCGGGAAGCGGGCCAAGGCCGTTCACCGACTCCGCGCCGCCCAGGCTGGCTGCGACAGGACCGCGAGGCGCTTCCCGGTCACCCGACATACCCGTAAATCAGTATAAAGGCAGGCTCCCTGCCAGAGTAATAACACTATGTGTATAGCATCTACATCTGCACCATTACTCTGCAATTCACTTTTAAGTGCGTGGCAGAGTGTTCATCGAATCACAATCGTACTATCTCCCTACCATTCCACTCCCGAACAGCGCGCGGGAAAAACGAACACCTAAACCTTTCTGTTCGAGCTCTGATTTCTCTTATTTTATTTTGATGATCATTCCTACCTATGTAGGTTGGGCTCAACAAAATATTTTCGCATTCGCAAGAGAAAGTTGGTTACTGAAATTTCGTAAATAGATCTCGCCGCGACGAAAAACGTCTTTGCTTTAATGACTTCCATCCCAACTCGCGTATCATGTCTGCCACACTCTCTCCCCTATTATGTGATAATACAAAAACGAGCTGCCCTTTTTTGCACCCTTTCCATGTCCTCCGTCAATCCCACCTGGTAAGCATCCCACGCCGCGCAGCAATATTCTAACAGAGGACGAACGAGTGTACTGTAAGCTGTCTCTTTAGTGGACTTGTTGCATCTTCTGCTACGGTCGCAGGTTCGAATCCTGCTTCGGGCATAGATGTGTGTGATGTCCTTAGGTTAGTTAGGTTTAAGTAGTTCTAAGTTCTGGGGACTGACCTCAGATGTTAAGTCCCATAGTTCTCAGAGCCATTTGAACCGTAAGTCGTACCAGTTGTCTCAAGTTTGGTACTTTTATGGCTTTCAGTTGGCATTATTGGGATGAGTCCCGATCAGCTGATGTACCGACATTGTTTTCTTTATAACCTCAAAAATACATTTGAAACGGCCGGAGTGGCCGTGCGGTTCTAGGCGCTGCAGTCTGGAACCGAGCGACCGCTCCGGTCCCAGGTTCGAATCCTGCCTCGGGCATGGATGTGTGTGATGTCCTTAGGTTAGTTCGTTTTAAGTAGTTCTAAGTTCTAGGGGACTCATGACCGCAGATGTTAAGTCCCATAGTGCTCAGAGCCATTTTTGTTCCATCTTCTAAGTGTCCTGCCAATGAAACGCAACCTTTGGCTCGCCTTCCCCACAGTATTATCTATATGGTCTTTCCAACTGAAGTTGTTCGTGATTTTAACACCCAGGTACTTAGTTGAATTGACAGCCTTGAGAATTGTACTATTTATCGAGTAATCGAATTCCAACGGATTTCTTTTGGAACTCGTGTGGATCACCTCACACTTTTCATTATTTAGCGTCAACTGCCACCTGCCACACCGTACAGCAATCTTTTCTAAATCGCTTTGCAACTGATACTGGTCATCGGATGACCCTACTAGACGGTAAATTACAGCATCATCTGCGAACAACCTGAGAGAACTGCTCAGATTGTCACCCAGGTCATTTCTATAGATCAGGAAGAGCAGAGCTCCCAGGACGCTTCCCTGGGGAACACATACTTCATACACTGAAGCGCCAAAGAAACTAGTGTAGGCATGAGTATTCTAATACAGAGACAGAATACGACGCTGCGGTCGGCAACGCCTAAAGCAGACAACAAGTATGTGGCGAATGTCTTGGATCGGTTACTGCTGCTACAATGACAGGTTGTCAAGATTAAAGTGAGTTTGAACGTGGTGTTATACTCGGCGCGCGAGCGATGGGACACAGCATCTCCGAGGTAGCGATGAAGTGGAGGTTTTCCCGTACTGTGAATATCAGGAATCCGGTAAAACATCAAATCTCCGTCATCGTAGCTGCCGGAAAAAGGTACTGCAAGAATTGGACCAACGACGACTGAAGAGAACCGTTCAGCGAGACACAAGAACAGCCCTTCCGCAAATTGGTGCAGATTTAAATGCTGGGCCATCAACAAGTGTCAGCGTACGAGCCATTCGACGAAGCGTCATCGATATGGGCTTTCGGAGCCGAAGGCCCACTCCTGCACCATTGATGGCTACACGACACGAAGCCTCACCCATCGGCCTGGGCCTTCAACAGGGACTGTAGATGACTGGAAATATGTTGCCAGATCGGACTAGTCTCGTTTCAGATTGTATCGAGCCCATGGACGCGTGCTCATGAATCCACGGAACCTGGATGTCGGCAGGGGACTGTTCAAGCTGGTGGAGGCTATTTAATGGTGTAGGATGTGTGCAGTTGGTTTGATTCGGGACCCCTGATACGTCTACATACGATTATGGCAGGTGATACGTACGTAAGCATCCCGTCTGATCACTTGAGTCCATTCCTGTCAATTGTGCATGCCGATGGACTTCGGCAATTACAGCAGTACAATACGACGCCCCACACGTCCATAATTGCTACAGATTGGCTCCAGGGACACTCTTCTGATTTTAAACACGTCTGCTGGCTACCAAACTCCCCACACGTGAACGTTTTTAAGCATATTTGGGATGCCTTGCAACGTGCTGTTCAGAAGAGATCTCCACCCCCTCGTACTTTTACGCATTGATGGACAGCCCTGCAGGATTCATGGATCAGTTCCCTCCAGCACTACTTCAGACATTTATTTTTAGACAACATAGTTGTATGGAGATAAACAGCGATTAATGTACTTATAATCAATTATTCAAAATGACAGTCACAATCGCATTATTTATTTTGCCGCCAACCTGTTTCAACCCGCGATGGGGTCATCTTTAGGGCAATTTACACTGTTTGATCGCACGCTGGAGTCGTCACCCTGCCTGTGCACAGGTGTAAATTGCACTAAAGATGACCCCATCGCGGGTTGAAACAGGTTGGCGGCAAAATAAATAATGCGATTGTGACTGTCATTTTGAATAATTGACTACTTCAGACATCAGTCTAGCCCACGCCACGTCCTGTTGCGGCACTTCCGCGTGCTCGTGGGTGTCCTACACGTTATTGGGCGGGTGTACCGATTTATTTCGCTTTATTATGAAAGTACTTTGTACTTTCTGGGTGTTTACGTAAGAGCGCGCAGGCATAGCGGATGCTCCACTGAACAATCTGAGGTAGGGAATCTAGAGAGCCAGCTTAAGAAGATAATACGAACAAAATGACGTCACTGTGTACCTTTTTATTTACATTAGTTAACTTCAGATACCATCATTGACACAATGAACGTACCATTTATGCTTTGTCTTCCAAAATATGATGAAACTGACGACCATCAACCTCAGAGCAAGCATGATATCGGCGCAGAAGATACTGACGACTCCTGACAAATACCCCCGGTATGTTTCGAAATACATCCCAGGTTGACACAATTCAGGCAGCTAATTCCATCTACGTATCAAGTGGGGTCTCACACACAAGTGACTGTAGATATCCACATAGGAAGTAATCGAGAGTATTTAGGTCATGTGGCCTCTCAGCCCACGTAATAGGACTTCCTCTTCCAATCCAGAGACTAGGAAATGCAGCATAGAGATTGTTGGGGGAGTCTACACTGAAGCGAAGCGGCGAACCGTCATCTTGTATCTACGACCTCCCTCGAACAGCCAAAGGTACATTCTCCAACAATTCAGGTAGAACTCTTTGCAAGAACTTCAGGTACATACAGGTGACCATTCAGATGGCCAGGTAGACGATATGGCTCATAGTGATTGTCGCCTACAATGCCGGCGCAGATGTTCAAAGCAAAACTTATTTTATGGCGTGACTCTACTACAGCGCTAGGGTTTTCCTCATGCGACACGTGGCTGTTACTGCTGTTCGAAATACGATCACTATCAAATGAGGAGACAGCACGATCTGCAGGAAATGCGGTGGATCAATTCATTGTCGGAGCAACCACTGACACAGTGCGACCCTTGGTGCAACGTCAGCCGCAAGCATTGGATGGAATCGTTGTGGGTGGTATGCGTCTGTTGGTCGTGGAGAACTCGCCACACGCTAGAACGTTCAGCACAAATTTCACGTGCTATACGACGAGTACTTGTAGAAGGGCCCGCTGCAAACGTTCTAACACCTCCTCGTAAAAATGTAAATGCCCAACGACGCGTCGCTTGGTGCAGGGACCGTAAACATTGGACTATTGAAAAAAAACCGTTGTGTGGAGTTACAAATCACGGTACACAATGTGGCGATCTGATGGCAGGGTGTGGGTTTGTCGAATACCCGATGAACGTCATCTACAAGCGTGTGTGGTGCCAAGAGTAAAATTCGCAGGCAGTGGTGTTATGGTGTGGTAGTGTTTACCATGGAGGGGGCTTGCACCCCATGTTGTTTAGCATGTCACTATCACAGCACATGCTGCTACATTGATGTTTTAAGCACCTCCTTGCTTCCCACTATTGAAGAGCAATTCGGGGATGTCGATTGCATCTTTCAACACGATCGAGCACCTGTTCATAATGCACGGCTTGTGGCGGAGTGGTTACACGACAGTAACATCCCTCTAATGGACTGGCCTGTACAGAGCCGTGATCAGAATCCTATAGAACACCTTTGCATGTTTTGGAACGCCGGCTTCGGGCCAGGCCTCACCGACCAACATCGATACCTCTCTTCAGTGCAGCACTCCGTGAAGAATGGGCTGCCATTCCCCAAGAAACCTTCCAGCACCTGACTGAACGTATCCCTGCAAGAGTGGAAGCTGTCCTCGTGGCTAAGGGTGGGCCAGCACCATATTTAATTCCAGTATTACCGATGAAGGGCGCCAAGAACATTTTAGCCAGTTGTCCGGATACTTTTAATCACATGGTGTATGCGTTTAGTGGGTTGACTATGTGAGGAACCTGTAAACTCCACCGGATTAATGGTTCTAATTGAGAAAAAGTAATTGTTGTTTCATTTAATGTCAGTAACAGTCACGGTAAAGCCTATAAAATGTTCGCATTTAAAATTGTTGATAAGCTATACAAATGATATTAGTCTCGAAAAATTATGAAATAATAATGATCTTTTGAAATTAATTTAATTCTGCGACTGAAAGAGAAACGAATCGTTTAGTTTGTACCTCCGGTTGGGAACCGGTTGGGAACCGTAGCAATAGGAGCTGCTTTCTGTATTGAAGGTCCGGTCTCCCTCTAAAATTTTTACCTTTCACTCTTTCCTCCGATATTAGATTGACGTGTGCTATCAGTCAATCCCTTCTCGTACTCTCTGTTTGCCATAAATCCCTATTCTCACCGGTTCGATTTGGTACCTAGTTATTCTTCCATTACCCGTCCTTATTCTTGCTCAAGTTAATGTTCGATCATCTTTACAAACACACTGCTCTTTTTAGCACTTTGCCGAATTTGAGAGATTTACGGTGTCATCATCAAACCGCAAAGTTTTCTCTCTCTCTCTTTCTCTCCCTCCCTCCCTCTCTCCCTCCCCCAGAGAACTGTAATTCCCTTTCCGGATTACTCCTTACTTACTGTACAGATTTGAGTAACATCGGGGATGGCCAGAGCTGCGTTTCATCTTTTTACCAGCAGCTGCTTCCATCCCGCATCCTTTCACCCTAGGCCAGACTACAGAATGCGGTAAGTGTCTGTATCGAGTTGGCTGTGTATATAGATATCGCTATGGGGCGGAGAACACTGGGTGTTGACGGCTCCACTGCCACGTGACGTATGAGACACTGGACTTGCCCGACGCGACGCCAGTCGCCATTTGCCACGCCGACGAAACTGGAGAAGGAGGAAGAAGCAGATTGCTTGCCTCTGCCGCTGCTGTGATTCATCGCTGCGTGAGCAGGCGCGCTACGCTGAGTCACCAGCTCGTGCCCCTCTCCTCTGTTAGCTTACATACGTTCTCTGTTAGTACATGGCGGAGGGTACTAAGCGCGGTATGGGATATTACGGTTTCTTCCCATTCCGGCCAGGTCCGGAGGAGGGGAAAAACGACAGTTTAAACGCCTCTGTGCGAGTTGCAATTACTCACGTAGCCGAGTGATAGAGTAGGGGGTTGTAGTGTGTTCAGAGAGTCAGTATTAAAACCAGTTCTTGAAACTTTGTAAGTAGGCCTTCCCGCGATAGTTAACGCCTGTCTTCAAGAGTCTCTCAGTTCAGTTCTTTTAACATTTCTGTCACACTTCGCCACGGACCAAACAAACATTTAGCGATTCGTGCTGTCCTTAGTACACGTACTGTATTTCCTATTACAGTCTCCCAGGGGTCAAACATACCAGTAAGCATTCCTGCTTTCTCTGTACAGCCGGCCGGTGTGGCCGTGCGGTTAAAGGCGCTTCAGTCTGGAACCGCGTGGCCGCTACGGTCGCAGGTTCGAATCCTGCCTTGGGCATGGATGTGTGTGATGTCCTTAGGTTAGTTAGGTATAATCAGTTCTAAGTTCTAGGGGACTGATGACCACAGATGTGAAGTCCCATAGTGCTCAGAGCCATTTCCCTGTACACAATTTGTTACGGTTCATACACACCTGAGCAACACTCTAGGATGGGCCCCACGACTGATTTGTATGCAATCTCGTTTTTAGACTGATTATTGAATTTCACGTCCGCCCCGATAGCTGAATGGTCAGCGTCACGGACTATCGTCCTAAGGGGCCCGGGTTCGATTCACGGCTGGGTCAAGGATTTTCTCCGCTTAGAGACTGGCTGCTGTGTTGTCTTCATCATCATTTCATCCCCATCCGGCGCGCAGGTCGCCCAGTGTGGCGTCGAATGTAGTAAGACCTGCACCGAGGCGGCCGGACCTGCCCCGTAACGGACCTCCCGGCCAATGACGCCAAACGCTCATTTCCATTTTTTTTTTTTTACCAGTACAACTGGTCGAAGTCTGCCGCCTGCCTTACCTACGACTCAACCTACGCGATCGTCGCGTTTCATACCCAGGTAGTTGTATACGTTGACCGATTCCAGTTTTTGCCCGGTCACGGCCGTTTGCCCAGAGTGCCTGGAGCCTCAGTGGTAGTAGCCGGACGACCTCAGAAGATGTCTCCCGCAGATGCAGACGAAACGTTAGGCTGAAATTTTATACATAGACCACGGCCTCTCAGCCCGGAAGTTTCAACTTACTTGATTAATGCTCTACTAATACTGCAGAGTATGTTATATTGGACGGGAAATATTCCATAGAAACTAAAGTTACATCTGATATCTCGCAACGAAGCGAAAGGGAACTTGATATATAATAAAAGTTAAACTTTTAAACCGCTGTAGAAATAACACGACTGGCAACGGAATATTATCGGGGAAGTAAAAATGTGTAGCAGAAGAAAAATGTATAGTTACAAAATGCAATCATCATAATTTAATAGTGGGCAACACGAATGACAAATGAATCATACAACAATGCCTAAGGTGCTCGTTTGACGTTAAACAAACTGTACTACTCAATGTGCATAGGTGTACAGGTGTGATGCTGTTAGTTACTTAAGCCCATCCACCACGGCAAGGTCATATCATATCGTATGGAAAAAATCATTTTTAAAATGTGACTACGCCTATTCAAGCTGTTTTAGTTTTATTTCTAGACAGTGCCCTCGTACACATATTATAGAATCAGGTATACCTTCTGAAGAAGGCTCAATTACGTGGGCTGAAACCTGGGTAAAGGTTGGTTTGATTACCGCAATCGAAGTTGATAGGTCCTTATACATTGAAAAAAAAATCGGTTTTTAACTGTCCTGTGACCAAAAATACCTAAAAAGCATTACTCACATCCGTTTTTAATTGTCCTGAGGCCAAAAATCGTATAAAAGCATCAATCACATCGGTTTTTAATTGCCTTGAGGCCAAAAACTGCATAGAAAGCATCAATCAAAATCAAATCGTATTATTCGTTTCCGTGCGACTGGCGCAAAATATGTTCAATATGCTGTCGACCGTTTTCTGCAGCAAGTTGAAATCGAGGTATGTCCCACGACTGATCGAAGTGTTTCCGGGATCACGTTCTAAATGTGTTGGGCAATGCTTGCCTTCAGTGCATCTAAGTTTGCAGTCTGAACTCTGAACGCAACATCTTTCAGACAGCCGCACAGCCAGAAGTCACACGGATCAAGATCAGGTGATAGAGACGGCCAGGCTGTAGGGAAACGGCGGCTGATAATTGTAGCATTTCCGAAATGGCGCTTCAGCAGCTGCTTAACTGGATTTTCATTGCGTGGAGGTGCGCCATCTTGCATAAAAACGATCCCATCCACACATCCACGCTGTTGGAGAGCTGGAATGACGTGGTTGCGCAAAAGACACTGATAGCGCTTTTCAGTGACGGTACAGGTAACGGAAGCGGAAGCACCTGTCTCTACGAAAAAATATGGCCCTATGAAAAACGATGACGTAAGCCCGCACCACACAGAGACCTTTTCAGGATGAAGTGGTACTGGTTGATTTGCGTGTGGATTTTCCGTTGCCCATATTTGACAATTTTGTGTCAGATTGAAGTCGGCTTCGTCCGTCCACAAAATCTTCCACTGCCAATCATTGTCCATTTCCGTGCGAGCAAGAAATTCTAAAGCAAAGGTCTCTCTTGCTGGCAGATCAACAGGAAGCAACTCAGGGACGTGGGAAATTCTGATTGGATAGCAAAGAAGGATGTTTCGCAGGATTTTACGCACTGCTCACGGGTGTGTCCAACGTTCGAGCAATTCTCCGTGCACCACACGTTTGCACACCACCATTCTTCTCCTCCTGCACTGCTGTGGCCACTGCTTCCACTGACGTCGAAGCAATGCGTTTCCTTCCTCTACCAGGTTGCACACCAGAAGAACCGAATCATTTTCTCCAGACCCAAGGCAGTCATCGGACCAACGCCTTTTTTCATGCCCTTCAGTGTTCGGAACTTCTGCAGAGCGACGTGTGCACAGCCATCATTCTTACAAAACAGCTTTACAAGCAGAGCTCGATCCTGCACTGACAAGGGGAGGCCGCCAATTGTGAAATTCAGATTCGATTCATACTGCGCATAATAAAAGCTCATGGCCAGAGGTGTACTGTGGCAAAGCACCAAGATGCACTTCTCAGCCGTTGTCGAGAAAATCGACAGTTAAAAGAAACCGTTACGGTGAAATACTCTCTACGATTAATAATTTTCTACAGCGTCGTGGCCCAGCGGTAAGCGCTCGGGTTCGTAATCCGAAGGTCGCCGGATCGAATCTCGCGCCATGCAATCTTTTTTTTTAGTGTTTGTTTTTTGTAATTCTAATATATATATATATATATATATATATAATTCCCGGCAATCAGTGGCAACAATTATGCATATAATAAGTTGTTGAAAGTCGTTTGTCGTGGAAAAACTGGCGACTTCGAACATCATTATGTTTTCCACAAACAAAGTTGTATTTCACAAATGTTATTAATTGTCTTCATAATGTTAACCACGTATAGTTAACGGAAGACGTAGAAACGATATTCCGAAACGAATACGTATAGCGTAAGTCAAACGTTCGAATTAGAATAGAGACCCCACGAACACAAACTTGCTGTGGCAGGTATGAAATATAAACTCCGTTACTCGCTCGTTACACTTGAAGGACAGATGTTGAATGGGACGAAACGAGACGCCCCATAACAGCGTAGTTGCCTGCTAACTTCGAAAGAAGGTAGATGCGGGCCCTAGCGCAACTTATAACATCGTCGAAAATCAGTGCGGACGGGAGAGCTTTGGTACACCCTGTTAAACAAACGGAAACATGGAGGCGGTACAATTGGAGAGCGATCCGCCTTCACCAACATGCATAAGCAATTCCGAAGGTCGCCGGATCGAATCTCGCGCCATGAAAATTTTTTTTATTATTAGTTTTGTGTAACTCATATATATATATATATATATATATATATATATATATATATATATTGAATTACAAAAAACTAATTATAAAAAAATTGCATTGCGCGAGATTCGATCCGGCGACCTTCGGATTACAAACCCGAGCGCTTACCGCTGCACCACGACGCTGTAGAAAATTATTAATCCTAGAGAGTATTTCACCGCAACGGTTTCTTTTAACTGTCGATTTTCTCGACAACGGCTGAGAAGTGCATCTTGGTGCTTTGCCACATTACACCTCTGGCCATGAGCTTTTATTATGCGCAGTATGAATCGAATGTGAATTTCACAATTGGCGGCCTCACCTTGTGAGACAGTCACGGCGAACGTTGCAGATGCGGAAGGAAGAAAAGCCGTGTACCCGGCGTGTTTACACCAACTTGACTGGGTCGTGCGCATGGCAGGTGTTTTCATTTACGTATTCTGACACATACAGCACCATCTATTGATCAATTTTGAAACTATTTTTTTCTTCTTCTGCCATAGGTTTTCCCTTTCTGCGATAATATTCCGTTGCAGAATGACCAGTGGTGTTATTTCTACAGCGGTTTGAAAGTTTAATTATAATCACCCTGAATATAAATATTTTATGAGAGAGCATCAGCGGCAGCATAACAATTCTGTTGTGTACTGAAGAGTATCGTCGATGGTCAGTGTTAATGAATTTCCGAGTCAGTTCGACCTAGTTTCTCTTTGATGTGTGGAGTGGCAGCTCTCTTTACATGTTTATATATGAAAGATGAGGAACGGTGTAGGATGTGATTCTCACGAGCACATCATATCGTGTGGGTAGGGGTATCACTAAAGTTACGTTGTGCAAGACGCGACAGTTGGCTGCGACTGCGACACTGCCCCCTCCTCTTTCCCCACCCTGGCAGACGGCGACACGGCCGCAACACGACTGGAGTCGTCGCCGTTTCCCAAGCTCCGGTCGGCGGCGGCGGATTCAAATACATAAGAAAAATAAGAATTCCGATTTTCTTGCTGTAAAAAATACTGTATGTTAATGCAACAAAGTTACATCGGCTCCCAGAGTTAGTTTTTCGATACAGATTCTCCTTTTACTTTAATAAAAAATTGAAAAGTATCTCTTCCGGTTTTGCGTGTTTTTTTCGCTGTATATTACTTCTCAATCAATTGTGAGGAAAGTAAATGGCACAAAAAATTGATGTTTGCGTATCTTACAGTTTCACATCACAGCTTGATAATGAGGTGTCTATTTTTCCGATATTCGTCACAGTTATCCCGATACTTAATTTACAAGTAACCTACTGCATAAAATTTGAGTTGTGTACAGTGAAAAATGTGGTCGCTGGCTACTTTACGTATGGTTCACGTTAGGTCATACATCGTTGCCGATGAAAAGAAGCTAACATATCGAAATTATTTTTTAAGTTGAGATCAGATTGATATCGATCTCCGTTTCCGAGATTTGGGCTCATATATCTCCGGGGGCGTCGCGACTAGCCGCCAGTTCTGTCGACGCGCAACGAGAATCGTGTGGTCATCACACGATAGAGAATGCATTTGTTTTGTTTCGCTGACACATTTGGACCTAATGAAACCATTTTATGTCATATTCCTCCGGTATGAGTTACTAATATTTCTCCATATGCTCTTGACAATTTCATTTAAAATGCCACGAAACGTAGGTTTCTTAAAGCCAAGTGATCAAGCAGAACCCATTTTCTTGGTTTTGCTGAGGCATCTGAACCTGTTCCAAGCTTTCTTTCTCGTTTATTTCTCTGATACGAGTCCCGAATATTCCTCCATCTGTTTTTGCACATTTCACCTAAAATTCCAATGAAAGATAAGTTTATTAACAATAAGCGCACGCTAGCTTCATTGCATTGTTTCAAGTTCTTGACAACAAGATAGGGTTACACCTTAAACATCTCTAGAATTTTGATTCTGAACGTCTACAGTATACACTGGCAGAAATGTCGAAGAAATAATGTCCGTGCTTGTTCACAAAATTTCTCCAAATTATACTTGTCAGTTTCTCCCATGCAGAAACTTTTGGAACAAGCTAAGGCAACTTTCATAGCCGACTGAATCTTTATTCCCATCCAAATGAACTTCCATATTCTTGTATTCTGACAGCATACATCGTTATGGATGACATCAACATTTAATCTTGCCAAGCTGCACTCAAAAGATGACTCCAGGATTTACAAAAGACGAATTTCAATTGTGAACTGTGTCAGACCAGAAGGGTCTTGTAAAACAGTAGTGCACTTTTGGCACAAGTTTTTTGAGCACCATCTTCTACCAATGAATTGAAGTGAATGTGACAAATTACTTATTGCAGCATACTGTTTGCGCAATCTGTTGAGAAACGCCTTCCTCAAAAACGAACATCTATTGATTACAGAAAGCTGTACAACAATCTGGTGGTGGTTTTTCACAACTAGAAGGTATCATCAAGACACCAATCTACCGTTTACTTTCAAAGTGAAGGTATTGTAAAATGTAACTTTCTCGTTGTACTTTAGATTGTTCATTTTATAATGTATTTCCCGTTTTCAATTTTTATCGTCACAAAAAAGAGTAATGCGAAAATTGACCTTCAAGTTCATTTTCAACATTCTAATTCTACATCTGCATGGATTATACTGATTTTCATAACTGGCCTGAAAAATTTGCATTAATGGGAAAATATTATATATTTCACTCACCTGCCAGTTTCAACTGTGCACCAATTTCTTCCCAAATTCTGTCTCTGAACATAGTGTCTCTATATTTAGGGTTCTTCAAATCGTAAAGGCAAGGATGTTGCGAGACCAGCTCACAGAGCATCACATCCTGTGAGTGGCTCATTTCAGTTTTCCTTGACTGGCTCGACATCTTTCTCGCAGCCGTACGTCTTTGTGTCGTGCGACTTCCGTCGCAACACTGCTCACTGGTGCAGTGCTGCGACAGCTGCCGCAACAGTCGCGCGTCGCATCCCAAACTCGAACTGCGCATGCGCCAGCGGACAACTTCTGACGTCACGTAGCGACCCGTCGCAGTCGCTAGTGTGCGTCGCGTCTTGGACAACGTACCTTAACGATCTATGGGGAATAGGACGATCATGTATAATGAGTACCGGAAATACTGAAGGTGGATAGAAGAATCAGATTTGATGCAAGAATTCCGTGAAAGTGCGGTGCATCTCTTAATGAAATACCGTACAAGAAGTTTGTTGCGCTAGTACGATCATTTCAAGAATATTGTTCCGAAGTTTGCAGTTCATATCAAGTACGCATGACAACAGACATAGTAGCACTGCCTCGATGGGAGCAGGTCCATACAGCCCATAATGATAGTGTAGCAGAGATAGTCGCGGAACTCAAATGAGAATCTTCAATTTAAAGACGAGATAGCTCTCGCCAAATGTAAACAACCTATACTGGGACAATTCTGTACGAACAGTATGGTGGCGCAAACGTATTCACACAGGAACGATGACAACAAAATGACGCAGAATAGTGTTCGTACATAGGCATGCGGAAATTCTTACGTTTCCCTCGCTCAAAACGCGAGTCGAATAGGAGAGAAGTTGCTAATGCTGGTAGCAAGTGGTCTGCGTTATGGAGTGTACTGTGGCTTGCGGGATGTTTATGTTGGTGAACTGACCCACTCAGCAGGAATTGGGGAATCCAGTCGCGGATGGGCGCGTGTTATGATTTCTCTCTCTCTCTCTCTCTCTCTCTCTCTCTCTCTCTCTCTCTCTCTCGAAACGGCAAGGGATCGCGGAAAACAGAAGCCATATTTAAAACGGGATGGTTTTGAGTTGCTTGCCTGAGCACCACTCAGCGCTAATGGGCTCCGCAGCCTTACCGCCAGCGGAGAATGTTTGAGTCGGGCAGAGGCGCCCATTCACAGGCTGACCTACCCGCTGCCAAAACAACAAATCCGATACGGCCAGTGAATCCACAGGTAGTAGCGGATGTGGACTAGGGAAAGAAGCTCCACTCTGAAAACTCACCACCGAACATATAAAGTATTAACCAAATAAACAGCTCTCACTCATCCCTTACCGTGTACGCGTTTCCATATCCACAGGTTGGAGACCTGTCTTCATATTTCTAGTGTGAAGTCAAATCGTGGTTGTTCACTTCAATATCGTCCAAGTTACGAGAGTTTATAACTACCAGTAGAGGTCTGCGCGGATAAGAAAAGTGGAATCCGCACCGCATCCGCAAGGTCCTAATCCGCAACCGCATCCGCGGCAATTAATCCGCATCCGCAAGTTCCTTATCCGCATCCGCATATATTTAAGTTTTGGATGAGTAATTAATAGTAATAGACAGTAGTACTTAGAATTATCAAATGTAACGACATTGTTATTGTGAGGGTGCCATTTCTGCGACAGCTTAACTACTTTTTATATATACTAAGATGGTATCTGTTCATTCGGACATGTCCGAAAGAACAGATAGCATCGGTGACCATGCAGCTCGTTAGAATGAAATTCAATGAAATGAACACCCTTAGTTGCTTACTGGCGTTGACATACGCCAACGGGGACAGATGAAAATGTGAGCCCCGACCGGGACTCGAACCCTGGATCTCCTGCTTACATGGCAGACGCTCTAACCATCTGATGGTTGACAGTGGGCAGGTGTGCCACCCAGAGAGCACTTCACAGGCCACACAAAAGACACGGTCGCGGGAACGGATTAGGCGCAGGTCTCTTGGGTACAGCTACGTCGGTCGTAGCCAGGGGCTGAGGACAACATACATCCGCTCTAGCCGGGCCCTGCAACATTCCAAGAATGTCAACAGACTTGAACTTTTCAACTAACATTGCAACGTACGTACTGGGCAGATGCCTTGCTCATTATCCGCAGATGACGCGCGGATATCCGCGCCGGTCACGATTTTATCTGCCAAGTAACAAATACCGCGGATATCCGCATCCGCGCAGACCTCTAACTGTTGTTGTTGTTGTTGTTGTGGTCTTCAGTCCTGAGACTGGTTTGATGCAGCTCTCCATGCTACTCTATCCTGTGCAATTTTCTTCATCTGCCAGTACCTACTGCAACCTACATCCTTCTGAATCTGCTTAGTGTATTCATCTCTTGGTCTCCCTCTACGATTTTTACCCTCCACGCTGCCCTCCAATACTAAATTGGTGATCCCTTGATGCCTCAGAACATGTCCTACCAACCGATCCCTTCTTCTGGTCAAGTTGTGCCACAAACTTCTCTTCTCCCCAATCCTATTCAATACCTCCTCATTAGTTATGTGATCTACCCATCTAATCTTCAGCATTCTTCTGTAGCACCACATGTAGAAAGCTTCTATTCTCTTCTTGTCCAAACTATTTATCGTCCATGTTTCACTTCCATACATGGCTACACTCCATACGAATACTTTCAGAAATGATTTCCTGACACTTAAATCAATACTGGATGTTAACAAATTTCTCTTCTTCAGAAACGCTTTCCTTGCCATTGCCAGCCTACGTTTTATATCCTCTCTACTTCGACCATCATCAGTTATTTTGCTCCCCAAATAGCAAAACTCCTTTACTACTTTAAGTGCCTCATTTCCTAATCTAATTCCCTCAGCATCACCCGACTTAATTAGACTACATTCCATTATCCTTGTTTTGCTTTTGTTGATGTTCATCTTATATCCTCCTTTCAAGACACTGTCCATTCCATTCAACTGCTCTTCCAAGTCCTTTGCTGTCTCTGACAGAATTACAATGTCATCGGCGAACCTCAAAGTTTTTATTTCTTCTCCATGAATTTTAATACCTACTCCGAATTTTTCTTTTGTTTCCTTTACTGCTTGCTCAATATACAGATTGAACAACATCGGGGAGAGGCTACAACCCTGTCTCACTCCCTTCCCAACCACTGCTTCCCTTTCATGCCCCTCGACTCTTATAACTGCCATCTGGTTTCTGTACAAATTGTAAATAGCCTTTCGCTCCCTGTATTTTACCCCTGCCACCTTTAGAATTTGAAAGAGTGTATTCCAGTCAACATTGTCAAAAGCTTTCTCTAAGTCTACAAATGCTAGAAACGTAGGTTTGCCTTTCCTTAATCTTTCTTCTAAGATAAGTCGTAAGGTCAGTATTGCCTCACGTGTTCCAGTGTTTCTACGGAATCCAAACTGATCTTCCCCGAGGTTGGCTTCTACTAGTTTTTCCATTCGTCTGTAAAGAATTCGTGTTAGTATTTTGCAGCTGTGACTTATTAAACTGATAGTTCGGTAATTTTCACATACTATCAGAGTTTTTAAAGCAGTCTTCTTACAAAACATGTAACTCAGTTTTTTCGGACTAATGTTCCTTGAAGTAATCCACTTCTCCGGATTGTATTGTCTCGGTAGTTGATGCTAAAGCGATGTACTAAGCACTGATGTCCAGAAATAATAATCGTTATTACTAAAAGCACTAGCATCTGTGGCACGGTGCGGGGACAAGTTAAATTTTGGACGGATTAGAAAACTTTGTATAGGGATACTGTGGCCGTCATTTTTCTCGCCATGTGCCGTCTTCTGCGGTTCATGATTGGCTGAAGTCGAGTCATCGAATTACGCCTATACATTGGAAGTAGACTATTGTATGTTTTTTTTTAAGTTTCGTGTCGAATAACCGCACAGTACAGTGATTTCGGCGGTACTTATATTTGCGACTGCTTCCATTCCTACCTTCGTGTTTAACATGTGTTATTTCATATTTGCAGAAAGTGATCCGTACACGACATGCATCTCAATCGCACTGTAATCAAGACGTGCGTTCTGTTTGGTATCAATCAAGGACACTGAATTCTTTGTGCTTTGGCGATACATCTGTAAGGTTTCAGTTGATTTTTTTTTATTCAGCATCAGTAACACATTTTTTTCCACAGTACATCGCTTCAATAAAAATTCTTGTAAATAAGATACAAAACTGTAACCGCATACAACAGCGTATTATAATATACTTAGGATTATGACTTGATGTTAACCGGCCGAGTTGAAAACTGTGTAATAAAAAGTCTCATATTTAAAATTTACTGCCAGGTAGGCATGGATGTTGTACTAGCATAAGCTGTTTTCGCTGATTTCTTTTTGTCACGGAAAACCTGTTCAGAATTCCGGTGTTGCCCAGCAACTTTGAATTTTCTTTGTCAGAACGGTGATTTGGGACCTGCACTGAGCCGACAAAAATCTCCGGATAGCAATATGCATGTAGTGTGCAGATGACCGTAGTATCGCGTATGCGTGGTGTAAATAGGAGCCGGCCGGAGTAGCCGTCCGGTTCTAGGCGCTACAGTCTGGAACCGAGCGACCGCTACGGTCGCAGGTTCGAATCCTGCCTCGGGCATGGATGTGTGTTGATGTCCTTAGGTTAGTTAGGTTTAAGTAGTTCTAAGTTATACGGGAGTGATGACCTCAGAAGTTAAGTCCCATAGTGCTCAGAGACATTTTTTTGATTGCTAATAGAAACCTAGGTTTCGGCGGGGATACCCATGCCTTCTTCGGAACACACTTAAACTACAAACTGCCTAAAGAGGCATGGTCCAACATTAATACTGCAGTTTGTAGTTTTAGTGTGTTCCGAAGAAGGCGTGGTTATCCGCTCCGGAAGCTAAGTCAACATCCAGTTTCTATTTGCAATCGAGGCGAATTCTTTATAATCATTAAATTACTCACGATTGCTGACGCGCTGAAATGTTAAAAGTTCTCACGAACTAATCATTGATTGGAAATGTTAATGTTCGGCTACTCTATACGCAACCGTTGATGAACTTCGCATGTTCCCAAACAACGACGTGCCGCTTCACCGGGCCACCATTGTTCTCTACTGATTTGAAAAACTTCATGGAGGGTTCGAGCGAACGATTTAGCCACCCATATCGCCCGACATGAATCCCAGTGAACACTTGTTGTTGTTGTGGTCATCAGACCTGAGACTGGTTTGATGCATCTCTCCATATAGTAAAGCTGCATGCCCTCGGAAAAAATTACGGCTGTAGTTTCCCTTTGCTTTCAGCCGTTCGCAGTACCAGCACAGCAAGGCCGTTTTGGTTAGTGTTACGAGGCCAGATCAGTCAATCATCCAGACTGTTGCCCCTGCAACTACTGAAAAGGCTGCTGCCCCTCTTCAGGAACCACACGTTTGTCTGGCCTCTCAACAGATACCCCTCCATTTTGGTTGCACCTACGGACAGTTATTGGACATAATCGAGAGGGTAAAATCCTACACCAGAAACACTTCCACAGTCATGGACCACCATAGACAACGTCATGTGGCTCAGTATTTCTGCAGGAGACTATTTACCTTTTATCTGCGTCTGAAGATTTGAAATGATTAGTTGCAAGCTAGGGATACTGACGGGAACACTAAGTGTTTGAAACCTACTACTAATACACTAAGAAAGCAGAACTTTTACTTAATGGCAAAATATATTTTTCTGGAAGTTATACATCCATATTTTTGTTGCTGAAAATTCGAGACGTTCGGTTTGAAGCCTTCGGTCTGCGTTTGCTATGTGAGATACTTCAGGTCGCGTCTTTAATAAAAACCACTACATACAGTACAGCGGTAAATGTGTATAAAGCCTCGCATTAGTCCCGGTATGGCAGCCACGTACTTTGCCTGCGTAGGGCTTTATCCGTAACGTGTGTAGTAGACTTGGCCACTGTTTCTATGTTTCGATACAGTGTATCGATACGTGGAATTGTTTCAGTGTTTCGGAACGGCTGTGGTTCACTGTTTCGAAACAGTGGTGTTTCATTCCGCCCCTGTCTCGGATAACCGCACCAGATTCGATCACAAGCCAGACACAGAAACTGTATCGTTGTTTCAAAATAAGGCTGTTTCAGTCCACCTGTGCTTGGAACGGGCTAATTTTATCGAAGCAGTGGTGTTTCATTCCGCTCTGTGTCGGACGAGATTCGGGCTCGGCACAGGTACTGAAACACATTTGACATACCACTTCATGAAACACTTTCAAGAGTGTCGAAATCTTTTTGACAAGCAATAGCATGAAGCTTAAGATATCCGAAAATAAAGCTTCGTTTCTAGCTGACTGTCATATTCCGAAGTGGCGTAACATCTGCTTTATAAACACTAACCAAACAATAAAAGAACGCATACTATTCACATTCAAAATAATAAATATGTGAAAATCATTCAGTTAAATTACACTTTTTGATAACATAGCTTCTCTGTTCATGTACAGTAATCATATTAAGAAACGTAAGTAAGCCTACAACATTTTGAATTAAAAAAAAGGCGTAGAGTGACAGTTATTAGACATACACATAAATTTGATGTAGGTATAGTTGCAAGCAATCTGTTTTACATATCACTGATAGTGTAATGGTGAACGGGAAGGACTAGGAAGCATGTTCAATTTATAGTAACGGTTCGAAACACCTTGAAAGACAAAATATTTTTGTTATATTTTGTTATTTATTCGAATTATTTGGCGTTATTTGAGAGTCTCTAGTCACTGTGCCTATTATCCACAATGATTCCCTTTGTGTGCATGGAAATTAGCAGGATGGGATATTACCCATACTAACGGAATGTGGGAGTCCCAGGGCACACAGTTGTTTCTGCAGTTTGCTCCCACCTCCAGTTCCGTTCGTGGTGGTTCTTCTGTCTTCAGCTATGGCTGTCCTCAGCCAACTGAAAAGTATAAAAGTTACACGACACGAAAGCAGCGCATTTGCTGCAGGAAATACGAAACTGCCAAGACGCCCAAGTGATAGTTTCATACTTTCTGCGATATGATTAGCGCTCTCGCACCTCATTAGTGTTTATATGGACATACTTATACTGTAGACAGTCAAGATGATAAAATGTATAGGTTTATTAGATTACAATACACAAACTGTTTTACTGTTTCGAAACAGCGTATCGAAACATTACAGTGTACTGTTTCACTTGTTTCGAAACAGTTAAGTGTTTCAGTTTGCCCAGCTCTAGTGTGTAGAGCGCCGAAGTGGAGGGCACCTGAACCGTTGAAGGACCGACAACCAGCGTGACACGACAGAGTGCCTGCGTACGCGAGCCCAAATACGAGCGAAAGAAGTTGGCTGTCGCACGCCTGCAGTTTGCACTAGAGGGCAGGGGGAATGCTGGCTGCTTTGTAACCCATGCCTGAGGAGAAGGCGGGCGGACTATTCGCCCGCCAAGGTCGCGCATCCACAAATAGAGCGCGCGATCCTCGCAAACACGTCGCAGTCAGCTGGGCCGACGGCCACGTGCGTGTCTGGGCACAAAGCGCACCAGCTGCGCTGTTGAACCGCGACAAGGTCGCGTATTAGGTTGGTTTCGCTCGAGCGACTTCCTGGTCACTATTGACTACTACTGATAGGCAAGCGTCGACTGTGCGGGTGTATACTCTCCTCGCTGTAACGAGATGCTTTCTCTCAGAGTCACTTTCAAGGTTATATTCTAAGGTTATATTATATTGCCGATTTAAGAATTGAAAACTTTATAGTATAACGCACTTTGCTGTACCCTTCAGTACCAACTGCCAAACGTACATGATGAATTGGAACGTGCTGCAGAGTTAGAAAGAACATCATGCAACGCGGTATACCGTAGTAAAACGTGAAAACAAACGTTACAGCGGAAGTCTACATTTGGTCACACAGCCACTATTACACTTACAGTAATGGAGATAAGTATTCATACACTAGAGCGTGGAAAAGTAAACTGACTTTATTGACAATACGAAACCAAAAACCCTAACTGGATATGCACTATACACATTGGAGAGGCGCCAGTGCAGCTATGCTGGTATATAGAACGAGAATGAACAAACCTTTACCAAACAAAATATAGAATTAAGTATTCATACACCAACAGAAAATGACGCTTCTAAGAAAGCCAGAACATGTTTAACACGTCGTATGCCTACCCTTCCGATGTATTACTTCTCGCAACCTCCGTGGCATGGGATGGACCAATTTTCTGGCATTTTCGGATTTCCCATTCTCGAAGGAGAGCCTCTTTCAAAGAGGCCTTACTGCGGATGCCGTGTTTTCTCACTCGTGTTTCCAGCTCACTCCACAAGTGTTGGATGGGATTCTAGTCCGGACTCTGAGCTGGTGTTTCAAGAGTGTGTGGGGTGTTGGAGAGCAACCACAGCCGGACAATTTGCGCCGTATGTTTGGGATCATTGTCCTGTTGGAAGTAGTAATTTCTAGGAAGAGCCAAGGCGTCAACACTCTGTTGTAAGTTCTGTTTGAGAATGCTCATATACACACATCTCTCCACGGTACCTTCACAAACACTAATTTTCCGACACCGGACGCTGACACACAGCCCCATACAATCGCTCCAGCACCTCCGTGCTTCACCGTGGGTTGAATGTTGTTTCGGTCGAGATCTGTATTCGGTCTTCTCCAGACCAAGATCCTACCATCATTGTGCACGATATTAAATTTGCTTTCATCACTAAACTATACAGTATCCCAGATGTCTGCTGTCTCGGATACATGCTGTTTCGCGAATTCCATCTGCCACTTCCTGTTCATTTTGCTGAAGTACAGCTTTCGTCTCGGGACCCTCTCTCTGTTGCCCGAACTATTGAGAATGGTACGAACTGCCCTTGGAGTGATGTCCTTTCGGAAGTGGCCACGTACATATGCGGATAGTGCCGACGCTGTCGTTTTCGGGTTTTTCTTGATGATTCTTAGTGGCATTCTGGTCTCTCTTGTTGTAAGTTTCCGTGGACGACCGTGTCTGTCCCTATATCGCTTAATGATAGATTGCACAGTCGCTCGGCTTCGTCCTATGATGTTCACAATTTCGGCATACGACTTGTGTTGAACATATTGGGCGACAACGATGTTTCGTTCCTCAGTGGTCGTTTCCTTCCCCTTGCGGCCCACTCTGCTGTTCCGCGGTACCCATGTCTGACGTGCTGTCGCTTCACGGCCGCCACACGACTACACAAGTGTGGCATCCATTCCGGGGCTGCGTCAGCCGCTTGTTTGGTTGAAAGTAGTCCGCTGTATGAATACATTTTGCCCTGTCGTAAAGGGTGCGGAGTGTAACATATCTTATTTTCCCAGAACAGATTCTCGGCATACGGGAAGCTTCATTACCAAGAACGTGATTATGTGACGCTGCATCATCGTTCTTATTCGTATCGGCTCTGTGGCTGATTTACTATCCCAACACATCATCGTAGTTTGTCACCACCTGCTGTATGAATACTTATCTCCACGACTGTATGTGTATGGCTAAGCAGGGGTGGCTAGAGGACAAATGTGAGGATGTAGAGGCTTATCTCACGAGGGGTAAGATAGATACTGCTACAGGAAAATTAAAGAGACCTTTGGAGAAAAGAGAACCACTTGTATGAGTATCAAGAGCTCATATGGAAACCCAGTTCTAAGCAAAGAAGGGAAAGCAGAAAGGTGGAAAGAGTACATAGAGGGTCTATACAGGGGCGATGTTCTTGAGGACAATATTATGGAAATGGAAGAGGATGAAGATGAAATGGGATATAGGATACTGCGTGAAGAGTTTGACAGAGCACCGAAAGACCTAAGTCGAAACAAGGCCCCTGGAGTAGACAACATTCCATTAGAACTACTGACAGCCTTGGGAGAGGCAGTCCTGACAAAACTCTACCATCTGGTGAGCAAGATGTATGAGACAGGCGAATTACCCTCAGACTTCAAGAAGAATATAATAATTCCAATCCCAAAGAAAGCAGGTGTTGACACATGTGAAAATTACCGAACTGTCAGTTTAATAAGTCACGGCTGCAAAATACTAACGCGAATTCTTTACAGACGAATGGAAAAACTGGTAGAAGCGGACCTCGGGGAAGATCAGTTAGGATTCCGTAGAAATCTTGGAACACGTGAGGCAATACTAACCTTACGACTTATCTTAGAAGAAAGATTAAGAAAAGGCAAGCCTACGTTTCTAGCATTTGTAGACTTAGAGAAAGCTTTTGACAATGTTAACTGGAATACTCTCTTTCAAATTCTGAAGGTGGCAGGGGTAAAATACAGGGAGCGAAAGGCTATTTACAATTTGTACAGAAAGCAGATGGCAGTTATGAGAGTCGAGGGGTATGAAAGGGAAGCAGTGGTTGGGAAGGGAGTGAGACAGAGTTGTAGCCTATCCCTGATGTTAATCAATCTGTATATTGAGCAAGCAGTCAAGGAAACAAAAGAAAAATTCGGAGTTGGTATTAAAATTTATGGAGAAGAAATAAAAACTTTGAGGTTCGCCGATGACATTGTAATTCTGTGAGAGACAGCAAAGGACTTGGAAGAGCAGTTGAAGGGAATGGACAGTGTCTTGAAAGGAGGGTATGTGATGAACATCAACAAAAGCAAAACGAGGATAATGAAATGTAGTCGAATTAAGTCGGGTGATGCTGAGGGAATTAGATTAGGAAATAAGACACTTAACGTAGTAAAGGAGTTTTGCTATTTGGGGAGCAAAATAACTGATGATGGTCGAAGTAGAGAGGATATAAAATGTAGACTGGCAATGGCAAGGAAAGCGTTTCTTAAGAAGAGAAATTTGTTAACATCGAGTATAGCTTTAAGTATCAGGAAGTCGTTTCTGAAAGTATTTGTATGGAGTGTAGCCATGTATGGAAGTGAAATGTGGACGATAAATAGTTTAGACAAGAAGAGGATAGAAGCTTTCGAAATGTGGTGCTACAGAAGAATGCTGAAGATTTGACGGGTAAATCACATAACTAATGAGGAAGTATTGAATAGAATTGGGGAGAAGAGGAGTTTGTGGCACAACTTGACTAGAAGAAGGGATCAGTTGGTAGGACATGTTCTGAGCCATCAAGGGATCACAAATTTAGTATTGGAGGGCAGCGTGGAGGGAAAAATCGTAGAGGGAGACTGAGAGATGAATACACTAAGCAGATTCAGAAGGGTGTAGGCTGTAGTAGTTACTGGGAGATGAAGAAGCTTGGACAGGATAGAGTAGCATGGAGAGCTGCATCAAACCAGTCTCAGGACTGAAGACCACAACAACATGTGTTTACTGGACGCAGTCCTGGTCGAATCTGGTGTGCTGGGACGTGACCGCCTCGCTAGGTTGACGCGCCATCAGCTCAGTGCTGCAGGGAGCCGGCGAAGTCCCTGGCGTTGGTGCCGCCGCGTTGCGCAAGCGCCTGCAAGAGCCCGGCTGCCCCCCACTGCAGTCATTAGCTGCTCCGTGAGATGAGGCCAGTCGCCGCCCGTACATCTGCCCCAAGCCGGCTGCTCGGTGCGAGCGACCCGTCCCCACGTTTATCTATCTGGTCACCGGCTGTGCGGCGCAGTAGGTGCCGGGCAGCTTGTTCAAATGTCTCCAAACACTACGGGACTTAAGATCTGAGGTCACTCGTGTGACACAAGTATATCCTGGAACTGGCTGCCATTATTTTCCACGCATTTCTGACATCTACTCAAGAAATTATTAATCACACGACGAAATTCTCTCTGAGATATTGAATTAATTGATTCACATGTATTATCCTTGAGTTCCTCTACGGTGTCAGAATTTGTTGTGCACTCCTTGAGTGCAGCCCACAAATAAAAATCGCACGGTGCTAAACCAGGACTTCTAGGCCAGATATTGTTACTAATCACTCTTTCATCGAACACGTCCTGAAATTCGTGCAAAGAAACATTGGCCGTATGAGTCCTTGCCGAATCCAGTTGAAAAAATGCGAAGCTTTGTTCTCTTTTAGTCAGTTCATTAAAAAAACGGTTGCAGTTCGTTTTGCACACATCTTTCATTTGTAACTGTGGCATTAAAAAATTGGGCCTATTATTCTGTTACCACAGCCTAATTTTCTGATCATGAAGGGGTTTCTCATGAAGCACAACAGGTCTGTCTGCGCTCGACTATCGACATGTTTGGGAATTATCTAAAAATAGTTCAAATGGCTCTGAGCACCATGGGACTTATCATCCGAGGTCATCAGTCCCCTAGAACTTACAACTACTTAAATCTAACTAACCTAAGGACATAACACACACATCCATGCCCTAGGCAGGATTCGAACCAGCGAGCGTAGCAGTCACGCGGTTCCGGACTGAAGCGCCTAGAACCGCTCGGTCACCACGGGCGGCGGGAATTAACGTATCCATGTAAACGGAACCGAGCCTCGTCTGAAAACAGAATGAGGTAAAGGTCCATTTCACTGTGATGCACTTGTTTTAAAATCCATTCGCAAAACTTAACCACCGGCGTTGTGGACGAGCGGTTCTAGGCGCTTCAGTCCGGAACCGCGCGACTGCCACGCTCGCAGGTTCGAATGCTGTCTCGGGCTTGGATGTGTGTGATGTCCTTAGGTTAGTTAGGTTTAAGTAGTTCTAAGTTTAGGGGATTGATGACCTTAGATGTTAAGTCCCATAGTGCTTAGAGCCATTTAAACCAGTTCTGAAAACAACCCTGTGCACAGCATCACCAGGCCGAAGGTCTTGTACCACTGATACTTAATAGCGCCTTACCCCGAGCGGCTTAGCACCTCTTATGTTTGCTGTCAAAGACATCTAAGAGACTTTTTAGGGAGTTCATCAGGCGGTATGCAGTGTCATGGAGAGGAGCTTCTGTGAGTATTGTTCGTCGTCATTTACGGTTCTTGTCTCGCTTCGCGTTTCACGATATTTATTCAGTAACTCGTGGACTGTATCAAGACTCGGAACTCGAACGCCTGGAAATTTCTGTTGAAAAAAATCTCCGAACATTACGAACGGACTTTGTACGTACGTATGAATCGTAAACAAACAGTCGTGGAATTGAATAATTCGCTCTTTCCGTTGTTGCGATCGCAAACTGCACTGTCTTATTCGTGATGCCTGTTTCGCTGCTCGAATGTCACTGACCGACAAGGCGCATATGTCTGTACTGCCTTCAGGCTGCAACCCACAAAAAAAGGGGGGGGGGGCATTGTGCGGTCCCGCGGACACATTCGACAGGCAAGCGCGGCTTCGTGGGTGACCTGCAAACCCCGGGCAGGCGGTAATCAGGTAAGTGTAACACCCGGCTAAACACTCCTTTAATTTCGTCAACGGTTCAACCTATGCAAACGAGGTTTTCGCCATGTCAAAGTAGGCACAACTGCGCGTAATTTTGTTTAACGTTGGATCCACGGAACTCTCTTGTCAGCCGTGTTATCAAAATTACGTGTGGTTTCTTCAAATTGTTCGGAGCACTATGTGACTTAACATCTGTCGTCATCAGTCCCCTAGAACTTAAAACTACTTAAACCTAACTAACCTAAGGACATCACACACATCCATGCCCGAGGCAGGATTCGAACCTGCGACCGTAGCGGTCGCGAGGTTCCAGACTGAAGCCCATAGAACCGCTCGACCACACCGGCTGGCTGTGGTTTCTTCAGTGGAACGACACACGAAATTGAAAAACACGTGAAATCACGACCATGGTCTTAACTCTTGATGTTGAAAGTTTTCGAAAAGCCGCTGAAAGTATGAGGGGAGGCAGTCCAAATAGGTTGTTGCAATGTAAATACCTCCATGTGCAGCTGCACTGCGTGTAGAGAGTGTCGTGGAATCTGGATGGGGAGGGTACTGGAGTCCTCCTTACCAGTTAGTCAGTTTTCTGCACCAAAGTGTTTTCGGACAGTTACGTAGCAGCGGGCACCTACCGCTTGGCGCGAACTCCGAGTGGCCACACCTGGCCACAGAGACACTAATTTGGGCGGCGCGCGTGGCTATCTCCCCCCCCCCCCCTCTCCCCTCCCCCAATACGCAGACACTTCTAAAGAGTCGTCAGGAGCATTTTGACTGGTGTTACATACTTGCAATTTCGGAATGAAATTATCAGTCAACAGCAGTGCCCTGATATCAAGTTTCGCGTTTCATTTGCAGTTTCGTTTTTGAATTTTGTAGGTGGAGTCTGCCCAACCACATAGTGCTCAGCATGTGTTGCATACGACGCGCAGCCGCGACGGAAGGCGTGGGTTTCTTTCCTGTTACAAAGAAAGTTATTTTTATAGAAGAGTTTTTTGTGCTCACTCTATAGAGCGGTCCCAGATTAGTCTAGTGCGAGTTTCGTTGCATCCATATCTGTTAACAGGGACAGTAGAACACGAGAAATAAACAGTAGTGTAGGAGCGACTCACAAGGTAAACACACCATGGATCTCCCTCAGATTTAGTGGTTAGAGGCCTCAGTTGACACTCCCTCAAAAGCCGAACACAGATCAAGCATGAAATCAGGAAGAAGATGCACTGAAGTGTGAGGAAAAAGCAAAATAAGAACAGTGAACTGTTCAAGAACAAGAAGTGCAGTACAGAACAGGCGGGAAGAGAAATGGCGTCGCTGTTAATTGGTTACGGTGTTGGTCTCTCTCTCTCTCTCTCTCTCTCTCTCTCTCTCTCTCTCTCTCTTCCGCTGTATTCAAATTTGTGTCTGTGTCGTTGTGTACGGTCCGTTTGCAACAGCGAGGTATAAGGAAGTTGATACTGCACAACTATTCTATTAGCAGCCGTAAGGAAGTGCCTTTCGAATGGGAACCGCAAACGTTTGATGACAAGGCAACAAGTCACCGGAAAACTCGTCTGGTGTCTCATACACGGCTCGGTGACAGTACGTATGTAATGTGTTAGGAATCTCTTTATGTGCGCACCTAATTTGTACGCCCGGTGAGCGAGTTAGATACGCCTCCTTGCCCGACGTAGGTGTTCGTATGAACGTGGATCTGATGACTCGCAAGGAAATGATGAAAATAGTAATAGTTTGTCACATAAGCTGCAACGAATGAACACAACAGTTTTACAATCACAGATTTTCCCTGTGCTTCGTCGAAACATACGTTTTTGAAGTTGCGTTCCGTTGTGGAAGTTTTGACTCTTGAATTTCGGTGTTGTAAGATATTTCATACCTATTTATTTCTGTGAGACGTCTATATGGTATCTAGTCTGCTCTCACTATTCAACAGGCTCATTTGCGACAGTAGCGTATTCTTACTCTTCAACAAATGTGTAGTATGACAATTGTCGGGAGTACAGAAAGAGAACAAACATTTCAGTAACCGAAAGGACAGTTCACAACGTTGTGAAAAAAAATAAAAATAAATAGCTCGAGGAAATTTTGAATTTATCACACGGCAGGCTGTTCTCATGCGCTCAGTTTTACACTTAAGCGCGGACCGTTAACTGTTTTTATTTTGCTTTTTTTCCACGGTTCAGTACACCTTGCTGTTTACATGCTTGATCTGTATTCAGTTTTTGACGGGCTCTCACCACTACATCTGAGGAGGGTGCGACGGGAAGTTTCCCTCGTCAGTGGCGTTGCGTGCTTGGCGGTACAAGCATTGCATTGGTCTTGTCGCATGTCCAGTAAATGCGATTTTTTTGTTTTCCATTTCCTTTAATTATCTCTTCTCTACAGTGAGTTCCTTAATATTTCCGGGTTCTTTTTTTCTTTCCGTGCAGCTCTTTCGTGCCATTTTCAACCACATCCACATTTCCGCAAATCTGGTGCGATGTGCCTTTCCACCAGGTGGTCTTTATCCTCTTTGCCTTCCCCTACACGATCATAATAGCTTCTTCAGTGAGGCCCCATGTCTCTTTGTCTACGTTGTTGGTTTATTTTTGTGCTTTCCAGTTTACCAATAGTCAAAGTTTCACTTCCATACAGCATGCTCCATACGTGCTCCTTACAGCATTGTAAAGGATTTTATCGCATCTCATCTCATATGTTTGCCGTTAAAATCTTTTTCTTAATCGTAAATACCTGTTTTGCGGATTATGCAGTCCTACTAACCATTCGTCGTCCTCCGTCATTGGAAATGTCGCGTGGCTAGGGCCTCCCGTCGGGTAGACCGTTCGCCTGGTGCAGGTCTTTCGATTTGACGCCACTTCGGCGACTTGCGCGTCGATGTGGATGAAATGATGATCATGAGGACAACGGAACACCCAGTCCCTGAGCGGAGAAAATCTCCGACCCAGCCGGGAATCGAACCCGGGCCCTTAGGATTGACAGTCTGTCACGCACATCGAGATAGCAAAACTGTTTCACCTCACCAGTTTTGACGTCATCAGTTTTTATATTGGTTCTGATTTCTCTAAATTTTTCCGAACCGTCATTACTTCGTTTTCTATTAGTTTTCAGTTTTCCGTGAAATCTTTGTCATAGTTTGTAACTGTCACAATGTCATCAGCAAATCTGGTACGATGTGCCGTTCCACCAAGTGGCTTTTTTATCCCTTTTGCCTTCTCCTACAGTGAGGCCCCCCATGTCTCTTTGTCTACGTTGTTGGTTTAGTTTTGTGCTTTGGTTCTGATACAGTTCATTAATCATTCTTGTATCCTTCCAGTCCATAAACACGATACACTGAACGCCTCGCTATCTGAGAAGAGGCAGGGCAACCAGCAGAAGGCAAATTTATCATGACTACAGTATAGTGGTAATTGTATTCTAACCCGTTTAATCGCTGTTTGGGTTATTTACAGTCATCAAAGAAAAAAAGGTAACCAGTTTGCATCAGGCCTTTGTATTGTAAACGTTATACGATTATTACATTTCATGTAGTAACTGTGAGTCGTAAGCTGTGAAACAATTTGCTAGGATTTCTGTCAAGTAAAAGTAATGTTTATAATGTGTTTGAAGCTCACTTCTGTGTGTATGTTAATGCTTACAAATAAGTTCACTTTTAAATCTAAAAACAACTGAAAGTAAAATGAGCACACAAGCGTTTCCTTATTGCTGTTCTTCATAATATGAAGTATGTTGTAGTCAGTCAGACAGTGAAACTGAAATAAAACCTTACACGCTCGATCGTCCTGGTGCGTCTCTCATTTAATTTTTCGAAAGATTTTTATTTTACTATTTCCGTCATCGTTTAATATGCGTATGTATCAGAGAATTCACTTTGATTCACCATTTTCTTAATAATAAGTGAATACATCTCGCAAACTTTTGTGCAGTCCATGGCGGAGTGTACGTGGTACTAGCGTTATACATTTTCCTTTTTTTCTGTTCCATTCGCTTAATGGGAGAGTGGAAAAATGTGTGTATGTCCCTCTGCGCGCGCCCGTATCCCTTTCTGTTACTCTGACGATTCCTACGCGAGATGTTTGACGGTCGCGGCATAATGACCACACGGTCTTCTTGGAGTGCAGATCGGCCAAATTTCCCCACCAGGGTTTCGCGAGAAGAATGCCGTCTTTGTTCGCGGAAGGCTCGCTCCAGCTACCTCTAAGGGTGGCTGTACTTCCCGTTTCCAGGTAAGGACGGGAAGCTCCCTGGCGCAGACAAGTGGTTTTCCCTGTCCTTTGTCAGTGGGCCTCGCGTTAACAGAAAGGCTGGTGGGCGTCCGCGCTCGCTTGTATTGTCTGCAGCTTTGCGCTGTTTCAGAGTAACGTACAGGGTGTTTCAGAATTCATGTTACACTTGTAGAGGTTCTCAAGTTTTACATAGGAAACCATGTCGGCAAACGTCATCCAACGTCGCCACAGAACGGCAAAGTTGCAGGTACCGGCGCCTGTTAATGTATGTACCACCCACAGGCTGATTCCGTGATGGAGATGGATAAAAGAATCAATTTGAGGTAAGGGTGCGTGCACCTGAAACGAACGAGTTGAAAGTGATACGCGAATACCGTTCTCATACCTCTGACGGTGGATTCTGTTACTACGAGGGTGATCCCAAAAAATAAGGTCTCCCATTTTTTTATAAGTACGTAGACCTGTTTATTTCTACAATGGTTTACATCAGTTTACAGCTTGAATATTTAGCTATTTTTCGACATAATCACCATTTCTGTCGATGCATATTTGTAGACACTGTGGCAGTTTTTGTATGCCCATGTCATACCAGCTCGCCGCCGTGCTGTTCAGAAAGTTATGAACCTCTTCTTTCACTTCGTCGTCGGAGCTGAATCGCTTTCCGGCCAAATGTTCTTTTAACCTAGGGAACAGGTGACAGTGACTGGGCCCCAAGTCAGGACTGTAGGGTGGGTGGGTGATATTGTTCCACTGGAACTGTCGCAGGACAGCAACGGTTTGCCGAGCGATGTGTGGGTGAGCGTTGTCGTGGAGAATGAGTACGCCTTTGCTCAACATTCCTCTTCTCCGGTTCTGAATTGCCCGTTTGAGTTTATCCAGAGTCTCACAGTACCTGTCAGCGTTAATTGTGGTCCCAGCGACTCAGCACCGACGACGAGGTGAAAGAAGAGGTTCATAGCTCTCTGAACAGCATGGCGGCGAGCTAATCTGACATGGGCATACAGAAACTGCCACAGCGTCTACAAAAATGCATCGACAGAAATGGTGGTTATGTCGAAAAATTGCTAAATGTCCAAGCTGTAAACTGATGCAAACCATTGTAGAAATAAACAGGTCTATGAAATTAAAAAAATAAAAATAGCAGACCTTACTTTTGGAATTACCGTCTTATTCGGTCGAGTAGCTCCTCAATTGGCAACACGAGGCTGAGGCAACAGCGCATGGCGGCGCGGATGGTCACCCATCCAAGTGGCGGCCACGTCCGACAGCGCTTAACTTCGGTCATCTGACGGGAACCGGTGTATCCACTGCGGCAAGGCCGTTCCCCAGTGATAATAATAACGATCTTAAAAATAAAAAAAAACTTCGTTTCGTAACCGTAACACAATCGAATTCTTTTGTTTGTACCCCTTAGACAATATCATATTACCCCCAGCTTGGGAACCAGTGCTCTAAAGGAACATAATACTTATTTTCTTCAACGAGAGGGCTACGAGAGTGGCACGCGATGTCTTTGGCGCAGGGTTATTAGACTGTGTGGAGCGAGACAGAATAATTTCCTCAGGTCGGTCGAAGCTAGTTGCAACTGCACCATTGGCCGCCACTGTGACAGAGCAGGGGGGGTGGGAGAAGGCGTGCGTCGCGTGGTCCCAGCGTTCCCCAGGACCCCTCCACGCGCTGACACGGTCCGCTTTCGTGCTGTGCTGTTCGCCGCTGCCGTGTCCAGTGCGCTGGACTGCCGGCTGGCCTTTGTCCGTCCGGCCGCGCTGCTCCAGCCTCGTCGCGCTCCATGTGGCTACCCGTCTGGCTCGGAAGCAGCAGATTCCCTGCTCCAGGTACGTCACGTGGCTCTGCAATACAATCACTCTGCAGTCAGCTTCGGTTGTCAGTTGGCTAAATTTCCTCAATAGTACGAGGGTCATTTAATAATTAAAGAGGGAAATTGGTCTGGGGGGAAAAATGTTAGTAGGGCAAGTTTGGTACTTTTATGGCTTTCAGTTGGCATCACTGGGATGAGCCCTGATCAACTGATGAATCGAAATTGTTTTGTTTATAACCTCAAAAATACATTTCAAGATGAAGAGTCCGCTTGAAACGTCCAGCCGGCCGGAGTGGCCGTGCGGTTCTAGGCGCTGCAGTCTGGAACCGAGCGACCACTCCGGTCCCAGGTTGGAATCCTGCCTTGGGCATGGATGTGTGTGATGTCCTTAGGTTAGTTTGGTTTAATTAGTTCTAAGTTCTAGGCCACTGATGACTTCAGAAGTTAAGTCGCCTAGTGGTCAGAGCCATTTGAACCATTTTTTTGAAACGTCCACATTAGTTGAAAGACGCTCTGTGATTCGTTTTTTACTTGCTGAAGGCGAGAAACCAGCGAATATATACTGTTCAATGTGTACAGTTTATGGTGAAGGTTGTATGAATCGTTTAAATTTTTACAAGTAGGTGGAGTTCGAAAACGGTCGCGACTCAGTGACTGACGAACAGCGTTCTGACCGACCAGTTGCACTTTCAACTCCCTCACTTCAAAGTCGCATTGATCACATTATTCGTTGACTGTCAGAATGATAGCTGATAAGGTTCAAGTTAGTACTGGTACGGTTCATAACATTATCTGTAACAAGCTGAAGTACCGCAAAACATGTGCAAGGTGGGTCCCAAACGAGTTGGTGTGGCTACATAAGTAATATGTATGCACAGAGCTAAAGGAACGCTGGCCGTGGTGGCCGCGCGGTTCTAGGCGCTACGGTCTGGAACTGCGCGACCGCTACAGTCGCAGGTTCGAATCATGCCGGAGTAGTAGTTCTAAGTTCTAGGGGACTGATGACCTTAGACGTTAAGTCCCATAGTGCTCAGAGCCATTTGAACAATTTTTAAGCTAAAGGAACATTATGAAAGAGAAGGTGAACACTTCCTCAACAAAATTTTAAGTTGTTATGAAACTTGTGTTCACTATTATGAGCCAGAATCAAAAAGACAAAGCGTGGAGTGTAAGTACACCAACTCACCTGTCAAGAAAAATTCAAAACCCAAGAATCAGTAGGAAAAGTGTTGACGGTGATTTGTGATTATCTCGAAGAGCAGCGTACAACGAACAGCCAAAACTCCCCGGATTTGCTTTTAAACAAGGTGAAGCCAGCCATGAGAGAGAGACGTCCTGTGGAACTCATTGTGATTCTCCAGTACGACGCACGTCCTCATAGAGCTCAACTAATCCTTGTAACTATCGACAAAACGGGCTGGGAGTACTGCCTTTCCCCCTTAGAGTCCTGATTTATTACCTACTGATTTCCATTTGTTTGATGCACCGAAAGAGGCATTACGTGGGAAGAGGTTCCAGGACAACAAGGACGTGAACAAGTTTGCCGGAAATTGGTTCAAACATTAAATAAAGAGTTCTTTGCAGCCGGAATAAAAAGTTTGTAGCCCGTTGCAACAATTGCATAAATGTTCAAGGGGATTATGATGAAAAGTAGAAAAAGTAATGTTTGGTAAAAGTTAAAGCTTTTCCCTCCAGACCAATTTGGGTCTTCAATTGTTGAATGACCCTCCTTTTTCGCGAAAAGAATGTCATGTTCCCTTCATAGATCGAATTTCAGTTTACCGAGCGTCACTGTAACACAGTTGTTGGTCGAACTTACGGGTAAGAAATCTAGCGCTCCGCCTTCCAATTACTTCCAATGTCTTCCTCTAAACCTTTCGCTCCTACAGACTGCTGCAAGTTGAAAAAATGAGAGGGGGAGAAACATACGCGCCTATGATAAACCCGTTCCCTCGAAAATTTCTCTCTTTCATACCTCCTCCGTGTTATCACAAATGACGCGTCACTAATCTCATTTGTACAAAGATACACGCCGAGGGTTCTAATTAGTGTTCGCCAACTTCCAGTCTTCTATAGTTGTTGTCCCCTGCACAGAACATAGGTTGTGACTCCATTATCTTGAGGCTGTAATAAATTTTTACCGAGGACCTGAACTTGTACGAATAATAAAAGATTCAATTAATCTGTTTATGGAGGATGGCAGTCTGTTCTTATTAGCAGGATACGAGAAATAGCACAACTATATTCCACTTTCTGAGTCAAATAATTTCCATTCTTCGTAAAAAAAAAAAAAAAAAAAAAAAACAATGAACTGCGTATTCGCGGAGTTACCATCAAGTTCTTCTCAATTACACATTCAAATAACAAGAGATTGCTAATAATTCGTGAATCGATACCGACTAAGGCAGACAACATGCCTGTCTTCCGAGATTGCCGAACCAGCTGTGATTTACAAGCTAGACATGAAACCACCTACCAGATTAAAACTGTGTGCCCCAGGCTGTGGCTAAGCAAGGTCTTCGCAATATCCTTTCTTCGAGGAGTGCTAGTTCTTCAAGGTTCGCGAGAGAGCTTCGTGTGCTTTTTACAGATTTTCGTTGCATGTGACGCAACCATCTGTGTGTGGCGTGCTTATAATTACTGTAAAAAACACACCACATGTCATAAACCGTCTGAAGATGAATCACAACGATTCGAAACCGGTAACGGTACACTCTTTGAATAAAGGAACTGAAAGTAAATTTGTGGCTGGTTGCTGCCCAACACCATCAACATTTGTCTTAAAATAACAGCTACGGTCTCCATCATGTCATCATATGACAAAATTGCATTAAGCCATCGGTCATCGTTATGTCACACCACATTACGTCATCTTGCCACTGCTGCCTTCTCACCTGCTCTGAGAAGAGCTTCTTGTAGCCGAGTATGGTGGTTTCAATGGCAGAAATATTACAAAACGCACTTTTTGCATATGGTGCTGGTTACAATGGCAGAAATATTACAAAAATCACTTTTTGCATATGTTGCTGTGGCTGCTTGTGCTGTGGATCCACTCCCGGCCAAATTATACTGCCTGTGCTCAGAGACAGATTCCTGCCGATATGAAAAGCTCATCATCCGATTTTTCGGAAACTATTAGGTGAATACATTTGATTTTTGCGCTGCCGTCTGGTGCCTTTACTCGATAAGAACTGAATTTCTTTTCCCGGAACGGTACGCGAGGCTATTTGGCGCTCAAGTTCCTCCGACTTCTCGCCTATGTTACATTCTGTCGACTACGCCATCAGGTGTCGCTGATCCCTTACTTTAATATTTTGTTGTCACCCTTTTTCGCTTCTTTGCTTAGTTATTCTATCAGCTTCTTGTTATTTAATTAGCTCTATAAGCTTGTGTTTGTTATGTTTTTTTTTTTTTTATCTAAAATGACCACGAGAGCGCTTCAAAATTATATACTATCATTGACCATTTCCTTTTTAACAATTTTCACTTTATTCGTGTTTTAATTATTACAGTTTATCACTGTAGTAACTTAGACATTTGACAAGCCCGCTACACTTATTGTATACTGTACAGATTTTATAATTGAGGAATATATAAAAAATGGAAATGTCGTGTGGCTAGGGCCTCCCGTCGGGTAGACCGTTCGCCTGGTGCAGGTCTTTCGATTTGACGCCACTTCGGCGACCTGCGTGTCGATGGGGATGAAATGATGATGATTAGGACAACACAACACCCAGTCCCTGAGCGGAGAAAATTTCCGACCCAGCCGGGAATCGAACCCGGGCCCTTAGGATTGACAGTCTGTCACGCTGACCACTCAGCTACCGGGGCGGACGAGGAATATATGTAGACTTAGAGTAGCGACATCTAACGAGCTTCGGGCGCCAACATATGTCGTGGCGACTTTATTGCAGTTTGTTATGACCAGTAGCGATAAAGACGGTATGACTGTGCCAGAATATCGTCTAGTTTACGTCACGCTTGAAATGTGTGCGACGATGCATACTGATTTTGTGATGATGCCACCCACTATCGTTGTATTAGTTTAATCATCTTATAAAAGAGTTATGCTTCGTCATGTTTTAAGCTCATGTTTTCATATCTATGAAAGTAATAATTTTTCGTTACGGCATATTGCTGACCGGGGTGGCCGAGCGGTTCTAGGCGCTACAGTCTGGAACCGCGCGACCGTTCCGGTCGCAGGTTCGAATCCTGCCTCGGGAATTGATGTGTGTGCTGTCCTTAGGTTAGCTAGGTTTAAGTAGTTCTAAGTTCTAGTGGATACCTCAGCAGTTAAGTCCCATAGTGCTCAGAGCCATTTGAACCATTTACGGCATATTGTACTGTTCTAAGACGTAAACTGTTTACTACTTGTATTCCATTGCCCATGATTTGCCCGCCTGCTTAGCTGCGTGGTAACGTGCTTGCCTCCCATGCAGCTGGCCCGGGTTCGATTCTCGGGTTGAACATTTTTTCCGCCCGTGGACTGCGTTTCGTGTTGTCCTCATCATCATTTCATCCTCATCACCGGCACATAAGTCGCCGAATGTGGCGTCGACTGAAATAACACCCGGCGACCGAACTTCCCCGGCCAACAATGCCACACGCTCATTTCATATTCCCACGATTTGCTGACGGAAACTGGTGGGACCAAACGTTTTGTGATCATTGGCGTAAATGAAAGAAATTCATTCTAACCAGTATTGTAGTGAGTTTTGTAAATTAAAAATTTGCGCCAAATTTTTAATTATACAAAGAATGTAGGCTGTGTTTCTCCTAGCTACTGTGTACGATTTCGCTGAATTGCTTATCATTTGCAAACCCAAGCATGAAGTATACTTTATGACAAATATGACATACGTTGTGTGCTGCTTTAACGCTGTTGCAATGTTAATGGCGATCAGTGCCCTTGACGTTCGTTAGTGCTTGGTGGCAGCAAGAGTTCCAGCTGACGGCGCGCACGTGACTCAGCCTGACCCGAAGATGACCCCGCCGGGGGGCGTGGCCACTGTAAGCCTCGCTTCCTCATTGGCCACCTCTCCCTTACGCCACACACTGCACCAAACGGCGCCCTCACTTTTTGCCGCCACTGTTACGTCAGACGTAAACACACTGCAGCTGTTTCACAGTTGCTGACGTTCGAAACCCTGGCGCACACTCCATCCGGCATGCGCTTCCGCTAGAACTATAGCACTGTTTTGGGGCTCATTCCATCTTTCGCAAAGTCGTGCGTTCATATACCTTGACGCGGGTCGTATTTTAGCACTCCGTCGTCAGGCCACGAGTGGTCCACCGGGGTCATCCGACCGCCGTGTCATCCTCAAGGAGGATGCGGATAGGAGGGACGTGGTGTCAGCACACCGCTCTCCCAGTCGTTATGATGGTATTCTTGACCGAAGCCGCTACTTTTCGGTCGAGTAGCTCCTCGATTGGCATCACGAGGCTGAGTGCACCCCGAAAAATGGCAACAGCGCATGGCGGCCTGGATGGTCACCCATCCAAGTGCCGACCACGCCCGACAGCGCTTAACTTCAGAGATCTCACGGGAACCGGCGTATCCACTGTGACGCGGGCTGTCAGCTTGTATGAGCCTCAAAGGAATGTTGGCTCCTATCATCTTGTGACACAGCCATCGGTCCGGCCAAGCAGTACTCATAGCTGAGCCAGGCATATAGCGTTGCCACCTGTACTTTCTTATAAAAAAATTTAAATTATTTCGAACAGTTGTTCTTTGTACTTCAGAAGAACGTGAAAATGCTTCATTTGACATGGTTTGATTTTTTTTCCTAGGACTCCTAGTACGTAAAGCATTAAAAGTCTACGACAGTTGACCGTAATTTTGCGTATAACAGACCGGCTGAACAATTGATCAAACCTGTTAATTTCATATTCTACTAAGTAGCTAAACTGCTTAGGTCATCGGTCCCTAAGCTTATACACTACTTAATCTAACTTCCACTAACTTACGGTATGGACAACATACATACACGCCCATGCCCGAGAGAGAACTGGAACATCCGACGGGGGGAACCACACAAACCGTGACAAGGTGCCTGAGACCGCGCGGCTACCCCGCGCGTAGTGTAGGCAGTCTCCTTAGTAGGTCTGTTACATTTTCTAAGTGTCCTGCCAATAAAACGCAGTCTTTGTTTAGCCTTCCCCACAACATTTTCTATGTGTTCTTTCCAATTTAAGTTGTTCGTAATTGTATTTAGTTGAATTTACGGCTGATTTATCGTGTGACCGAAGTTTAACGAATTCATTTTAGCACTCATGTGGATGACTTCACACCACCCATGGACCCCACACCTCACATTCTTGCCAGCTTGTTTGAATTTTATGCAGCGTCTCTGGTGTTCATTGTTAGCTGTGCTAAATGTTGACAGGCCATGCAACAAATTCTTACGCGGATGTAAACATAAACCAAATTTGCAAGAAATACGTAATTCAATTAAACACAAGTGTAATGGTTAAAAACAGTTGTAAAAAGGCACAAAAATAAAGAAAGTGTTTGCTTATCCGAGGACTGTTGGTAGCCTAAAAATCAAGTCTTAGAATACGTTCCAATGTAGGGTTGAGATTAAACGTGAATGGCAAACGATTTACACAAAAAGTTAGACGTACGCCCAAAAGCTTAACGTAATCGCGGAAGTCTCTTTCCTCCGGTAAAAGAAAACAGAGAAAATGTAACAAACACGCTCAGTTGTGTCTCGTCAATTTTCACTTGAAACCAAAGAGGAATGCGATGAATTCAAATTAACATAAACTAAACAGTCCTGTACAAACCTAACCAAGAGCATTGTGTGCCCCATACGTTGAAATTAAGAAAAGGCACAAAGAGAAGGCAGATATTGTTAATATTGTATTACATCCCGAATGTATTGTCTTAGGATGTGCAACGTGATGATATAAGTTTTGTGAACATTCAGTTGTCCATAATTTTTCTTCTGTTTTTGTGCCACATACTGCCCCTCATATCAAGTGAAATGGAAGTACGGTATTTTCCTGATATATCGAACCGCTGTAGGTACTGAGCTTTGCGTTCTGCATGTCTGTTGCTAGTCTCGTTTGTAAATACGCAGTTATTGTAAGGCCAAGGAAACCACGTTAAGCGTATGATAGATCACAGCCATCCGTTGGTATCTTATAGTAAACACGACTCTACGGTTTTTTCTGTTCAATTACTTGCAGTTCCAAATATACACCGCACCTTCTAACGGAGCAGTTATTTTTACTTTTAACATTTTGTACTGTTTTCAGTTTTAGAAACAATTTTAAAAACGCCAAATTACAAACCGTAAATATATAATGCCGTCGTTAACGACCACTACTTACATTCTTGGAGATTTCTGTTTTATAGCCATTAGACCGTTGTGTCAGGCATGTGACTGCGTGTAACGTTTAGCCCTCTAATGCCGTAACATCCTTTGAGGCGGTAAAATCGTGGTCACTTAACGATGAACTTTTAACAGGCTCGGTACAGACAACTGTTGATAAGAACGCCACGCAACGGTTGGACCGTGACGTCATCTGACCAGTGCCAAAGACCGCGGAGTCACGCCGACGTGTTTGTTTCTGTCTTTCGCAGGATTATTTGCTTCTATCTTCACTTGTGTGCCGGTTAAGGTTTTTCAAGATTTTCGTGAGTCAGATGAATTAGTGACTATTTATAGCGCTCTCCTTCGTACGTGGACAGTTATCACCCCTTATTCCTGTCTGGTACGGGTGCCACAGACTTGAGCCGCATTGTAATATGGGAAATAAGTGGTTTGGAAGCAGTCTCCGTTGTAGACTGGCTTCATTTTCTCAGTATCCTGCCAATGAATCGAAGACTGACATCTGTCTCACCTACGTACGAGACTGTGTGATCGGCTTTTAGACTGTCCCATTCATGTATCTGTATGAGTCTACTGATTCAAATTGTGTATGGTTGATATTGTAGTCATATGGTACTGTAGTTTTTTCTCTTAAGAAGTGAATAATGTTTCTTTTCTGTGCAGTTTATCCGTCATTGTACCATTCTGAAATCTTAACAAGACCTAACTTAATACTTAACAGCAGCAGCACTTAATTATACATACATACATACATAGGTTAATCCGTGTTCCATAGATCATGAATACGACGTTTCGTAATGATGTGGAACGTGTCACTTTAACATAAGTTTTCGTCACACAAAATAATTGATTTTAATTCAGTTACTACTTCATATCTAAGAATTCATCTATTGAGTAGAAGGAGCTGTCATTCAGAAATTCTTTTAATTTCCTTTTAAATGTTGATTGACTATGTCAGACATTTTAATACTATTTGGCAATTGACCAAAGATTTTTGTGGCAGCATAATGCACCCCTTTGGGTGGCAAAGTGAGGTTTAATCCAGAATAGTGGAGATCATCGTGTCTTCTAGTGTTGTAGCTATGCACTTTGCTGTTATTTTTGAATTGGGATGGGTTATTAATGACAAATTTCATTAGTGAATATATGTATTGCGAAGCCACTGTGAATGTTCAGAGTTGCTTAAATAATGTCAGCAAGGTGATATTGGGTGGGCTCAGCTATTCTGATTACACGCTTTGTCCAATGAATACTTTCTCACAAAATATGATGCTATATGAAAGCAGTGAATGAAAATAGGTATAGAAGGCTAATTTACTGATATGTTTATCACCAAAATTTGCAATAACCCTAATAGCATAAGTAGCTGAAACTAACCATTTCAGCAGATCATCGATGTCTTTCTTTCATTTAAGTTTCTCATCAATGCACACACCCAGAAATTTTGAGTTTTCTGCCTTAGCAACAGACTTCCGTTCATAATCTATATTTATCAATAGTTTTATGCCATTTACTGTACAGAATTGTATAAACTGCATCACCTTCGAAAAATCTCAGTGCTAATAGACACACCTCAAGTTACGTCATTCGACGGCTGCCCACCCAACATGCTGCGTCTTGCCTTCTTAGAAATCCTCAACCCAGCCACATATTTTGTTTGATAGAGCAAACACTGATGCGATGCCGAGTCAAGAAATTCTAGAAATAACTGTAACTACTTGACTTCCGTAATCAATGGCTTTCAGGATATCACGATAACGTTATGAGGAAGGCGAACCAAAGACTGTGTTTTACTGACAGATGCAATAAGTCCAGCTAACAGACTTCCAACATTATGCTTGTGCGCCCTCTGCCAGAGTATTAATGTTCGGTATGGAATCCTTACCAGATAGGATTGACGGAGGCCGTCGAAAAATTTAAAGATGGTCAGCTCGTTTTATACTGTCGCGAAATAGGCGACAGCGTGTCACCGATATGATAGGCGAGAGGGGTGGCAATCATTAAAACAGATGCATTCTTAGTTGCGGCAGGATCTTATTATGAAATTTCAATCACCAGATTTCTCCCGTGATTGCGAAAATGTTTTGTTGACACCTAACTAAGTAGCGAGAAATGACACCGTAAGAAAACAAGAGAAATCAGTGCTCGCGCGGAGAGATTTAAAGAGCTCGTTTTTCCCGCGTGGTGTTCCAGTGTGGGATGGTAGAGAAACTGTGAAACTGGTTCGATGAACCCACCGCTGCGCACACAGGTGTGAATTGTAGACTAAGCATATAGCTGCAGATGCAAATGTGAGAAAACCTCAAGTGGGGTTTCGCGCGATCGATTTTTTCGAGGTTCGTACTAGTTGCCCTGAAGTAGGCCATTTTCTTAGAAATAGTAGAGATATTCACGTCTCCAGCGTTAGGACACAAAACGTTAGGCACAAAAATATCCCTTAACACACGACCAAATGCCGAAAATAGAGAGCATCGAGAGTGTAAACTGAGATAAATTTTGAACGCCATGGCCGTCTCTCTAGAGAGCATCTTTGAAGTGACGGCCGGCGGCCATGACAGAAGACAGTCGCCGCCTCCCATTGTTGGGAGGCGTCCATTTTGAAGACTCTTTCGTGTCGTGAACGATTCAGCTGTGCAAAATAGATTTCAACAGCGCGTACAATACCATCGCATCCAGCAAGTGGGCGACTGCAAACATCTTTGTCAGACAGGACGGCTTGGAAGCCGAGCCTCCAGCGCCCTACTACGTCTGTTCGTATGCTCTAGTTGATCACTCGCTATATAACATTTTTCGGTAATGTAGCATTTGCCCATCATTTTTTGTTTTTTTCGAGCCTCGTTTGTCTGAGTCATGCTGCGTAAGTGGTGAGCCACGTGTGTTACTCCAAATTGTGCTTTTGTAGCTAGCGTTGCTATCAATGTTTTATTGATTTGTACCACCAATTGATTTATACGAGCAATATGCGTAGTACTAGTGATAGACTTACCCATTTAAATTGGATTTATTGTTGGTAATACGTGTTGTTTATATTCTTAATTCTCGTTTTGATGATTGTTCGTTGCTGGCAGTGATAGCTCAACGTCAACAGAACAGTTTGAAACAACCATATTTGCAGTAGCTTTTCAGAAATAGTTTCTTGTAGATATTAGTTATTTACGTGAAAATCCTATACGTTAACTAACGTTAGTGACTATCCGTAAATTTGTTCACCGAGTTGATTTTCGTTTGTTTCAATGCACCATACGTACGCCATTGAAACTGCAATATTCGATTCGCTAACCTTAATTATACTACATCTGGGACGAAGTATAAAAGATTCGCACTGGAATATTGACGCGAAATTTGGCTGATAGTACTCTTATGCATATAGTGATTAAATCTTTGAACTTTTTATACTACTTTACAGGTAATTTTAACATGTTTGCGAAAATTGCAAAGTATGAAACATGTTGCCATAACGTTGCACGATTGTTTCGATCTGAGATGGCGCCAGATTTCCAGCCAATCTGATTGTAATTCATGTCGACCAATGCGTATTTTTACGTGCCGCGTCGATATTTTCAACTTAATGGATTGCGAATGCGTTTGCTTTTTCTGGAATTCAGTTTTGATACAGTCCGACTAGGTGTTATATCTGACTAGTGAAAGAATTAATTTGTTCACTTCTATGACGTGAGTTGCAATTCTGCGTCTTGATTCAAATTATTTAATTCCAACGGTTTGTCTATCTTAGCAGTATTTTTATTTCCGAAAACAAATATGAAAAGCAGAATCCAATTTGCGACTTTGTGCGCTAGTGATGTTAGTTAGGGTTATTATAAATGTTCTAACAGTTCTGTGGGTATGTATAGAAATTGTATATTCATCAAACATATATTCTTTGTACGTACGTCTTGTTAAATCGATTGTTAATCGCTTATAAATGTTTTGTTTCTTGAAGCCGGATTCTTCAAGAAATTTAGCAGACTTAATCAGCTATTACTCCATTTATGTGGTTCAGTATTTTTAATTGATTATTTTTTCTCATTCCATTTCTAGTAGATGATTGGGTTTCCGTTAAAGCTGAACGTAAAGTATTAGAAAATAGCATTTTTTTTCCAATGAAAGTTGACGACTATGTTGGGTTGGTGGACGATGGTTGCGAGATGATGCATATCATGAATATAATTTCATTTTAAAAAAATTGGCTTGTTACTAAACAGTCTAAATATTTATCCAAAAACCGGTAAGTGTTCAGGGTTCGCGTACATTTGAAATTACTTAGTTTCGGGCTACGCCCAACAAAACTATATTTCTTCTCTCTGCCATACCTTAAGAACTTTTTGCTGTTATGACTGTATTTTCATTGGTGACTTAACGAGTTCTTATATTGCATACAGATCTGGTGATTTCGATGTTTTACGTTAGCGGACAACTTCATCTGTTGCCAAGTGCAATTCCGTGTTATGCATACTTTGTAAGGCAAGAAGTTTTAGCGTGGGGTGTCGTTGATAGTATCTGATGTAATACATATAGTTCTTGTCTGCGTTTTAGTACCGTATAAGTCTATAAAATAAAAGTGCCAAACTTAAATATTAGTTTGGCTGGTAGGAAAGTTGGCTAACTGTATCAAGGGATACAGGTAGTGCCTCTCCAGGAAAATGTAGTCTAGTTGCGATCGGCAGACTTCTGTATCGCCGCAAACGGGTGTTAAAAAAGGAACAGAAATACAGAGAGCGTGAGTTTTGAGCGGGAGGGAGAGTTGGTTGTTTATTTTGGCTTTAGGCAACATTAAACGCACAGCTAGCAACAGGCATAGCCGTACAGAGCTTCATAAAACTTTCAATTAAAGTAGAATGACAGAGTAAGCCTAACTTTGTGGATAGTATGATATAGAGACACTACATTACTACAATGTTCATCATAGAGTCTCTTATTCAAAATAGTATGAGGGGTACATATACACATGCAAATTCTTAATTTAAAAAAGTATTTGAAGGAACTGTAATTTCAGTCTTCACTTACAAATATAAGTTCGCGAGAGGTACAACACCTTAGTCTAACCAGGCCACAGTATCTCCATAAGACTACATGAGTCGCGTGGACATACAGTACAATGCTTAAAGCTGTAATCTGTTTCTTTTATGTATTCCGCTATCAAATTGTACTTATTTACAACTAATATGAGGAGTGAAGAGGCAGCATTTGTAGGTCGGGGGTAAATCCGTGGCAACCAGTTTCCAGTACAATACTACTTGTGCTTCGTTGTACTTAGTGCACGCCAGAATTTCACGATTCAGATCGGCCACGACAGTTTGGTCCTGATCATAACGTCCATAAACTAGAATCTGTTTGATTCATATGTGCGGGATAACATCTGTGTCACAACCTGAGAAGGATGACGGACGTCACATGACGCTTACGTAGCTTCACACTGTCGAGGAGAGATGTTTGGTTGTGTAGGTTGTCTTAACTGTAGCGTAGTCCGTGTCCCGTGTTTAGTTTGTAGGTGGTGGTTGCTGCAGCGATTGTGATGTCATGTTTAAACACAGCGTGTTCCATTCATCTGATGACAACAAGCGCCGGGTTCTGTTTGCGTGCCACCCGAGCAGCACAGGCTAGTCAAATGGGTCCCCTGTTAGTGCCCGCACAACGCACTTTTTCGGCTTGTGTACATTCGGACAGTGAAACAAACATAACGACTGTAACAGTGAAGTCTGCGAACGCAACAGTAGCAAGACCGAATTATTTTGTTCCACAGCAAGTGTGTATTTACGATTCGTATCGGCGTAAAGATTCCGCTCGTATTATCCAGAGATTATTTAGGCTCAGGTTTCGGCACTTATGGAGTTTAGGGGGACACCCATGATTTTTTTCCGATTATCGTCAATTTGACTATGCTGATCACGAATATGACATTTTTAATCGGTTTTGAAACGGTAAAGCAACATACTGTCATTTAATCAAAATGTAACAATACAACATAACAATGTGATTGAAACAATAAAACAACATATTCTCGTGTAATCGAAATATATCAATGCGTAAAGATCGTTCAAGTTAAATTGCAGCAAACTAAATCGCAGCATTCGGATAAACGCGCCTGATGTGATCAATCAAATTGTGAAATGGGTTTGATCCAAAGCGTTGCTGCCATAGAAACTCGACCAAATACTTGGACAGCATATTACGATGAGTACCAAACATGTGCTTGCTTTTCTGTTTACTTTTCTGCCATACGCTTTCAACACGATTAGTAGTTGCGTGAGTGATTGGATCAACGAAATGCATGGAATGATTAACAGTCAAATGCGTATAACACGGACGCTCCCCAGAAATCGGAAACAATAGTGGTCCCGGGCCGCACATATTGTTGTAGAAGCGGCAGCAAAGTTGCAGCATCTGTTCGAACTACAGGAACGAGGAAGCTTTCTCTGGCCTTAGTGTCGTATCCGCCGAATACCCACAGTTCCTTAACCTTGTGACCTCGATTGTCTTTTCGACGGGCAAAACAGCTTTCGTCGATCTCAACTGTAGGGACCGCCTAAAACAATTGGCTCTTGCACTAAATACTCCAGCAAATGTCTCTGCAGAACTGTTTCCAATCCACAGCCGTATTAGCCGAGATTTACAGTTCACGCATCAAAAATTCCTGTTTATCGAGTTCGAAGTAAGCCATTTTGATAATGCATTTGATAGACAGATGACTGACTACCCGTAAAAAAAGAATCTTTGCGATTGAAATCTTCTCCCTGCAAATGCGTCTTACAGAGCAGCGCCAAATACGACCGTCGGCAAATTCTTTGCGTTCTAAGAACATTTTATTCGCCCCGCCAAGGCATTGTCCATCATCACAGAATCTCTCATGTTTCAGCAAACCATGACCGAAAGCCCATTCAATAGCTGAATCACTATCACGGCAAACGTCGAACAAATTTACCATACGAAATTCGGTCAAATCAAGGAAAATTCTAGTCATTACGAGTTAGTTGAACAAACACACAGAACAAACATCGAACTAACACTTAACTACACTATTATTTGACTTTAGTGTAAACTGAGTGAGGCGATTTTATCTGAGTGCTTTGATGTGCTACGATTTAGCTTCAGTGATGTTTGCAAATAACATATTCGTGGTCCGGTCAAAAAAATGAAAAAAATCATTAATTTTTTTTCTCTCGATATATTAAAAAGTTTTTATCGGGGATGGAAATAAATAAGACATTAGAGATCAACATGGTCTAACTGATCAAAAAGTGAGAAAAAATATGTTCGAGAAGTTTGTCCCCCTAAACTCGGTAAGTGCCCAGGTTTCCAGGTATCTGCTTTACCTGGTTAGACACTGGACTCCCATTCGGGAGGACGACGGTTCAATCCCGCGTCCGGCAATCCTGATTTAGGTTTTCCGTGATTTCCCTAAATCACTCCAGGCAAATGCCGGGATGGTTCCTCTGAAAGGGCACGGCCGACTTCCTTCCCCATCCTTCCCTAATCCGATGAGACCGATGACCACGCTGTCTGGTCTCCTTCCCCATACCAACCACCAACCATCTGCTTTACCGACGATTAATTTTACATGATCATTCCATTTTAAATCACTCCTAATGCGTACTCCCAGATAATTTATAGAATTAACTGCTTCCAGTTGCTGACCTGCTATTTTGTAGCTAAATGATAAGGGATCTATCTTTCTATGTATTCGCAGCACATTACACTTGTCTACATTGAGATTCAATTGCCATTCCCTGCACCATGCGTCAATTCGCTGCAGATCCTCCTGCATTTCAGTACAATTTTCCATTGTTACAACCTCTCGATACACCCAAGGCTCGTATCAGAGAGCGAATTAATTCAATTTCTCAAAGAGAACTACACTTTGTGAAGCATCATTTCTTCAGTAGATGTCAGAAATGCAGTTACATCTCCCTGCATGGCATGGATTAGTAACAAAACTTATTTGAATATATTTTAAATTTTAAAGCTGCGATAGTATACGATCGACACGGTATTTGATTTGTCGGCACTCGCAGTCCGGCACATATTGCATTGTGCTTGCGGTCATCAAGATACTGTAACACCCTGTATTTACAGCGCTCCTTTAGACAACAGTGAGATGTCAGAGGATACGTACGTACCTTTCACGCTACTGTGCGTTGAGTTTTGCCGTCGGCTCCGTATCAATCGCTTCATTAATCCAGGGTGTACATAAAATCCGGGAACGATTTCAGTTATTTATTGCACAAGATGTACATTGTACAGATGTTATACACATTGCATTTTGAAGAGGAACTCTGAATTTTTTTTTTTTTTTACAAACATTCGATATGCAAACCATGAGTGACTCGGCAGACGTCAATACGGTGTTCGTATCCTTGCCGTACCCGTCCCAGAATGGCATCGCCGACTGTAGCAGTAGCTTTTCCCCTTCTGTAGCACGGCCAGTCCATCGATGCAGTAGCCCCGTGTTCAGGTACCCACGAACTTGACGATGAAAAAGGGGTGGAGCCCCTTTAAGAGTAGTAGGACGCCCTTTGCTAGTTCCTAATGATCACTAGGCGAAATATTTGATAGCGAATGGGCCGTTGTCTTAGAAATGTGTCCTTGATGTCAGAATTGCTCGACCTTGGCTCACTTCACGTGGGCCTCCCCCGCGTCTGCAAAAAGAGAAAACGTTGGGAACCGTGTCACAAGGCAGGCTGATTTCTCTTCAGTGGCCACTCTACGCTGCATACGGCGTAATCCAAATGGTTCAAACGGCTCTGAGCACTATGGGACTCAACATCATAGGTCATAAGTCCCCTAGAACTTAGAACTACTTAAACCTAACTAACCTAAGGACATCACACACACCCATGCCCGAGGCAGGATTCGAACCTGCGACCGTAGCAGTCCCGCGGCTCCGGACTGCAGCGCCAGAACCGCACGGCCACCGCGGCCGGCACGGCGTAATCCACAACTCTACAGTGTGTGTACATCTCAGCTCACTATAGACCGCATATCATACGCTATCTTTTTTCGTAGATAGGAGAAATACGATGCCGTGTTTTTTGATTTTCGGAAAGTGCTTGCTGTAACTTCACCAGGCGTAGAGAGAGAGAGAGAGAGAGAGAGAGAGAGAGAGAGAGAGAGAGTTACGTGTTCTCAAGGTAGTTCAAGGTAACATCGGTACAACAATTAGCCATTTCCGTGTCAAAAATCTCTGTTCCTTCTACCGCAGATGACGTATCACTGATCTCATTTGTACTAAGATTGCAGTTCACGCGAGGTGCCTATTTGTTTCCAGCACCCTGAGTGGAATGCATAAGTTTAATCAATGTTCATCAACCTGCATTCTTCTATAGTGGTTGTCCCCTGCGTAGAAAACAGCACGTAGGTTGTGAATCCGTTATGTTGAGGCTGTAATAGACCCTTAGCGAGGAACTGATATTGTACGAATAATAGAATTTTCAATTAGTTGGTTTATACGGGATGCCACTTTCTTTTTATTAGCGGAGTACGAGAAACTGCCCAATTATATTTCACTTCATGAATCACAAATAATCTGCATTCTGCACACTTGATAAAAAATTAACATACCGTTGAACTGCGCCTTTGTATAGTTACCATAAAGTTGTTCTAAATTACACATCCCAATAACCAGATTGATAGTAATTCATTAATCGATACCGACAGCGACAGACATGTCTGTCTTCCGAATCAGTTCTCTCTCTTACAGCCGAATCACTTCGCCCGCCATCCAACTTGGGCGCAATCTGAAGAACTCCGAAGTCTTCGTTTACCAATGTTTATTACCCTGCCGGCAGTTAATGTTTTTAATGATGTATTGATACCCTGCTATTGTTTTTATAATATTAATAACAGAAGATTATCGTTTTGGCACGCAACTTCAACCGCAGTAGCCAATGTCGAAGGAACACAATTTAGGCGGTCTTTCCCACGATACCCTTACCGAAGACACCATCTATCAACGGTATCTCACAGCACATTACGTCATCTTCCCACTTCTGCCTTCTCAACTGCTCTAAGAAGAGCTTCTTGTAGCCGAATATGATGGCTGTAAAGCCAGAAATATTATATAATTACATCGCGCGCAGAGGCGTTAAGCAATCATTCTTCCCCTGCTTCGTAAACGAGCGGAACGTGTGTAAACCATAATAATTGGTGCTGTGGGAAGTACCCGATTAGTACAACTGTGTAGCATAATTTTCGAGGTATTGCAATTCAGAGAAATCATGTTATTGCCCCAAGAGTTAAGACCATGATCGCAGATAATTTCACTCTCCATGAACCGTGGAACTTGCCGAGATGGGGTGGCCTGAGTGACTAATCGAGACAGTTGGTCTTACGGTAGGCGCAACCACAATAGAGGACTATATGTGCGGGTCAGACAAACGTGTCGGTCCTGAAGAAGGGCACGCTATATACACTCATCAAAAAAAGGTTTGCATCATCTCGGTTCCAAGAGTTCCGAAACCTGTACCTAAAATTGGAATAGAGATAAACATAAACATAATTTCCGCCCTTTTTATTGCTCATGAAAACTACACAATCTATGTGGTACCACCCAGGGAGGCGCAGAAAGCTATGCGCAGAAAGCGTGTTTTCTCAGTTGCGTGCATGACGTCACTTTGGAAGCAGCTGTGCCAAACAGTACACAGTTCGAATTGTGTGTGATTGTTTTTCTTGTGTTGTTTTGTGTTTGAAGGAGTATTTTGATTGAGTTCTTTCTTCTGAGGTACTCAGTCAACAGCGGAAACATTCGGATTTCGGGAGTGTTAACGGTTTTTGCTGTAATTGATATTTGATTCTGAACTGAAATAGTTGGCGATAGTGGACAGCGGGACCAACATTGTCTTCGCCAGCTCTATAGTTCATGGTTCGTCCTGTGAAATTCTTATTGGAGAATCTACAAGTGAGTGAGAAAATTAATTTTTACAATACCAGGCTGTGCTGTTAAAGGCTGATTTTCCTACAACCGGAGCACAAAGAGAACTGACGTAATGTATCACAGTTTCCCGCGTAATGAAACATTACAAAAACTATGGTTGTCGAAATGTTGTAGGGAAGACAGTGTAAATGTTGGGCATGCACGAATATGTCTTCACCATTTCGCAGAAACAAATTACTTAAGGGATTTACAGTCTGAATTGCTTAATTTGCCCCGAAAAAGAATGCTCAAGCCAGATGCAGTTCCTTCGTGCAATTTGCCGTGCAGTAGTGCGACTGTCAATGTGTCACCCGCAACACAAAGACGGAACCAAACTGTATAAGAAACGAGAACTATATAAGAGATCTCTGGAAACTCTGGAAAACCCGTCACCAAGTAAGAAACATCATAATAAGAGCGCATGTACAGATGACATTTTTTTTTTCAGACACAGATAAAGTTACTTTGATGAATACAAACAAGTGTGTGCAACTTCGAGCTGTTAAGTAAATTCATTTCAATGCGATTAAATGAATAGTTTCTGATTTATTTGAGCCGAGGTTTCGAATTTCAAGTGTGCGTCAGTGTGGTTGTGATCTGATATTTTACCGATGTGTGAGGCATAAGCTGAGAAAGAATATGACTCATCAGTTTTAACTGTGATATTTTAGCAGCAGAAAAGCAGTTTAGACATCTCAATTCTGGTATAAACAAAATCTTCCGCCAAAAACTAGACGTAAACGCGCATGCCGTGTCGTCTGCTTGTGAGCGCTTGTTTCCACTCTGACGTCACTAGGCCAGCGAATGGCAGAGCAGAGCGCTTACTGCCCAACCTTATTATTTAGTAACCTTCGTACCACCATACAGCGAGACCTTCAGAGGTTGTGGTCCGCATTGTTGTACACACCGGTACCTCCTCTTGAATTGACGCATGCCTGTATTCGTCGTGGCATACCATCCACAAGTTCATCAAGGCACTGTCGGTCCAGATTGTCCCACTTCCTCAACGGCGATTCGGCGCAGATCCCTGAGAGAGGTTGGTGGACCACGTCGTCCATAAACAGCCCTTTTCAGTCTATCCCAGGCATGTTCGATAGGGTTCATGTCTGGATAACATGCTGGCCACTCTAGTCGAGCGGATGTCGTTATCCTAAAGGAAGTCATTCACAAGTTGTGCACAATGGGGACGCGAATTGCCCTCCATGAAGACGACTGCCTCGCCAATATGCTGCTGGTATGGTTGCACTGTCGGTCGGAGGATGGCATTCACGTATCGTACGCCTTCCATGACCATCAGCGGCATACGTCGCCTGCACGTAATGCCACCCCAAACCAGCGGGGAACCTCCACCTTGCTGCACTCGCTAGACAGTGTGTCTAAGGCGTTCAGCCGTTCACTCATCGGTGAATAGAACGTAATGCCAATCCTGAGCGGTCCATTCGATATGTTGTTGGGCCCATCTGCACCGCGCTGAGTGGTGTCGTGGTTGCAAAGATGGACCTCGCCATTGACGTCGGAAGCATAGTTGCGCATCATGCAGCCTATTGCGCACAGTTTGAGTCGTAACATGACGTCTTGTGGCTGTACGAAAAGCATTATCCAACATGGTGGCGTTGCTGTCACGGTTCCTCCGAGCCATAATCCTTAGGTAGCGGTCATCCACTGCAATAGTAGCCCGTGGGCGGCCTGAGCGAAGCATGTCATTGACAGTTCCTGTCTCGCTGTATATCCTACATGTCCGAACGAAACCGTGTTGGTTCACTCCGAGACGCCTGGACACTTCCCTTTTTGAGCGCCCTTCCTGGCACAAAGTAACAATGCGGACGCGACAGAACCGCGGTATTGACCGTCTAGGCATGGTTGAACTACAGAGGAGCCATGTACCTCCTTCCTGGTGGTGGAACTGATTGGCTGTCGGACCCCGTCCGTCTAATATGCGTTGCTCATGCATGGTTGTATACATCTTTGGGCGGGTTTAGTGACATCTCTGAACACTCAAAGGGACTATGTGACACAATATCCACAGTGAAAGTTCTGGGAACTGGCGTGATGCAAAACTTTTTGATGTGTGTAGTAATTGCAGGGGTCATAATCTGGACCATTCACTGATGTGGCCTTGTAACATTAGCTAGCGTATCCTTGCTGTGCCGATACTACAAACAGCTGAAACCGATGTAGAAGCTACAGTCGGAATTTTTCCCGAAGGCGTGCAGCTCTTGCTAGTGTGTGAAGTAGAGAAGATGTAAACTGCAGACTTCCAACAGCAAGGAAAGCGTTTCTGAAGAAGAGGTCTCTGTTAATATTGAAAACAAATTCAAGTGTTATGTAGTCTTTGCTGAAGGTATTTGTGTGGAGTGTAACCTTGTACAGAAGTGAAATGTGGACGATAAACAGTTCAGACAAAAAGATAACAAACTTTTCAAATGTGGTGTTATAGAAGAACGTCGAAGAAAGTAAAAATCATCAAAGATTTTTCTGGGTGTGTATTGAACTCATTTTTTGAAGCTCTTAAAGAAATATACAGTTTTTGCACCCAGGCCAGTAGCAATGAGCAACGTCTCTGGTCATGTCCTATATTAATGACATCATACGGGCTTTTCCATTTACGTTTGTGGATACGTCAAATATTTAATTATTTGGTCAGCTGTTGGATGCTCCTCTACTGTACAAATTCCTTAATAAATCTGTCACTGTCCAGTCAAGTACTGAAACTGACTGTTTTCGTTTTATTGAGTGTAAATGTTACCAGTGGGTGAATTTCGTATCATTTCTGGCTAAAATTAAGTTATCTTGTTTGCATGCGCATTTCGCGGGCATGACAACAATTTCGGTGCGTGCATCTGCACGCGTAGCACGAAGTATCTATGTTTGATCTGGCGTAACGGTGATCAGATAGAAAAACGCGCCAGGGGGCTTAGATTTATTAATATGTGTAAATGCACAGCACGTGAATTGGTGACGTAGTAATAAAGGCGGTAATGGCTGTATTGGAAATAAAGAGGCTATCTGAAACTCCTTATCATCGCGCAGTCTTGATAAGTCAGTGAGAGCAATGGAACGGCTTGTACAAATATGGTGAAGTTGCAGACTTCATCGGTGAATTTTGTGGAGTTGGGGACGTTGCAGCGTGCACCCTACATTTGGCTGTTGCTCGGCGCGTACTCCAGTACCTCAGTTCCGCACTCCGGCGTTGGGTAGTCTAGCAGGAAGGGTGACCGCTGAGATGAGTTGCCAAGCTGCCGGTTATTGGCCGAAATGGAGAGTGAGAAGAGCTTGTCGGGTGATTGTGCGCATGCGCTGGGAGAGCCGGAAGCGCACCAATCAGAAAATAGCCCGCGCCGCGCCACGGCCCTGACCTCGCCAGCTGCGGCGTTTAAAGCGCCGCACGTGGCCGTCGTGTGACTCGACAGTGCTCTGTGCCTGCTGCTGCATGTACTATTCACTACATAAATTGCCAAATGCGTTCCAGCCGATATGAAATACTTATCACCCGATTTTTCGAAAACTATTAGGTGAAAAAAATTATGATTTTCGCCCATCACAGTTTGACATTTTTACTCTATAAAGAACTGAATTTCGTTTCGTTACCCTCATACTTACTGCGCTGCACCATATTAAGTACAGCATGGCGTGAAATTTTGAAGACTTTGCATACGTAAAAACGCATTGCGTATGAAGCGGCGCGCGTTTACACGTCCACAGCACCTGGGGAACGGAATAATAGGGCACCGCAGCGGAAGAGTTAAGTTATTTGCAACTATTTTATGATTTCCGGGTACACTTCCTTTGGGTTGGTCCAAAAATGCTGCACGTAAGAGGTGATCATTGTTTTGCAACAAGGAAACGGGACGTTTTAAATTTTTCTCAGTGAAACAAGAGACAAAAGAAATGCATAAAATTGTTTCGTCATAAATACGAAGGTTTCGAAACTAATAATAATAACTAACTAAATAAATAAATAATGTTAAATTGCATATTATGTGGTAGGTCTGAATTCACTCCAGCCAAACAGTCCTGTGGAATTATTGGTGCAGGAATCACTTCTCATTGGTATTTTGCTGATGAATAAATCCTCTTTAGAAAATCCAGTATACCACACAACATTGTGCAAAAGTTTCCACAGGTGTGATTTAACTTCTTTATTAATCAACATGCTTTCAAAGTCTGTACCAAAAGAGCGGTCCTGTCGTTTGACCACAAATGTGACAAACACTGGTTCAGTAGAGACGTTAGTTGCAGTTACACAAAGATATCCTGTTATTTTAAGAAAGCAGCTATAAGGTACATTGTTTACATCACAGTGTGAAATATTTCTGCCCAACAGTCGGTGTGTGATTGTTTCTTTCTCGCGGTTGAAACCCGCGTCCGGCCATTCTGATTTAGGGTTTCCTGATTTCCCCAAATCGCTCAAGGCAAATGCGGAATGGTTCCTTGGGAAGGGCAATGCCGCTTTCCTTTCCCAATGCGAGCTTGTGCTCCGTCGCTAATTACCTCGTTGTCGACGGGACGGCAAATACTAATCTCCTCTTCCTCCTCCTCCTCCTTTTTCCCAGTTTCCATTTCTCTAATATTTTCGGTGATACATATTCTTTAACGTGCACGTACTTATCATACAAACCCGTGCCGTCTAGGAGCCATTTCACGAATGAAATCTTGTCATTTGTATGTCCATCCGTGGGGTACTCCTGCATGAAGTATTAATCAACTGCAGTTCCGCGAACTCCCAATGGATTCATCCCACTCATTTCAGTATTTAGCTGCAGCCTCATAAAATTTATGGACTTACTGTTCAAATTTTGCAATGTCTGATGATAAACCCTCATTTCCCAGTTTACCAAGAATTTATCTGACTGTTCTGATGAAACAATCTCCATCCTTAGAAAAACTATATTAGCTTTTAAATCATGTTACACCGAAATTACTTCAAAGACTGTTATTGTTTCACCCTCTACTCTTTGAACTGTTGTGCGAAAAGTTGCTGCTTGGTTGTGAATAAAGTGCAGCCAGACTGCTGATAAAGGATTTTCAGAGAATGGTTTGATGACAAGTGTACATTTATTTTGAGATCCGAAATTTGAATATGTTCAAACGTGTGTGAGTTCCTAAGGGACCAAACTGTTGAGGTCATCGGTCCCTAGGCTTACACACAACTTAAGCAAACTTATACTAAGAACAACACACACACACACACACACACACACACACACACACACACACACACACACACTTGCCCGAGGGAGGACTTGAACCTGAGACCGAGCGGACGAAATTTGATGCGGTCATAGTCAGATGACCTTCGAATGCAGGGAGTAAAGTAAGCCACTTTGAGTTGCCATAGCTTCAAACTTAACACAGAATTAAGAATATATTTTAGAAACGATGCTTTTAGTATCAGTAGGAAGGATATCAGCAGACATTTGATAGTATTTTGGGTTATATGAGCAGAACACCCAACCCCGAGCAAGTTTGACACAAATTTCCGTTCAGTTCTGTGAAGACGTTGTTGACGCCCGTTCTAGGTATACCCTAAAAATTGCAGTTCGAATTATCTAGCAGACAGCTATTAAAAAAATGGTTCAAATGGCTCTGAGCACTATGGGACTTAACATCTGTGGTCATCAGTCCCCTAGAACTTAGAACTAATTAAACCTAACTAACCTAAGGACATCACACACATCCATGCCCGAGGCAGGATTCGAACCTGCGACCGTAGCAGCCGCGCGGTTCCTGACTGAGCGCCTAGAGAGAGCTATTATTTTCTCTTTTAAGTTATTATTTTTCAAACATTGTAAAAAAATCAGCAGTAATCTTTGAAGTTTCTCCAGACAGTGATTTCAGATCCAATATTTGCACCTCAGTCCGTTCAGTAGGATTAACGTACCTAACAGGCTATGGCAATATTGTTACGTCCTTACTGTGTGATGCAGCTGTCATTATTGAAATAAACTCCTTGTTGATCAGATTCTATGTGAGCAATGGCAAATGGGCTGCACCATTTATTATAGCTGCCACAGTTTTGCTACCGTCACAAGTAAATTGTGATTCAGACGTACTTCGGATAAGTTGAGCAGCACAGTTCATTAATCTGAAAAATTGATTGTGGTGGAGCGTTATGGTGAACGAACGCTCCATCAGCTGAAACTAGATGCTCACTTAATTGCATCGAACGTCTGAGTCTCTTTTTTTATGTGTGGGTATTCCTTTTGTTGGTCACTATTGGAAACACACTTGGTTTTCGGGGGTGGCATATTATTAATTTCAAGTGGAAATTATTTCAGCAGCGGGAAGGTCATACAGGGTGTTTCAAAAATGACTGGTATATTTGAAACGGCAATAAAAACTAAACGAGCAGCGATAGAAATACACCGTTTGTTGCAATATGCTTCGGACAACAGTACATTTTCAGGCGGACAAACTTTCGAAATTACAGAAGTTACAATTTTCAACAACAGATGGCGCTGCAAGTGATGTGAAAGATATAGAAGACAACGCAGTCTGTGGGTGCGCCATTCTGTACGTCGTCTTTCTGCTGTAAGCGTGTGCTGTTCACAACGTGCAAGTGTGCTGTGGACAACATGGTTTATTCCTTAGAACAGAGGATTTTTCTGGTGTTGGAATTCCACCGCCTAGAACACAGCGTTGTTGCAACAAAACGAAGTTTTCAACGGAGGTTTAATGTAACCAAAGGACCGAAAAGCGATACAATAAAGGATCTGTTTGAAAAATTTCAACGGACTGGGAACGTGACGGATGAACGTGCTGGAAAGGTAGGGCGACCGCGTACGGCAACCACAGAGGGCAACGCGCAGCTAGTGCAGCAGGTGATCCAACAGCGGCCTCGGGTTTCCGTTCGCCGTGTTGCAGCTGCGGTCCAAATGACGCCAACGTCCACGTATCGTCTCATGCGCCAGAGTTTACACCTCTATCCGTACAAAATTCAAACGCGGCAACCCCTCAGCGCCGCTACTATTGCTGCATTCGCTAACGATATAGTGCACAGGATTGATGACGGCGATATGCATGCGGGCAGCATTTGGTTTACTGACGAAGCTTATTTTTACCTGGACGGCTTCGTCAATAAACAGAACTGGCGCATATGGGGAACCGAAAAGCCCCATGTTGCAGTCCCATCGTCCCTGCATCCTCAAAAAGTACTGGTCTGGGCCGCCATTTCTTCCAAAGGAATCATTGGCCCATTTTTCAGATCCGAAACGATTACTGCATCACGCTATCTGGACATTCTTCGTGAATTTGTGGCGGTACAAACTGCCTTAGACGGCACTGCGAACACCTCGTGGTTTATGCAAGATGGTGCCCGGCCACATCGCACGATCGACGTCTTCAGTTTCCTGAATAAATATTTCGATGATCGTGTGATTGCTTTGGGCTATCCGAAACATACAGGAGGCGACGTGGATTGGCCTCCCTATTCGCCAGACATGAACCCCTGTGGCTTCTTTCTGTGGGGACACTTGAAAGACCAGGTGTACCGCCAGAATCCAGAAACAATTGAACAGCTGAAGCAGTACATCTCATCTGCATGTGAAGCCATTCCGCCAGACACGTTGTCAAAGGTTTCGGGTAATTTCATTCAGAGACTACGCCATATTATTGCTACGCATGGTGGATATGTGGAAAATATCGTACTATAGAGTTTCCCAGACCGCAGCGCCATCTGTTGTTGAAAATTGTAACTACTGTAATTTCGAAAGTTTGTCCGCCTGAAAATGTACTGTTGTCCCAAGCATATTGCAACGAACGGTGTATTTCTATCGCTGCTCGTTTAGTTTTTTATTGCCGTTTCAAATATACCGGTCATTTTTGAAACACCCTGTAATTATTTGGCGAGAAAAAGTAACTTTCGGTGTTATTTGACAGTTAGCAAAAAAAATAAAAAGGGTGGGTGATAAAGTTACTCGGCGCTGTTTTCTGCGTTCTTGATATTGTCTGATGTACTTGCAAATCACCGGCCGGAGTGGCCGAGTGGTTCTAGGCGCTACAGTCTGGAACCGCGTGACCGCTACGGTCGCAGGTTCGAATCCTGCCTCGGGCATGGATGTGTGTGATGTCATTAGGTTAGTTAGGTTTAAGTAGTTCTTAGTTCTAGGGGACTGATGACCTCAGACGTTAAGTCCCATAGTGCTCAGAGCCATACTTGCAAATATATTTTGTAGAGTAAATAAGTTTACAGCATACAGCTCACGCAACACCTAAATATTGTCGCTGATGTGTTATCGAAAGTGACCGCCCGAGCCAAACGAAACTCAGTACAGGAAGAAAACGCCAAGAACGCTCCAATGCCCCTGAAATTAATTGCAACAAGGAAGTAGATCGCGTAAAAGAAACTAAAGACGATTGAGCGATCACCAAGGGCACGGCACATCGTTCCCTGAAATCTCGAACTTTCTTTGCTGGGATATCCGGTGGCATCTTACTTCTCCATCTGCTGACGCCCGGTGTTCCCCCGGTGGTGGGGCTCGTTGCAGGCTTTGGCCAACTGGTTACTCCACACAGTTGAGGCGTACTCTGCTGCTGACGCACACAAAGCAAGAACAGAAGTTCTCTGGACGTGGGAACTAGCTGCGAGCTTCCTTCCTTGCACTGACCTTCAGCCCGGTGTTGCGCAATGTGTCTTGAAGGAGAGAGAGTGTACGCTCAAGGGTAACGACGAAATATACAGATATTGGACAATATTGAAGTCCAGAATGAGATTTTCACTCTGCAGCGGAGTGTGCGCTGATATGAAACTTCCTTTCTTTCTGGAGTGTTAGTTCTGCAAGGTTCGCAGAAGAGCTTCTGTAAAGTTTGGAAGGTGGGAGACGAGGTACTGGCAGAAGTAAAGCTGTGAGGACAGGGCGTGAGTCGTGCTTTGGTAGCTCAGATGGTAGAGCACTTGCCAGCGAAAGGCAACGGTCCCGAGTTCGAGTCTCGGTCCGGCACACAGTTTTAATCTTCCAGGAAGTTTCAGTTTAATATTGAAGTCGTTTGCCTTGTCACGTGGGATTCAGTTCGAGCTGAGCTTCTCTCTTCCGTTGAGCGAAACGTACATACCTGAGTTGTGTCGAGATTTGGCCTGAAGTGATTGACCTCATAGTAAAGGTCCAGCGTAATCAGTTATGGAGTCAACTTCTCTCCAACCTTTCAAAACTCTTTTATCATCGAGCAAGGACTGCTGTATTTGAGAGTATTTGGGATATTCCGTTACGGGGTGACGGAACTTCCAGTAAGGCAGTGCCTAGTGAAGCTATGCCACACCTTTGGAGTGAGGACAACATTTTGACGAAGTCTTAATTGCAGTAGGACGCTCGGACGTTACGCTGCATTCGCAGTGGCACCGTCAACGGTCGCCAGAGATAGCCCGGTGACATCGCCCGACGGCTTGGTCACAGTGAATCCGATCTCCTTCGTCAGTTTTTGACGGAATTGGGGAAATTAGGTTAGAATAGAATCTATCCTGTGTGTGAAGTAGGTTAGGTTTTAATCTCCAATGGTGGGATGGAGACCACGTCTCTAGGGTTGGGGACAAGTGCTTTCGCTATTAAACAGATACCGAATGTATGTGATCGAGCCGTTATTTGTCTCCAAAAGAACGTGACGAATACTGTACAATGTCCTGGAATTTCCAGACAAGTTTTCCGTGTATAAGAGATGGAAGGAAGTTCTGTCAAATACACGAGATGATTCGTAGTGACCTTGCTGAATGTGTTCAGGTTGTGCAGACAGACGTTAGTTAACCTTCAATGGGTATCTGCGTCAGACAAACATAGGGCTTAGAATAAAATACTCGGAACACCTTTCGCACTGCAAAGTTGAGACTCGTACACCACATTTGAAAACGACTGCAAGTCACACAGTCACCGCCCTGCTGGCTTGTAAACAGTACTAATAATTGTAGACAACTAATGCCCACATATCACAACGCAAAAAAGATCCATAACAAGCATAAGATACACCATCCTTCCCACTTGAACAATCCGGCCGGAGTGGCCGAGCGGTTCTAGGCGCTACAGTTTGGATCCGCGCGACCGCTACGGTCGCTGGTTCTAATCCTGCCTCGGGCATGGATGTGTGTGATGTCCTTAGGTTTAAGTGGTTCTAAGTTCTAGGGGACTTACGACCACAGCAGTTGAGTCCCATAGTGCTCAGAGCCAACCACCACTTGAACAAATTATTTCTTGAGGTTATAATTTGTGCCTAAAATTTCCGATAAAGATATCGTCTACTTGGGTTTTCCAGTACACCTGTGATTACAGTCCATGATTTCTGAATTATATCACGATTATATTATCATACTCTGAATACCATAGCTTCCTCTTTGATTAAACTTAACAGTCTCTCACAGTCTGTGTCTCGTATTGTGTCGGTCAGTATGAACGAAGAAAACAAACTAATTTGAATCTCACCGGTTGTCGTCCGAAGTCTGTAACATTCGGGCGAGAAATCGGCTACTTAGTGACCGCGCATGTAGTAGCGCGCTGATTTAAAAAGATGTCGGTCGGCGGCGGAATGTACCGATATCTGTGCCACTGTGAGTGCAGCCGTAGCTAACCAGTTGTCTTTTCTTCTGCCGATTTTCCTCGCGCAGAGGAAGAAAGCGAATGTTGCTGCATAGAAATTGCGCGAGTTTAGTTGCTCTTACCTTCTCCGTCCGTCCGTGTGTCCCCCCCCCCCCCCCCTCCTCCGCAGGCCCTGGGTTAGGGTAGAGGGGGAGCAGTGTTTTTCCGGTGTGGCAGGGAGCGTTGTCCTTGAGGCATCCTAGTTCTGTAGCCTAGAAGCGGTCTGACCTCGAGCGCTACGCCGCGTCGAGTAGCGCCAAGGCCGAATGTTGCCGCTTCTGAAACCAGTCGTCAGTGAACAATGCAGCAGGGCCGCATCGGAGCGAGTTACTGTCGCACCTGGATGAAAAGGTCGAAATTTAACGTTTATAATGGTAGACATCGCAGTTGCAGGTTGCCTATGTAACGACTTCCAGAGTCAACGAAAATTTGATTTTCAGTACTCTATTTTCAGTGCTTTACTAAAAAAATTCTGATGGTTTAAAACACTATATGAAACACTAACGTTAAGCGTTGGGCGATCTTCAGGAACTCACAGCGCCTGAATTACGCTTACGAGATTCGAACCCATGAGTTTATGCACGTCAGGACTACAACCTGACCTCTGCGCTACACTATCACTTCACGTCATGGTGTATGTCCGTTCCTCTATAGAACCAGTTGCTACGGTGATTTGCTGTCTTCAAAAAGTTTGGTCTCGTGCGGTATTGTATGAAGTTTGTGTACTGTAGGCCGTTCTCTGTGATGAGACTGAAGCCCTTCGCGACGGTACTGGCTTTCGACGATTTCCATCATCTTCGTCAGGAGCAACTAAGTGACAAAATTGCCGCCGCTGTGGCGGTCGTATATAGCCCAAAGACGTCTTCCGATTGGTCATGCTGTCGCAGATGGTGTCAAAAGTCTGCGCTGGAAGCGAAGGCAGAATACGGTGCTGCGTGGGCAACGTCTATGTAAGACAACAAGTGTCTGGCGCAGTTGTTAGATCGGTTACTGCTGCTACAATGGCAGGTTATCAAGATTTAAATGAGTTTCAATGTGGTGTCATAGTCGGCGCACGAACGATGGGACACAGCACCCTCGAGGCAGCGATGAAGTGGGGATTTTCCCGTACGACCATTTCACGAGTGTACCGTGAATATCAGGAATCCGGTAAAACATCAAATCTCCGACGTCACTGCGGCTGGAAAAAGATCCTGCAAGAACGGGACCAATGAAGACTGAAGAGCTCGTTCAACTGGGGAGAAGTGCAACAGTTCCGCAGATTGCCGCGCATTTCAGTGCTGGGCCATCAACAAGTGTAAGCGTGTGAACCATCCAACGAAACATCATCGATACGGGCTTTCGGGCACGAAGGCCCACTCGTGTATTTTCGACGACTGCACGACACAAAGCATTACGCCTCGTCTGGGCCCGTCATCAACGAAACTGGACAGTTGATGACAAGAAACATGTTGCCTAGTCGGACGAGTCTCGTTTCAAATTCTATGGAGCGGATGGGTGTGAACGGGTATGGAGACAAGCTCATGAATCCGTGGACTTTGCATGCCAGCAGGGGACTGTTCAAGCTGGTGGAGGCTGTGTAAAGGTGCAAGGCGTATGCAGTTGGAGTGATAGGGACTCCTGATATACCTAGATACGAATCTGACAGATGACACGTACGTAAGCATCCTGTCTGATCGCCTTGTCTGATCACCTGCATCCATTCATGTCCATTGTGCATTGCGACGGACTTGGGCAATTTCGGCAGAACAGTGCGACGCCCCACACACCCATAATTGCTACAGTGTGTCTCTAGGAACACTCTTCTGAGTTTAAACACTTCCGCTGGCCAAGAGATCTCCATCCCCTAGTACGCTTACGGATTTATGGACAGCCGTGCAGGATTCATGGTGTCAGTTTCCTCGAGCACTTCTTCACACATTAGTCGAGCCCATGCCACGTCGTGTTGCGGCACTTCTGCGTGTTCGCGGGGGCCATACATGGTATTAGGCAGGTGTACCATTTTCTTTGGCTCTTCAGTGCGTAAAGTAATTGTAAACGTACTATAGTCAGTTTCCGTAACATATTCTGGCTGACCTCCGACACATACTCGGCTGATACGTCCGTTTGGTGGCGCTACTGGCTGCCAAGTTATTCTGATGATTGGAGGGGGGACGAAGGAGAGGGCTGTCGTACTGTCCTGCCCTTCGCTAGGTGCGCCCTTTATTATGTTATACCGGGATGTAAGGGTTGTTATTTCGCTTTATCGTCGGCGATTGGAAAGACGTACGTGAAACGAAGTTGTTATATGCAGATGCGGACTGAGGGCGACAGGTGTACTGCTGGCATGGTGCGGAGCTCGGGAGCCCAAGGTCGTGTGGCAACAAACAGCTCGTACCGTGCAGCGAGCAGGCGGGCCGCTGTTACGACTGCCTTGCAGATGGAATTATGCCCTGTAGAACATGATCAACTAACGTAACGTGGGCGTTAGTTACATAAAATGATCGCTGATCTTGTCTCTTCATGTAAACGTGATACATTATTAGCCGCTTAGAGGGCATACATATCGTCGCTATGGAAAAACAATGGTCAAACCATCCAGACTATTCACTGTATTTCTGAAACCTGCTCTCGCAGTTAAGTGTAATTCTCAGTCAGCGCTGTCCCTGATTACGACGGTGTAAAAGCGTCACGGCCGCAGTAGTAGTTACTCCATAAAATCCTGTCACAGCCCACATGTACTTTATATGTGGCTGTTGGCATATGGTACTTAAATTTAAGGAAAGTAGTATTGTTCAAAATGCAGTTTTCTACAGAAATATTGCAATGTTTTCCGTGACTAACGAAATGTGTATTCACGTCTCAGTTTACTTACAGCACGTTTGTTACTGTTCGGACCTGTACTAAACATAATCTGAACAAATTCCTACAACACTGAACATTAATAATAATTAATGGCGTGCGACGAGGGCCTCCCGTCGGGTAGACCGCTCGCCTGGTGCAAGTCTTTCGATTTGACGCCACTTCGGCGACTTGCGCGTCGATGGGGATGAAATGATGATGATTAGGACAACACGACACCCAGTCCGTGAGCGGAGAAAATCTCCGACCCAGCCGGGAATCGAACCCCGGGCCGGCCGCGGTGGTCTCGCGGTTCTAGGCGCGCAGTCCGGAACCGTGCGACTGCTACGGTCGCAGGTTCGAATCCTGCCTCGGGCATGGATATGTGTGATGTCCTTAGGTTAGTTAGGTTTAAGTAGTTCTAGGGGACTGATGACCACAGCAGTTGAGTCCCATAGTGCTCAGAGCCATTCATTCGAACCCGGGCCCGGAGGATTGACAGTCTGTCGCGCTGACCACTCAGCTACCGGGGGCGGACAACATTAATTATATACTACGAATATAGTTTTTAAATGATTGACTGGTCATTAAACAAACAAACATAGTATATATATTTGTTTTACGAATCATTACCAGTTATTCTTAGCTTTAGTCGAAAGACATTTTGAAGCAACTCACATTTATTACATTTGGCTGCCTCCACTGCTGTTAATCCTGCTGCTGAAAAACAGAAGAATATGTTGGAAATGCTCTGATTTCTCCACCTGGCATTCCATTTTCTAACGTCCACATTTCCACTCGCTATCGCCAAACGATAAAATGGCAATATGTAGACTCAAATAGCAACAGTGAACTACAAACAAGAAGTGAAAATCGATAAGTAAATGAATAGCAACCGGAATACCAATGTCAATAACAAAAACGCTACGAACTTACGCGGCAACCTAATAATAAAGATTGAACGATGAGCGGGCCATTTATCACTTAATCCTGTTAGTGGGCGCTACAGTGTTAGGGGCGGGGACGAAGAGGAATTTAGTGGCAAACGCTAAAAGAGGGGCGTTATCATCGCCAAGGGGTAAGCGGGGAAGTTGAGAAGTACCTTTCGGCATAAACCATGTTGATTCTCCGTTGCTAATCTGCGCAGTCTGTCAAAGTTCGGAGTCAGCAGGTGCAACGATTGCGCCCAAAATATGTCTGGTAATTTCTTACGTTAGCATTGATAGACACGAAGCATTTCAAGGATTTTGTTGATGACTTCCGAAGATGTAGTCACTAAAATGCGATTAATTGAAATGTGAATTATAGTGCATACGACCAGTCATGTATTGATGAAGTATGCCATGCTAATAAACCCAGATTCTTTAAAGAATCGAACTACGTAATAAATGAGTAAATGAGTTAAATATTTGACGTTACACATATAAGCGATGAAAAGTTTAGAAAGGTTGGAATGATGCTGAAAGTTTATTGGAAGTCCTTAAGTGTTCTTATCTGATATGCTAGGTGAATAGGGTCCGTGTATTTACACACCACCAGTTACGCTGTCACGGAAAACATTGTAGTATTTCTGTCACTTTAAGACAGTGCTTTAAATCTTTAACGTAAGATTAAATCTCTTAACGAGTAGATTATGATAATATTTTCAATTTTTAAACATGGTCGGTAACCACGCAAAATATTGAAAACTAAGATTTTTGCTAGCCCTGGAGCCGTTAGATAAGCCAACTGGCAAATGGTATCGCGACAGTCGCTTAGTGATAGAGTTAGTTAAGAAGGCAGATAGCGTGATCCCCGGTAAAGTATTTTCATTTATCGTCAAAAATTTCTAACATAGGAGTGACACATTAGCCATTTAATTACGGCTACCACGAACGTAAGCAACGAGAATGATAATGTCTTTCGTGTATATTTAATTGTAACTAGAATAGCAGAGGCACATTCGCACTTGTTCATTTTACTGGAAATTTAATGTGATTTTTGGTTCTAATAAAAATAAATAGATGGCTTTTGCTCATTCACTCCGTTCCCGCCTAATGCAAGCATCTAGTGAATATCGTCTTTCCACACGTTTTCAGTTGGACCTTCGAGTGCTTCGGCAATTTTCTATCACTAGCTTCTTTTCCTTCGGCATTTCTTCTGTGGTTCTGTAGGGCCCCAGAAGAATGATACATATATTCTTCTGTCAGCAACATTATATTCTTTTCAGACCGTTAAATCGCTCACGCAACTCTTGTCAACAACAAAAGCTGACAAGATAGCAACAAATGCTTTCTGTACTGCTAGCGCCGAAACGAAGATAACAACAAGCGGAACATGGACGAGCACTAGCGAATGCGAACTGAGCATTAGCGAACGCGGCGCACGCCTACTGTGTACACCAGAGAAGATTCCCATCGGCTGATACTCGTGCGCTTGTGTTCGGACCGACCTATGTACACCAGGTTTTAGGTTGGTGGCTGCAGCGTGGAACATTTTCGTACATTAAAACTATTACACTACTGGCCATTAAAATTGCTGCACCACGAAGATGACGTGCTACAGACGCGAAATGATTAGCTTTTCAGAGCATTCACACAAGGTTGGCGCCGGTAGCGACACCTACAACGTGCTGACATGAGGAAAGTTTCCAACCGAATTCTCATACACAAACAGCAGTTGACCGGCATTGCCTGGTGAAACGTTGTGATGCCTCGTGTAAGGAGGAGAAATGCGTACCATCACGTTTCCGACTTTGATAAAGGTCGGATTGTAGGCTATCGCGATTGCCTTTTACCGTATCGCGACACTGCTGCTCGCGTTGGTCGAGATCCAATGACTGTTAGCAGAATATGGAATCGGTGGGTTCAGGAGGGGTAATACGGAACGCCGTGCTGGATCCCAAAGGCCTCGTATCACTAGCAGTCGAGATGACAGGCATCTTATCCGCAAGGCTGTAACGGATTGTGCAGCCACGTCTCGATCCCTGAGTCAACAGATGAGGACGTTTCCGAGACAACAACCATCTGCACGAGCAGTTCGACGACATTTGCAGCAGCACGGGCTATCAGCTCGGAGACTAAGGCTGCGGTTACCCTTGACGCTGCATCACAAACAGGAGCGCCTGCGATGGTATACTCGACGACGAACCTGGGTGCACGAATGGCAAAACATTTTTTCGGATGAATCCAGGTTCTGTTTACAGCATCGTCATGGTCGCATCCGTGTTTGGCGACATAGCGGTGAACGCACATTGGAAGCGTGTATACGTCATAGCCATACTGGCGTATCACCTGGCGTGAAGGTATGGGGCGCCATTGGTTACACGTCTCGGTCACCACTTGTTCGCATTGACGGCACTTTGAACAGTAGACGTTACATTTCAGATGTGTTACGACCCGTGGCTCTACCCTTCATTCGATCCCTGCCAAACCCTACATTTCAGCAGGATAATGCACGACCGCAGGTTTCAGGTCCTGTACGGGCCTTTTTCGATACAGAATATGCTCGACTGCTGCCCTGGCCAGCACATTCTCCAGATCTATCACTAATTGAAAACGTCTGGTCAATGGTGGCCACGCAACTGGCTCGTCACACTACGCCAGTCACTACTCTTGATGAACTGTGGTATCGTGTTGAAGCTGCATGGGCAGCTGTACCTGTAAACGCCATCCAAGCTCTGTTTTACTCAGTGCCCAGGCGTAGCAAGGCAGTTATTACGGCCAGAGGTGGTTGTTCTGGGTACTGATTTCTCAGGATGTATGCACCCAAATTGCGTGAAAATGTAATCACATGTCAGTTCTAGGATAATATATTTGTCCAATGAATACCCGTTTATCATCTGCATTTCTTCTTGGTGTAGCAATTTTAATGGCCAGTAGTGTATATTCTTCAGTCAGCGACATTATATTGTTTTCAGAGCGTTCCATCGCTCACGCAACTCCTGTCAACAACAAAAGCTGACAAGATAGCAAGAAAAGCTTTCTGCTAGCGCCGAAACAACTAGCGGAACATGGACGAACACCAGCGAATGCGAACTGAGCACTAGCGACCGCGGAGGTCGCCTACTGTGTACACCAGAGAAAATTCGCGTCGCCTGATACCCGTGCGCTTGTGTTCGGACCGACCGATGTACACCAGATTTTAGTGACGTTTTAGGTTGGTGACTGCAGCGTGGAACATTTTTGTACAGTAAAACTATAATAAAGAATTTGTTAGACACAAGTTCGAACGGTGTCAGTGTTTAAACGTACGTTGCTGTCGGGTTTGTAGTGCTCCTGTTGGTTGCAGAGGTGGAGTGTCGTTTAGAAAGCTTGTAAATTGGAAGAGAATGAGGCAAACGAGGTTCGCTGGCGCCCCGGCTGCGAGTGGCATTGGCTAACAGTTTCAGCGCAGCCCGCTCTGCAGCGTTCATCTCACGTAATAGCCTTTTAACGCCCCCTAACGCTGTAGCGAACAGCGGGTAAGGTTTGCGTGCACCTTCAGCATACGCTTGCATAGCTCTGTGAGCGCGTGCAGGACAGTAGAAATAAAACGAAAATATTGTTGTGTGCGCGTAAATAGGGACTATGGGAGAAATTGATATCTATATTACTAAACGGCTAACACGGTGCACATTTCAGTTGCTGGTTACCTATCTAATGGGGAAAAAATTACAGATTTTCGTATGTTTATTGACCGACTGCATTTAGGGGCAACAAACATTTTATTTGCCGAATTTCATATAATTATCGATGGACTTTTAAAAAATAAAATGTTGTTCATAATCTACGCGTTAAGAGCAATAATCTGAAGTTAACGCGTAACTCAGACAGTATATCGCCTCGCGCGCAAATACACACACTATTTTTGGGAATGTGAGCACTTTGCGACAGCTAAAAAACAATTTTGAACGATTACGGAACTTTTTCTCCATGGCGCCCCCCGTCCCCCTTTCCCACCCCCATTCTAACAACACATTTTAGCTGTTCATGCAGTAAACCTGCATCATCAGCCATGACGGTTTAATGTATCACTTCTGTACTACTAACCGTATTCGCGACGTATTTTGCATTCATTATTCGCATCTACCACATAATTTACGTGCAAAGTTGTAGCATTGTGCGCCACACAGTTTAAAAGATATGACTTCATGAACATGTAGATGCGTCAGAAACTAGCGTTACCTAAAACGGAGCGCAAATTACTCAAAATATACTCGTCCAGTGTTCGATAGTGACAGCACTTAGTGACCTCGTACAAGCTTCAATGCTTTTCTAAACTTTTTCATCAGTCGATGGATGCATAATCAGAAACTAATAAAATCAACTGAATTAGGCGTTAGCGTCTTCGTTGATAAAAGTAGTCACAGAGAGCAATTAATATTTCAGCAAAATGAGGTCAGAATGACAAGGTGACTGGGTTCTTGAACTGCAAGCACAAATCTCAAAAGCACTTTACATAATTTTCCTCGTGTAATTTGCAGTGGAAGGTAATAAGAACTCATTCGAAAAGCCACTTTGTGAACGTTAAACAGAAAAGCAATTTGCCTTCCGATAACATTTCTTTGAGCATTGTACAGAGAGGTTTGGACTATTATGCAGGATCCATTTTCGAGAGGCTCCTAACAGAATTGAAGAATGAAAGTGATTAACTCCAAATGATTCAAGTTCAGCAGAAAGGCTATCTTGAGATAGTGAGTTTGTTGCAGTATCTTATTGTCGCCCGCTGATGTTTGTGCATACTATGTATCGGCAAAAAGGGCACTAGTAAAACTTTAAAATTGTGTCAGTATTGCTGGCTGATATTCTCCTCTAGTAAGTGCATTATTTAATACTACCGATGGGCAAATGTAGAATTACCTAGACGTACATGTGGAACGTATCACAGAACGGGGCTCTGATGGTTCGCCAGTCGAAGAAGGTGCGAATGTGACGACGAGTTGAACAACATCCCAAAGGACTCCTCTGTCAGTTTCACATGGTTTTATAAATGTGATTTGTACGCAAGAGGGGGAGGGGGGAGTCTACGCAGAACACTTCCAGCGCTATAAGCGCTATCTTAACGTTTCCCTATTTTTATTAATCCAGTCTCGAAGCTGAATGAGCACATGAGAATGGGGTGACAACCGCGAAAAAATTAGATATAAATATTTATTTTCTACGAAAATTTCTCGGGTAGCCATTTCGCTAGGCGACAGAATGTGTCAACCATCTGCCACAGTTACAATATCTGCGGCCGTTAGCATGTGCGCTGCACTAGCCTGGCAATTAACGATTTCGACAGTTCGTTTCCATTGGTAGCGGACCGCAGACGGAGCGCCTACGGTGGCGTGAGGCAGTAAGTATAAATATCGGAACCGTTCCACTCGACTAGTAACCTATAAGAGAAACAGACAATGGTTTCAACCAAAGTACAATGAAGAAAACTATGCAGGACACACCTGCTCGAAAGTAAACTGGGCTCCCAACAGAGTAAACACATCAGTATCCTAAGCAGTCGCCACCACCTACAAAAAAACCCTCAAGTAGTAAGCACCTGTTGAAGAAATCAAGTCAGATGGTCGAAATATTGTGTATGGCTGACACTGACATCCAGCAGAACTACCGACAATTCCAGAAGTCAACATATTGCCGAGAAAGCCTGTAGAATTATCGTTAATGATGTTACTGATCATCGAACGGACCTACAAAATTACTTCATATAGAACGTTGAATTCATCTGGTTGGGTATTCTTGAATTAGTTTCAGGTCTGATTCTGTTCTTAGCTCATCACTTACTACTCACTCTAGTTTAAAGCGCATTACAATTTTTTTTCACAGCAGTTACCAACCCAGGCAGTTTGTCAATCTATTGGAAAGACTTTTCTCCCGTACCAACTTGAGCACTGGGTAAAAACGATGACTTTATTACGCCATTTCTACTCCCGTAACCACAGCACTGGTGCCGTTTCGAGGCATGTTCAGAAAAATAATCGTTTAAACGACAAAAAGTTATCGACAGTCGTAACAAGTAGCCTGCTTTTTATTGCCAAGACCGATGGTCGATATTTTCTCTTAAGTGGATTTAGAACGGAATTTTTTTTCAAATTTTTGGATTTTTATCACATTATAAAATTTCCGATTTTCATATACAGGGTGTTACAAAAAGTTACGGCCAAACTTTCAGGAAACATTCCTCACACACAAAGAAATAAAATATGTTATGTGGACATGTGTCCGGAAACGCTTACTTTCCATGTTAGAGCTCATTTTATTACTTCTCTTCAAATCACATTAATCATGGAATGGAAACACACAGCATCAGAACGTACCAGCGTGACTTCAAACACTTTGTTACAGGAAATGTTCAAAATGTCATCCGTTAGCGAGGATACGTGCATCCACCCTCCGTCGCATGGAATCCCTGATGCGCTGATGCAGCGCTGGAGAATGGCGTATTGTATCACAGCCGTCCACAATACGAGCACGAAGAGTCTCTACATTTGGTACCGGGGTTGCGGAGACAAGAGCTTTCCAATGCCCCCATAAATGAAAGTCAAGAGGGTTGAGGTCAGGAGAGCGTGGAGGCCACGGAATTGGTCCGCCTCTACTAATCCATCGGTCACCGAATCGGTTGTTGAGAAGCGTACGAGCACTTCGACTGAAATGTGCAGGAGCTCCATCGTGCATCAACCACATGTTGTGTCGTACTTGTAAAGGCACATGTTCTAGCAGCACAGGTAGAGTATCCCGTATGAAATCATGATAACGTGCTCCATTGAGCGTAGGTGGAAGAACGTGGGGCCCAATCGAGACATCACCAACAATCCTGCCCAAACGTTCACAGAAAATCTGTGTTGATGACGTGATTGCACAATTGCGTGCGGATTCTCGTCAGCCCACACATGTTGATTGTGAAAATTTACAATTTGATCACGTTGGAATGAAGCCTTATCCGTAAAGAGAACATTTGCACTGAAATGAGGATTGACACATTGTTGGATGAACCATTCGCAGTAGTGTACCCGTGGAGGCCAGTCAGCTGCTGGTAGTGCCTGCACACGCTGTACACGGTACGGAAACAACTGGTTCTCCCGTAGCACTCTCCATACAGTGACGTGGTCAACGTTACCTTGTACAGCAGCAACTTCTATGACGCTGACATTAGGGCTATCGTCAACTGCACGAAGAATTGCCTCGTCCATTGCAGGTGCCCTCGTCGTTCTAGATCTTCCCCAGTCGCGAGTCGTAGGCTGGAATGTTCCGTGCTCCCTAAGACGCCGATCAATTGCTTCGAACGTCTTCCTGTCGGGACACCTTCGTTCTGGAAATCTGTCTCGATACAAGCGTACCGCGCCACTGCTATTGCCCCGTGCTAATCCATACATGAAATGGGCATCTGCCAACACCGCATTTGTAAACATTGCACTGACTGCAAAACCACGTTCGTGATGAACACTAACCTGTTGATGTTACGTACTGATGTGCTTGATGCTGGTACTGTAGAGCAATGAGTCGCATGTCAACACAAGCACGGAAGTCAACATTACCTTCCTTCAATTGGGCCAACTGTCGGTGAATTGAGCAAGTACAGTACATACTGACGAAACTAAAATAAGCTCTAACATGGAAATTAAGCGTTTCCGGACACATGTCCACATAACATCTTTTCTTTATTTGTGTGTAAGGAATGTTTCCTGAAAGTTTGGCCGTACCTTTTTGTAACACCCTGTATAGTATATCACTTACAAACTCACATGGGGAGTATTTTATTTTTTTAAATAAAATCTACATCGGTTGAAAATATTAAAATATTTACGAGCATTACTTCAAGATCTAATAAAATCGGTAATTATGATATGGAAGGCTGTGGATACCTGTGTTACAAACTGGAATGTGTTGGTCATGTCCAGAAGAGGATGGGCACCAGATTAAGAAAGTTGAAACAAAGTTTGAGATGGTGGTAAAACCGTAAGAGGCAGGCTGACAGACAAAATGATTGATGAATTACAGCTGTATTATGGGATAGCCATTAGAAATAATACTGCGGATTTGTTGAAAATGAAGCAGGGTGTATGGGCTATCTTCTTCCACAGACTGTCAGCTGATGAAAAACAAGTGCACTAGCTTTGCACTCCTGGATCTGATTCATTGTGCAATTACCGCAATACCCAGAACTCAAACAGTTCGTACAGCCATAAACATTCCAACGCAGCAGCAGTCATGGATATCATAAAACCTATTTACAGAGACCTGACAAATCCTGAATTATTAAAGAAGTGTCTGCATGGTCAGACTCAAACTCCCAGTGAGTCGTTCAATAATCTGATATGAACTCGCTTACCAAAATATGTTATTGTTGTTATGAAGACACTAAAGTCGGGGGTCAGTGATTTTGTTATTGCTTTTAATGATGGCAACATTGATAGGCTGAAAGTGCTACAGCATATGGGAATTAATCCTGGAGCTAACTGCATCAGAGAACTTGAACGGATGAACAAGGTTCGCATTGATAAAGCAGAGTATGCAGCACAGTTGGCCACTAAGGAGTCCAGAAAGAAGAAAAGAAGAAAAAACTTGGAAAAATATCAAGAAGGTGATACGCAGTATAGTGCAGGGTGCTTCTGAGTGACTAAAAATTAAAACTTTAACTTACATTTAAGGGAGTTACAATCTTTCGAAACTTTAGAAACCGTTCCTGAAAATTTACATTTTCTGCTGCATTTTCCCCTAAATCTCAGAAACCACTTCGAATAGAATATTCAAATTTTCTGGGAGTGATAACGTAATGTCCTGAGCTACTGAACTAAGAGAAGAACATAATGTTATATATATAAATAAAATTATTTAGGATAACGCACAAAAAGTGCACAAAATCTTAACCGTGTAATTAAAAAATTGTATTTCCGAAAGCAGTGGTTGAAATCCAATTATTGTAGGTCAGTAGACTTAGAACATACAGTTTAATGTCCTGTAAAAGTTTCGTGTCAATGGCTACAATGGTTGCCGAAATACAGCGAAGCCATGTCACTAAATTTAACAGTCGGGATAGGGCGTTCCATCTCCCCTTAAAGCATCGATGTTACGATGTTTCAATGTCTCCAGCGTCGATTCGCTTTCGATATTGATAGTGAAAAGATCGACACTGATATGTAATCGGTGCTGATATTCAGTGTCGATAAATTGAAATGAGGCCTTAGTGTTGATTTTCAATACCGACATCGAAGAAATGAACGGTGAGGTATATATTTGTTTTATCGACTGGGAGAAGGCTTTCGATAAACTGCTGAGAAATATTTTGGTGTAGACTGGAAAGATAGGAGGTTAATAAAGAAGATGTACACAAATCAAAAAGTGTCAGTGAGGGTAGGAAATGAAGATACGGAGGAGATTAGCATTGGAAGGGATGTAAGGCAAGTTATTCAGCATATTTGGAGAATTGGTAGGTAAGGCTGTAGAGGACTCAACAGGCATTGTAATTGAAGGAGAAAGGATAACCACCATAAAATAAGCGAATGATCAAACAGAAGAGCTACAGCAGATGTTGAAGGGTGTTGCAAGAAAAGGCGAGAAGTGTGGATGAAGATAAGTGTACGAAAGAAAAAGATAATGAGAATAAGCGAGAAGGAAGCTCCACTTGACATATCGTTAGACAGAATGAAGCTAGAACAACCAAAACCGTTTCTGTACCTGGGAAGTTTAGTGACATGGAACGGGAGCTATAGAGAGGTAATAAGGAGGATGGTATCTGTGGAAAAGAGAGTTTTCGAAAAGGTTAAACGGTTACTGACATCTAGAAGAGGAGCTGAGGGAAGAGTTGCTTTATGTTATGTCTCGAGTGTTCAACAGCATTGAATCGTGGACAGTTAAAAGAAGCAAGAAAGATATTTGCTAAGTTTTGAAATGCGGCAGTGGAGAAGAATAAGAGTGAACTCGAGAAGAAGGAAGATTATTATAAGTGATCAGAAAAAGGAAAGACGTTTTTTGTGGGACATATACTGCAAAGGAATAGTCAGCAACAAAGCGTTACAGAAGGAAGAGTGTTAGGAATGAGAGGAAGAGGTAGGAGTAATGGACTGACGGACATTAGTAGAGGACGCCCTTACAAACAGATGAAGGAGGATGTTCAGAACAGAACACGAAGCAGAGCCTCCAGTTAAAAGTTGTCACAAGGCAGATACACCAAAGAAGATCAATCGAAGACTTCATTATCAATATCGTTTGCTTTTTGACATTAAATGCGTTTTCTTTCGTAATGTAGTATTGTTAGGAACAAAATGTCTTTTCGTACAGAAATGACGCATTTTGAAAGCAAAGCAACGCCATTTCCTAGAACAACATGCAGCTGGCGATATTGCGGCATTGAAAATAAATTGCCGCGTCAGTAAGGACATCAGAAACGGCGAGTGCTTGAGTAAGGCAGAACAAAGTATGGTAATACGTTGGCTGTGGAAGCAGAAGTTTATTACATGTTGTCTTCTTTGCTTTGGGTCTCTTTGATGCACCGTTGCAGATATACGGTTTGTATAGGTTAAATACTGCCCTTTTCAACTGTACTTGAAAGTATTATTAAGACCAAATGCGTCTCCCTTTATTCTAAATGATCTGCAGTGGTCGGGTTTTTTGATATCTACGTAATTCTTGTTCTTCCACATATATGTTGAAAAGATTTTTAGCACACGTCACATTCAGTGAAAATAAACACCAAAAATCCTGGCCACCGAAGATGCTTTGGAATAAAGCGAAACGCGAACCTATACAACTTGAAGTTCATTACATTTCACAAATATCAGTGCCCATCGAATATCTCTTAATTTGCACTCCTCTGCGGTTGGGAGACCCACTTGTGGTCGGATGTAGCGGTTCCGCGTAGCCCGGATGTTCCCAGCCTGTGTGACGTCACGCGCTGGGAAAACCGTCTAAGCGGGCAGCCCACGACTGTGAAAGCGATAGACAATCAGCTGAGCTAAAGCAGAGCCTCATTTGGCAGAGTTTACACAACAGTATTCGATTCTCGCAGTCTTGTCCTTCAATTTCAGCACTATGCCTTTTTTTAGCCCTTTTTCGACGTGCCTTATTTAGCTGTCTCCTATTTTGTCCATTGGGACTGACGTATAGTCTTTTCTCTCGTCTCTGTGTTTGTGTTCTGTAGTTTTGACTTGGGAGCGTATCACCCCAGTTGTTGTTTGCGCCCTAAATCAAAACAAACTGTGCTTATTGCAAAAATTTCAACTACAAAGTTCACAGCCGGTACTCGTCGTTTCATGAGATTCCTAATGACGTTGAAAGGAATACTTGCTTCAGTGTTTCAGTTGACACAGGAGTTAAGTAGATTAAATATCCATCTGAACTATATTCTTTACTATAATATGACGAAATCTTTGTTTTGCTGTCTTGACGTTTCACGAAATAAAAGGAGTGCAAGTTCTAGCACTTTTTTTGTTCGCTTTACTTCGTTTTAGCCTGCTCGGGGCGGACGTCATAAGACATCCATTTACGTTCGTTGTTGATTTGTTAACTCAGTTTTTATATTACAGAGGGCACATTACCCTCTGACCGAACACGCTGAGCTACCGTGTCGGCGCGCTTGAACCTGTGCGCCAATGGCAGCAGATTTAACAGACCACGACAAAGCGTTGTGTGGATAGTTTGTGATACAAATACGCCCCGCTTGCACATCGTCTTACAGACTTTATCCGGTATATACAAACTAAGCTGATAATGAGTTATTCTTACAGGCTTCAAAATGTGTAATTTAAGAACCTTTGTGTAAATACTTTCGTCTAACTGAATAACAAATTTTGTGATTCCTTTCGCTTGTTTACTGCAATAAACTGGGATTTCTTTTTCTTACAATCTGAGTTGTGGTTCCCTTTTAAAAGAGCCTTTCAGGGATATAAACGTAAATGGCCAAGTCTCATTGTTTTAGCGTTAATTCGTACTCTAGAATGTACGAGGGACACGTATCATCCCACACCAAGACTGTTGCGCAACAAGAGAGGCACATTCCCAGAAGACTGCATGTTTCGGATTTCTGGCAGTTTTTTCCTGCGGTGCGGGTAACAGGAGCATCGCAGTGAGCAGTTGAAATGACGCGGCAGCTGGAAACCTACGCCAACGTTGAAGTACTCGGGATAGATCGTTTCTTGCGGATAAAATGTCTTCATTGCATACAGACGCACTGAGAAATGGTTGCAATATATGGACCGAGTGAATTGTCGTATCCAGCCGTAGTCAAATGGTGCAAACGGTTTGACCAAGGTCGCACGAAAGTGGGTAATTTCCAAGAATGATTGCCTATCGAAGGCGCGGGGTCCAAACGATACATATCGAACGTGAGATCCTAAATCGATCACGCGACTCTGGTGGCGGACATTATAAGTATGTGTGAATTTTAAGTCTGCTAAGTGACTCTACCTGTAGGAGGATTGATTACGATCCTACAGGACGTGTGCAACGAAAAACTTCAGCACTATTAAATTCCTCCTCCTTACCGCTAGAGACCATCAAGAGGTTAAGACCACATGGTTGTATACCTCCAGGACTGTATGGCCTTCCAAAGATTCATAAAGAGGGTCTTCCTCTGCGTCCAGTAGTGAGTAACATCGCAGCTCCTACATATGATTTAGCTAAACATCTCGCTTCCTTACTGAGACCTTTCGTAGGCAAGTGTTCACATCACATACGAAACTCAGCTGATTTTATCAATAGACTGGGGGCTCTTCGTCTTAGCAGTGTAGACCTACTAGTAAGTTTTGATGTGGTCTCACTTTTTACAAAAGTTCCTCTTGCAGGCTCTTTGACACTGAATGGTAACATGTTTCCTGTTGATATCACTGCTTTGTTCAGGCACGCTCTTTCCTCAACTTATTTTATGTTTAATCAAGAATATTTTGAACAGACTGACGGTGTCGCCATGGGTAGTCCCCTGTCTCCTTTGGTGGCCAACCTTTTTATGGAGGATTTTGAAGAGAGAGCGCTTGAATCAGCTGCCCTGAAGCCAACAGTTTTTTGGCGGTATGTGGATGACACTTTCATAGTGTGGCCTCATGGAGAAGACAATTTAATGGAGTTCCTACATCACCTCAACTCCATTCATAGCAACATCCTGTTCACCATGGAAATAGAGAAAGATGGTTGTTTGCCTTTCTTGGATGCCCTGGTTAGAATGAAGAATGATGGTTCTCTAGGGCATTCAGTTTACCGGAAACCCACACATACTGATTTGTACCTGCAAGCATCGAGTTGCCATCACCCATCGCAAACCATGAGTTTGCTTAAAACACTTGTTCATAGAGCTCATACTGTTTCAGATCTAGATAGCTTACCTCAAGAACTCGCACATCTAAAGACAGTATTCAGCGAAAATGGTTATTCCATCCGGCAGATTAACAGGGCACTAACAGTTAAAACTAAGAAGCAGGAAGTGAATAAAGAGGAGAACATGCCGGAACAATCTTTAGCTTTTCTTCCTTTCGCTGTCAACACTTCGTTTAAAATAGCAAGAATCCTCCGAAAATTTCAGGTAAAAGTGGTTTTCCGCCCACCATCGAAGATTGCGGACGTTGTGGGATCAGTTAAGGACAATCTGTTACTACGAAAGGCCGGAATTTACAAGATATCGTGCCAATATGGTATGGCTTACATAGGTCAAACGACACGCACCATGAAAGAACGCTGCACTGAACATCAACGTTACACCCGCCTTTTTCAGCCAAGCAAGTCCGCTATTGCTGAACATTGTATTTCTGCTGGACATTCAATGGAGTATGAGAAAACAATGATTTTGCCCACAGCAACGTCTTTCTTGGACTCCATTATTAAAGAATCCGTAGAAATACGACTGGCGGAAAATCTGTTAAACCGTGACAGCGGCTACCAGCTGGACAGTGCACGGAATCCCATCGTCTCCACGATTTGCTCAAATCGAAGATGACAGAGTGCGTCGACGGCCGTGGCAAACAGCAACGCAGAGGGCGACTGAGTTCCGCTATTCCACCAGCGAGGGCGCTGCCGGCGGGCAGTGTGGTTCAACTATCAAGTTTTCGACGCATGCGCTGAATACTTATAGTACCCTATATATTGCGGAACGGAGGACGTTTTCGCCAGTCTGCGACGGCTCGCATGAAGATGACTGGCAGGTGCCCAGTTGAAATGTCGTGCGAAGTATTGAACGACGACCGGTGCAAGCCCGAAATTTGTTCGAACATTATAAGTATGTGTATGGCGGTCAGTACAGCAATGACAAAGAAGACTGTTACAAAAATACATAATTACAAAGGCGATGACTTACCTTACTCGTCGTCGGTGTTGTCATTATGTGAAGGACCATGTGATGTGTACGCTACAGGAACTATTCCGTTTTTGCCATTAATTCGTGGAGGTATGTAATTTAGAGCAGCTAAGGGAACGACGGACAACAGATAAAAATGACTATCACAAATAATTGATCATAACGCCCGTCACCACGTTCGCATAATCGATTTACAATACCATGTTCGATATGTATCGTTTGGACCCCACGTCTTCGATAGGCAATCATTCTTGGAAATTACTCGAAAGTGGATGCTGCTGATTCGGAGGGAGGACAGCCCATACCGACCACAGACTACAGTGCCCATGCAGTCGAGAGGAATTGATTCGCAGCAATTGCACAGTTTACGACTCAACATCTGAGGTCATCAGTCCCCTAGAACGTAGAACTACTTAAACCTACCTAAGGACATCACACACACCCATGCCCGAGGCAGGATTCTAACCTGCGACCGTAGCGGTCGCACGGTTCCAGACTGAAGCACCTAGAACCGCTCGGCTACTTCGGCCGGCGGTGAGGACGTTTACACCACGGATATCGAGTGGGTCCGTGACCTTGAAGCAGATTACTGTCGTCGAAGAACTGAACGACTGACACGCGCGAATAGCCGCGCACGTTAGCACCCCGCTTCCGGGATGTTGGGAGTGGCGCCGGCACCGACTCTCATCCACCTGGTGGTTTAACGAGGGCCGTTGTGCTGTTTAGCGTGGATATGGCTTTTAAGCGGGTTCTCACGTCCGCTTCCCGGCTCAGTTAAACGATTCGCAACCATTAGGAAACGTTCACACACTTTCACATGCTTAACACTAGATACAGAACGCTGGTGCGCAAAACGTCCGTCTGGGGGAGGGAGTAGGAAGGGGTTCAGGAAGGACAATCCGCACCTTCTATCATTAACAAGCCAAATCCACAAATTAGTATGCCGACTCCTTGTATGTGTGAGATGAAAGCCAGGAAAAAGGAAAAGGGGTATTGAATGAGATATAGAACGTGCAGACTTGTTTACGGAGACTTTGTGACTATGTTGAAACATACTGTCATGTATCATACATCACTTCGAAATGTGGGGGAGCATACACTAAAAGTAACTGTGCAACTTAATTTTTGAAGTCCGCTCGTATAATGGACGGATTTAATGTTCTTCAGTGCGTTTCGTGAAGGGAGCACAGTTTCCTCTGATGTTGGTGAAGGAGGGAGCGCTACTAACCGTATCGCACGACACTGCCAGCCTTCTACCTCCTGAGCAGTATTCGGCGAAAATTTAGACCAGTCATCAAATCAGAGTACTGTCATGTGCTTAGTCAACTTCTTCGCAGGGAAGTGAACGGCAGTGATATTATTTCTATATTTTTATTTTAAAATACCGAAAAAAAAATTCCTCTGTGCTAGTAAGCACTACTTACAAGGGAACCTCCCCATCGCACCCCCCCCCCAGATTTAGTTATAAGTTGGCACAGTGGATTTTTATACTATGTAGGAATTGTTGCGCGGTAGCAGTTTAATGTGTAACTAGTTACGAACAAGATATCTTTTCGTGCAGAAATGACGCATTGTGGTAGCAAAGCGACACCATTTCCTAGAATAACGTACAGCTGGCGATATTGCACTATTGTAAACAACCCGGCGTCATTTAATTGGAGATAAGAAACGATTTGTGCTTGAATTAGGTAGAACAAAGTGTCGTAATACGTTCACTATGGAAGGAAGCAGAAACTTATTACACAGACCAGTATTACGTGAGAAACGAAGGAATAAAGCAAGGCTTGTACCAGATTGTGGAAAACGGCTTCAGAGTGCTGTTATACAGCATCCAAAGCATGTCCCATTTTCCTCACTTTTATAAAACAGTATGCACGACTCATACTGCATTGACGTTACTCTGATTTTTATTTATTTGTGCCCTTCGGACATGATCCACTCAGCCAGTCTCTAGTACATTATCCGTCAAAGATTAAAAGGCTTATCCAAACACACATATCCAAGAGTCACAAGTTGCATACATAACTATACAGTGATACATCTGCGCATTGTCTTCTCACTGGTTTTTCCACAAAGCACAGCAGGAATTCGATTGCCGCGTGGTATCGCATTGGGCAGCCGAAAATGACGTGGTCGGGGTTCGTCATCCGCGCACCAGTCACATAGAGGTGAATTGGGGTGGATTCGGAACCGTTGTCCTTCAACAGTTGCGGGCTCATATTCGGTTCCACGAACGGTGACTCAGTTCGAAAAATGCACGAATTACAGACCGCGAAAGATGCGACTGAGACAGTCCTAGCCAATGTGGAGGTTGCTGGTGATGGACAAACGCGTGCCCCGTTCAGCAACATATCGGCAGGCTCTTGTCAAAAGCCCCACCAAAATTCGAAAAACTCTCGAATTGCAGACCGCGAAAGATGCGACTGGCGCTTGCCTCATACAGCAACGCATCGCCAGGTTTGCGTCAAATGTCCCTCTCCTTCACCTCGACTGTGTTGTTCGCAGTTACTTCGGTGGCAACTTAATTTCCCTTCTCACAAGGGAACCTCCCCATCGCACCCCCCTCAGATTTAGTTATAAGTTGGCACAGTGGATAGGCCTTGATAAACTGAACACAGATCAATTGAGAAAACAGGAAGAAGTTGTGTGGAACTGTGAAAAAATAAGCAAAATATACAAACTGAGTAGTCCATGGGCCACATAAGCAACATCATGGACAAAGTGTGTTTAGAAGCGCGGTGGTCCCGTAGTAGCGTGAGCAGCTGCTGAACGAAAGATCCTTGGTTCAAGTCTTCCCTCGACTGTAAATTTTACTTTCTTTATTTTTGCATAGTTATTATCTGTCCGTTCGTTCATTGACATCTCTGTTCACTGTAATAAGTTTAGTGTCTGTGTTTTGCGACCGCACTGCAAAACCGTGCGATTAGTAGACGAAAGAACGTGCCTCTCCAATGGGAACAGAAAACATTTGATCGTAAGGTCATAGGTCAACCGATTCCTCAACAGGAAAACACATCTGATATATTCTATACGACACTGGTGACGGCATGTGCGTCACATGACAGGAATATGTTGTCGACCCACCTAACTTGGACACTTGGCGAATGGGTAAAAAGATTCTTCTACCTTGCCCGATTTAGGTATTCTCGTGGATGTGATAATCACTCCCAAAAAAGTGATGAAAGCATAAGAGTTTGTCACATAAACTGAAAATAAAAAATTAAAATTTTCAGTTGATGGAATATTTGTACCTAGGACCTTTCGTTCCGCAGCTGCTCACGTTACCACGAGACCACGGCGCTCCTGCGTTTCTCTCGTCCTTATTGTTGCTTATCTTCCCTTGGTCTACTCAGTTTGTATATTTTGCTTATTTTTTCACAGTTCTACACAACTTCTTCCTGTTTTCTCAATTGATCTGTGTTCAGTTTTTCAAGGCCTATCCACTGTGCCAACTTATAACTAAATCTGAGGGGGGTGCGATGGGGAGGTTCCCTTGTCAGTGACCCTTCACCGAGTGCAACAGAAACATACGTTCACAGCAGCGACAGTATACATAAATAAATTCCACCCTCATTGTCTAAGTATTTGGACTCAAAGAGTGCTCGTTGGAATGTCAAGTCTTCTTTTTCCTCATCTTCGTCTTCCTCTCCGAACCTTCACACAATCGCAACAGCTTATTGAACCTCCACACAATCGCAACAGCTTATTACGAGGGAAAGGGCGTGATATCTTTCTAGTGTTGCTTGCGGCCAAACATTAGATACAAGGTTGCACCGTTTGCATTAAGTAGTAGTTAAAAATGGTTTACTTTGTTGTAGTGTGCGCGGGCTAGATTTATATTCCAAAGAAATCAGTCGTTTTACGGGGAGCCTGCCGTATCACACAGTAGCTTTGTAGAAGAAAACTAGCTGACATTGAACACCGCCTAAGTACGCGCTAGTTTTCGAGTCACACGGACCCGAATTTTTTTATATTTCTTGCGTTTGTAGTACATACTGAGGTGTCTTTTTCGAGAAATCTGTATTCGAATAATTAAATCGAGGCTCGAAGTTTTACGGGCCTGTTGGATATCATAACGAGAGCGCCAGCCATCAAACAGCGGCATTTGCGCAACCGGTCAAATGTCTCCGGCCAGTATTCTAGAATATTCCTACACTGTGCAGAGCCATGTTTTCCCTGGAAATTCCATTCCGTTTCTGGTAACTCCTTGCAACTACATCAGTTGATAGCTCGGGCATTCGTAACTTGTAGTAATGCGCGTGGTAGCGTCTAAAAGTATTCGGAAAGGCGACCGGTCTCAAAATATTAATAGAGTGTGTTTTCTGCTGCCATTATGAAACATCAGATGAGCGTGCGAGAAAGTGGTAAAGTTATTTATAAAATGTGCTTGATGCAAATGACTAGGCGCGTAAAACGGTGCACGGTATACACTGCCAGTTGCAGGTTGCCTACCTAACGTTTTATAAGAGAAATAAAATTCTGTCATAATGTACTCATTTACATATGTAATGTGTTGTTTGGCGACAAATTTTACTTGTAATTTCAAACCTCAACGAAATTTTTCTTGCTGGCATCCCCCACAAAATAAAGAAAGGAAAAAAGATCATCGCAACCTACATATTCGCAGTGCATAAGGTAAAACTGCATTAGGCATGACGTTTTAATTTATTACTTCTATTATTCACAGCACAGCGTGCAGCCATTATCCGCATAAACGACTGGACACACCTGCAAAATTATATCATTGTACGACACACAGTTCGCGAGATATGACATATATCTAGGACTTCGAGTCCTTAAAAAAAAAATCGGTCGGGTGTAACTGGTGCTTTTACAATAGATACTACCCCAGCTAGCGTCGACATGCCAAAAATGACGAGGAATCACAAACATAATGACTTAACTGCCATAAGCAAATGTTCATTTCTTTACCATATCATGTTATACCTCGCCACGAATGTCCCACTGTTGTTGTTAATTATTTTTATTATTGTTGGTGATCTTTATTTCCGAGGAGTCATGATTCGTTGTAGGAACACAAGTGTTCGGGGAAAGACCAGAAAAAAATGCCTGCTCTTCTTTTCCGAGGAAATGTTGAGCGCATCGTACTAGAAAGTTTGCAACTACTGACGTGCGGGAGATAATCATAATCCACGATTCGTCAAGTGAATCTTCCTACCGACATCTCTTCTATGTCGTCCAAGTAAACCGGTTAGCCCTTGCTCTCTCTCTCTCTCTCTCTCTCTCTCTCTTTCTCTTTGTTTCTACTGTACGCCTCAAGCCTGGTTTACACCGGAGCGAACACAAGCGAACGAACGTTAGTTAACGAGCGTTCTCGTTGGTGGATCATTCCGTGGAAAGGAAGGTTCTGTCGGCGCTTGTAACACTTCCTGTTCCTTTGTTTAGCGGCATATCAACACAGCTCGCAGCATTTTACGTCATCTGTATATTATTGATATTCAGCTATACCTGTCTTTTTAATTTTATTTTCATGTTGATTCATTGTAAGCTCTGTTAATGTTTCGTCTGTAGTAATGAAATGACGCTGGTGTAAGCTGTTGGCGAGAACGAGCCAACAACATTCGGCTGTGTTTTGGCTGCACGCGTTAGGTGGTAGCTCGTATTCCAGTGTTGGCCCATCTTTCCGTTTGTGGAATTTCTCGTCCTTTCTGCTTCGGAACTCCCAGCATAGAGAGAATTAGTCGGCTGTTTTGCGTATTGCGGAGTACTTTTATCACTGAAGTGAGTTGAGTTGCATGAGAGATGGAGTTGCCAGAAAATAATGAAGAGTTGCCAATAAAAGTACAGTATACTGGCTCATGTGTGTATGTGTATGATATCCACAGCACAAATGCCGAACAAAACAAACATGCTTCGCAGAAAATTGTCGAAGCACCCAGTCCCAAGCGTTCTATTCGTTAAAAGTTACAGCACATTATTCAATAAAGTAAATGTAATATATATATATATATATATATATATATATAATTCTGATTAATGTAAAATATACGAAAGGCGTTTTACGTCCATGCTAGCTCGTAATACACCACACATGTATCACTGGTACCTAAGGCGTTTCTGACGTAGTAGCCGAATAAATGAGATCCCTGTTCGCGGTATAAATGGAAATGTCGTGTGGCTAGGGCCTCCCGTCGGGTAGACCGTTCGCCTGGTGCAGGTCTTTCGATTTGACGCCACTTCGGCGACCTGCGCGTCGATGGGGATGAAATGATGAATGATTAGGACAACACAACACCCAGTCCGTGAGCGGAGAAAGTTTCCGACCCAGCCGGGAATCGAACCCGGGCCCTTAGGATTGACAGTCTGTCACGCTGACCACTCAGCTACCAGGGCGGACTGTTCGCGGTAAACAATATCTTTCTTTCAGCAGAGACTATATTTGTTCAAGAAGTCTATGTAATAGGTTTTATGTATATTTTGCGTTATGTTAACCGTACTCTATGCACACTGTCTTCAATAATCACACGTTTATAAAATCCTTCAGTGCGTCATGTACGTCAATGCAGACGTCTGGAACTTTGAGTACAGTAGGTATTGAGATAAAAAAAACAGTAACACTGATCTGAGAAACCTGTAGTATATCCTTTCGATATAACATACACTGTTCTGCGAAACTTACTAAGGGGGTAGGCAAGGAACATTAAAATAGCATATTAACCAGTCCGTGGAAAAGAATGAAAGTCCGGGAGCATGTTGCCAGAGGCGTCCCAGTCTTGGAAAAAGAGCCGTACGTTACACGGTGTGAGATAAGCGTGGCTGTAGCTCAAAATGGGGATGGTCCAGCAGCATGATACAGTTGAAGGGACACTAAACGTCAGTCAGTGAGTAGTGCTGGTGTTATTCGTTACAACATGGCCGGAGGCAACATTTTTATGAAACTGGAAGAAGAACGAACTATGACAAGTGGTATTGCTCACAGCGTTGTTACACGCGTTGCAGCATTGAAGAGCGGCCCGAACCACAGACATGAGGTGCGGTAGTCGACTACTTTGTGCAGGGTGCGAGAAGGGGCCCACATCAAACAGAGGGCCAATTGCAACCATATTTACCGAGACTGCGAGTCAGCGTTATTGTGACAATGTACCCACACTCCGTAGGTTGTGTTCCAAAAATGAACAGAAGTGCTGACACTTTCTGCAGGACTTGACCACCATTTTGTAGGGCAGTGTTCAAGCATGTACAGTGCAAGCTGTTACTTATTTTTTGACTGATGGGGCTGCTAAATGCTATACCACCTACTGCACTCCCCTGACTTAAACCCTCGCGAGTTCAGCTCGATTTCTAAACTGAAGGAAACACTTCAGGGCATTCGCTTCAGAACTGCTACAAATTCGTCGGGCAATAGACCGCGCCGCTCGAACTGTCAACACAACTGGCACTGCTAAGAGTATATCCTACGACTTCCACATCGATGGCAACTGGTTATACACAATGCTAGTGGCTAGCAGTAAAACTTTGAGACACGTATCTATTTTGTTCGAGCTGTAAATAAATAGTTACCACTATTAAAGTTCCTACCCTCGTATAATGTAGCAGTTCTTTCCACGAGGGGCGTTCAATAAGTAATGCAAAATATTATGTTTCCGGGAAGCAAGTTAGTTTTACTCGGGATTCTAATAAACATATTATTCCCTGCTTCCTTGGGTACAAAACCATGTTCAACATAATCTCCGTTGAATGCGACTGCCTTCCGCCGCACGGTCCCACTCTACTGGTGCCATCGGCTTGGTTCGTCAATAACCTCCACATCATCCGCGTACTGCTTCCCACGGAGTACATCTTTAATTGGTCCAAAAGGTGCAGATCGGAAGGTGCGACATCTGGGTTGTTGGTTGTACGAGGAAGAACAGTCGGATTAAGTTTTGTGTGTCCTCTGCGTTATTGTGGCGACAAGCGCGCTGTAGTCATTTCATCAATTTCCTGAGATTATCGCAGTTTATATCACAGTAGATCATTGCATCGTGACGGAGGTCATCGAACAGAATAACCCCTTCGGTGTCCCGTAAGACCGTCGCCACGACTTTACCAGCTGAGGGAGCGGCATTGAATTTTTTCTTCGGAGGAGAGACGTAGTGGTGCCCCTCCACCCATACCCGATTTGTTTCCGGTTCGAAGTGACGAACTCGTGTTTAGTCGCCTGTGAATATTTGCGACAAAAAAAAGCCACGGTCAGCCTCGTAATGCGCGAGCAACTCTGCTCGTATGGTCCTTCGTTGCTCTTTATGGTCTTCCTATTAGGCGGCGGGGAACCCAACGGGCACAGACCTTCGAGTACCCCATCTCGTGGACGAGTGTGTCACCACTACCAACTGAGACGTCCAGTTGAGCACTTAAGTGTGTGATTTAGATCCGTCGATTAACTCGGATGAGAGTGTCCGCACGTCCCAGCATTGCAAGAGTGGCAGCAATCACAACTGTGTGCGGCCGGACGACACGAGGAAGATCCGGCTAGGTTTGCGCGACCTTGTTGGAGTATGACAGACGCCACGCCCAATGACTCACAGTGCTTTTGTTCACTGCCAGGTCTCCGCAGAAATTCTGCAAGCGCCTGTGAATATCTGCGATGCTTTGGTTTTCCGCAAAAAGAATCTCCTATGACAGCTCTCTGCTTGGATCGCATCTCCACTTTGAAGGCTACATACAGCACCACCATTTATGGGAACTTACGGAACTATAGGAGTTCGAGCGACAATATTCCACAATCACCACCACAAATTTGACATTTTTGCAACCGAAATGGGCCGAAAAAAAAAAAAAGATTGCATTCGTTATTGAACTGAAGGCCCCTCGTATGTATGTTGCAAATTTCATCGAGCTGCGTTACTTGGAAGCGACACAACACACGGTAAGTGAGCCGTAAATGTTTTACACACCAGTGCATGCTAACTACATGTGTTTCATATGCTGGCGTAAGGCAGATCCTACACCACCACTAATTGACAACGGCAACAATGTAACTAACTTTATAAAATTTTGTAAAGTATCGTACCTCGTATCTAAGGTGTCGGAGGGGGAATTGACGAGCAAGGTATCATGAGGATATATTTCCAAGCATTTGATGAATTTTAATATAGCCAAACAACAAATCTGTGTTGACGTAGCGGCACATTGTGTAGAAATCTGCCAATATCTGATCTTGGAGGATATATTTCCAAGCATTTGATGAATTTTAATATAGCCAAACAACAAATCTGTGTTGACGTAGCGGCACATTGTGTAGAAATCTGCCAATATCTGATCTTGCGCCGTCGTCTCAATTTCGCTTGTGCTAGTAGTGCCATTCAAGACAAGTGTTAACTTGATACCACTGATGACCATGTTAAAGTGTCCTAAATCCATCAGGATCGCCGGTTTTGTTGGCGCGCACCTGAGAGATATACCGGAAGTTACTGGTAGGGGGAGGGGGGTGTGTCTAGAGAGGACGCTAGTATGGTCATTAGTGTGCGGACGCTAATGCCGCTGCAAAGACTCATTTATTCGTTATTTTCTATTTATGGCTCCCGGAAATCATCCGGCTTCAAAGTGCAAATCTGGGTTGACGTATCCAGACAGTAGAAACGAGGGGCAGCTCTTCAATTTTGACGCTAACGAACACTGTCGGACAAAAAAGAAGTGATTAGTGACTGACGATAGGATTCGTAGTCTGGCACAGTGACCACGAGAAAGTCGGGAGTAAGGGACTCGTGACTTAAAAATCGGCGGGACAAGGATCTAAAATCGGGAAATTAATAAAAATAATAAGCTGTATTATAGATAATTGTTTCCATGTGTTCCGAAAAAATTATGAGACTAGTAAAACTGTAGTCGGTAGTACCGGTTTGTCCTCAATGTACCAGTTTAGGGTGCTAATAAAAAATTAGCGACACGCTTCAGCAGAGGTGAACATAGTACTAATTGTCGCGACAGGATAGTTCGCGGGCAGTTAATAGACGAGAGAGAGAAACTTGTTTTTTTATTTATTTATTTTTGCTTTTTGATAACATTGACTATACAGACAGCAATAGTTCTAACTGTGTATAGTTAACGTAAAACTTCTACTTAAAGTAACGTGACAGGTAAGCTTAGCTTTGTGGGTAGTACAATATACTAGTGGCATTACATGGCGCACAAGCCTATTCTTACAATGGTTTCGTATACAATCTATTATTCAAGAGAGTTCGAATCTAAAAATACTCGTGTAAGTTCTTAATCGAAAAAGTTTGCAGTGGTACAATAATTTGAGTTTCCATATTCAAATATAAAGAAATTATTAAAAATAAATAAAAGTAAAAAGTAATATACACTCCTGGAAATTGAAATAAGAACACCGTGAATTCATTGTCCCAGGAAGGGGAAACGTTATTGACACATTCCTGGGGTCAGATACATCACATGATCACACTGACAGAACCACAGGCACATAGACACAGGCAACAGAGCATGCACAATGTCGGCACTAGTACAGTGTATATCCACCTTTCGCAGCAATGCAGGCTGCTATTCTCCCATGGAGACGATCGTAGAGATGCTGGATGTAGTCCTGTGGAACGGCTTGCCATGCCATTTCCACCTGGCGCCTCAGTTGGACCAGCGTTCGTGCTGGACGTGCAGACCGCGTGAGACGACGCTTCATCCAGTCCCAAACATGCTCAATGGGGGACAGATCCGGAGATCTTGCTGGCCAGGGTAGTTGACGTACACCTTCTAGAGCACGTTGGGTGGCACGGGATACATGCGGACGTGCATTGTCCTGTTGGAACAGCAAGTTCCCTTGCCGGTCTAGGAATGGTAGAACGACGGGTTCGATGACGGTTTGGATGTACCGTGCACTATTCAGTGTCCCCTCGACGATCACCAGTGGTGTACGGCCAGTGTAGGAGATCGCTCCCCACTCCATGATGCCGGGTGTTGGCCCTGTGTGCCTCGGTCGTATGCAGTCCTGATTGTGGCGCTCACCTGCACGGCGCCAAACACGCATACGACCATCATTGGCACCAAGGCAGAAGCGACTCTCATCGCTGAAGACGACACGTCTCCATTCGTCCCTCCATTCACGCCTGTCGCGACACCACTGGAGGCGGGCTGCACGATGTTGGGGCGTGAGCGGAAGACGGCTTAACGGTGTGCGGGACCGTAGCCCAGCTTCGTGGAGACGGTTGCGAATGGTCCTCGCCGATACCCCACGAGCAACAGTGTCCCTAATTTGCTGGGAAGTGGCGGTGCGGTCCCCTACGGCACTGCGTAGGATCCTACGGTCCGGTCCCAGGTCGACGGGCACGTGCACCTTCCGCCGACCACTGGCGACAACATCGATGTACTGTGGAGACCTCACGCCCCACGTGTTGAGCAATTCGGCGGTACGTCCACCCGGCCTCCCGCATGCCCACTATACGCCCTCGCTCAAAGTCCGTCAACAGCACATACGGTTCACGTACACGCTGTCGCGGCATGCTACCAGTGTTAAAGACTGCGATGGAGCTCCGTATGCCACGGCAAACTGGCTGACACTGACGGCGGCGGTGCACAAATGCTGCGCAGCTAGCGCCATTCGACGGCCAACACCGCGGTTCCTGGTGTGTCCGCTGTGCCGTGCGTGTGATCATTGCTTATACAGCCCTATCGCAGTGTCCGGAGCAAGTATGGTGGGTCTGACACACCGGTGTCAATGTGTTCTTTTTTCCATTTCCAGGAGTGTATATCCACAGAGGTACAACGTATTGAAGCTGGTTTTTGCACGAGAGTTGCATTCTTTAAAGAAGGTATGCATGCGGGTTGCCATGTATGTGGTGCCAGCAGACACACACACACACACACACACACACATGCTCGAGAGAGACTTCAACCTCCGTCGGGGGGGGGGAGCCGCGCGGACCGTTACAAGACGCCCGTGACTGCACGGCGATGTTTTGGAACTTAAGGCCTTTCGTAATCATAGTAAGAGCTTTGCGACACGCGGTACTAAATTGCGAGTTTTGTACGATACATTGAACGCACGGTTATAAAACAGTTGTGGTGTTTGGAGGCAAAAATACATGCTCTTTGTACTTTTACATAATACCAGGGCGTGCCGGACAGCTATCAACAGTAATTGCGACAGTACACAGTTACCGTAAAAATCGCTCATCTCACATGGAAACTGTATCGGCGAATATAGTCGTAGGTTGCAGAAAGCTCTTTTTTAGCTCAAAAACGCCGCGTTTCACATGGGTAGTGCATCCTCAAGGTATCTAGTGCATCAGTCATACACAAATGTGTATAGACTGTGTAAGCGCCGGTCTGCCACCCCAGAAATTTGGTCCGGACCTACGTTTACAGTTCAAGCGTGGCTATGCTCAGCGCCGCTATGTATGATTGATGCGATGCCCTGTGCAGGTGCAATGCATCGTTTTTGAGCTAATAGATAGATTTCTGCAACCTAGGACCGCCTTTTAATATTAAACGAAAAACATTTAACTGTTTTGACACACAGTTCGTCAGCTTTAATACATCGATCAGCGGATTTGAAAACTGATTAAAGTGTTTTGACAATGGCAACATAAAAAGACTGCCGGTAACATACCAACTATTTTATACTTTATTCACCGATACAAAAAGAAAAGACAGACTAATAGATCTGTGTTGACATTACGATTACAGGAAGCCAGTATATTTGTTTCTCCCAGACGCGGAAACAATTTTGATTCCGTGTTTAAAGAAAAAAAGTATGAAATTACTTACTCTCATATGCGCTATGCGCGACGCCTCGAGAAGTGTGCGAAAATACACCAGAACAGCAGATCAAGTGACGGATCCGAGTATTGAAAAATCAGTGTTACGATACGGCGTAAATTGAGTTCAAATATACGCAAATATGCTTGGGAATGCAGGGCGGCCGCTTTCGACATATAATTTGAAAAATAATATTGACCTTTCGGAGACCCGCCAGCTTGAATTCGCATTATGGCCGTGGGCATTCGTATTTATTAATTAAACATAAGCTCCGTAGGTTAGAGATCAATATGGAATTTCATCATGGCATATGACTCGCGGGAAAATTAAAAAATGTTAAGTATTGTGCATAAAATTCTGTTTGCCCACTTTCGTTCTTAGCCAGTCATTGCTACTGTGTTGCACCAAAAGTTGTTTCAAGTGTAGGACTTGGGGAAACTTCAGGTTTGGTCAGCAGTGTCATGTGCGAGTATGAGTTGTATCCCGCAGTTTCAACGTGACAGGGATGAGACTGGGAAGTCTAGGTAGGTAGCCTCCTAACGTGCTACTGCTTTGCGAATAAGGAAATGACACCACGTTCTAAGCGCCCATTCACAGCCTTGGCGACGTTGCCAAACTCCAAGGCAGTGCGAAGGCGCAAAGCAGATAACAGTCTGCACCCTAGTCGCGAAGATACTCCACTCTGCGCATCGCCTCTGGCTCTCGCGGCAGCAAAGTCCCATTGCTGCTCCCTTCTCCGTTCTGCGGCTGGCGCACTACGGGGGAAGTGGGGCGTGGTTTGGAAGCCCCAGATATCGAAACTGGTGCAACAGAGTAGTTATCGATTAGTCGCGTGTGGTCGGGCGCGCCGTCCATTTTGTGTGTGTGTCGGTGCGCGCGCCTCCTTCATCGCTCCGAGGCCGCTTGTGCTGCCGCCTATATCGTCGCTGGAACTGCGGCAAGAGGGGTTCACTCTACCCATGTATGCGCCGGCGGTTCAATATCGAACACGGCGCTAGACAGCATTTATAGTTCTGCAGTGGCTTCGCATGGATTGGTGGACAACTTCTGGGTGGCTAGGTGGGTGTCCGCCACACATTCGTTGAAGTGTCGTTGGATAATGGACCAGTTTTAAGTGCAGTAATATACTGACAAGTGCTCACATGATACTTCCTGCGGTTGCACGCATGTAACTGATTGTGGATCGCTAGTGTTAATTTCATCTCGTGTTCTGTGTTCATGTTCTGTTCTCTCACACACGCCCAACATACATCAGATCGTTGCCGCCCATGTACTACGCCATTCTTAACATGAAAGCTGTTGCTACCGGTCACGCCAGTAGTAACCGAAATTACGAAGACATGACGAGAGTAAACCTTCTGACAGCACGATCTCGGGGCTAACCATATGTGGAAGTATGCCGTACACGCATTAAAGTTGTGGCAGGTCTGCATGGTCGTGCAAGCGCAGTACCTCACGGCCCAAACGTGTTATTGGATTACTCCGAACAAGTTCACGACTTTGAAGCCGATGTCCTAAGGCAGCACATTATTATTCAGCTGCGCAATGTGTGGTTACAGAATACATATATTTTTAAATCAACGAAGTTATTTTCATTTCCGTCGGGCAGTGATATTAAGACTTACCCGAGCAGTAACTAATCTAAGCCGGAAAATAACACAGTAAAGAATGTTACACGTGTGCTGCTTCAAAAATGATCAAATTCATTCAGCTATTGGACGGGCGATATTAAAAATTACCCTGTAGTTAATTATAGAGAAAGACTGCAGTATTTATGCACTGGAAGTACCTGATTTAGTTGCTGCTTAATGCCTTCTTATTAGCTGCTTTGTGTAAATAATGACCCTGATAAATGTTATGCAGTTTGTTGCTATGTTAGTGACTTTAGAGCGCTCTTCCCATAGAAACCCAACCTCTGAGATATCGTTTGTCGTAGGTCGTGTAATTGATGCCATGTTGGTATCAGTGCTACCATTATAGGAACATAATACTTGTTTTTAGCTAAGAAAAACACATTATGTAACTGATTTACCAACCACTTGTTACAATGGATGAAATTATTCAATGAACTGATTCTTAATGCTCATACCTGACGAACATCTTTCAGTGTTGAATGTTTGCACTGTCAGTATAGTAGTCTTTCAGTCTAACTAGAAGGTAATATAAGAACGGAATTACATAGACACAAATTTTAATCCAAACACATTGCATGCAAGTGATTTTTCTCTCATATGTGAAAGTTTTCTGTTTAACAACTATTAATGTGAATCTTTTTGGATTTTAAGATTTTGGCAGCTAACGTTTTTATCTTTTTTCTTTTTACAATTAATGATTGTGATGCTCTAATTAAATTTGATGTATTTATCTGTGTGCAGATACATTTTTTGATTTATTTCTTGATGGGCAGTTTCTTTTTTAAATGTTGCCACTGGCTATAGATTAGTTAAATGAGAATGCGAATGTTTCTGTGTTCTGTTCCTGATTGATTCCTGTTTGCCTTGAATAGGGCTCAGTTTTCTACGTTCAAGCACTCCGCAAAGTGAGTATTATGTGGCTACGTGTCATTACTCGCATTTTAGTTTGAGGACGAATGGTGTAGAGTTAGCTGCACTGCTTGTGTTGGGATTTTGAAAGTACTGAAGTAGTGCTTAAAGTTGCTTTTGAACTGTCGTATTATATAGTTGTTTTGACTATAGTGTTAGTTGTCTCCCGGTAGCAATTTCCCCAAATTGCCCTTGTCATTTATTTTGCTGTTCCGTGTACAATATATAGCATGTTTTCTTTTGATATCTAGAATTGTAATACTTGTTTACAAGGCATTGTGGTAGATGTTGAATGTGTTTTGTTCCAGTTTTTGCAAATGACCTTATCCAAGTATTGTAACATCAACTATGTAATGAAAATGTTAAAATTGCTGTTGGGCCCACTTAAGTTTCACAATTTTTTTTTTTGCTGGAACTATAGAAACTTTTCAAATCTACAGAGCTAATGAAAAATTATTTTTATTGAAACATTGAATATGTAAAGTCGTTAATTTGTAATATATTACAAAGGTCAGTTTCCTTATCGAAACTAATTCTGTTGTGTATTTGGAAATAGTAATAATATTAGACTGTTTACTTTTTTCAAGTACAGTTCAGAAGGTGATCTGTATGAGGGAGATGCCATATAATTTATAAATAGTGGTAGTTCTGATATTTTAAGTGGGAAGAAATTGTCATAAGTGTTGTTCGTGGCCCAATGGTATTCAGAGGTTGATACATCAGCTTATAAGCTATGACTATCCTACATATTTCTATGGATGTAAATTGCCATAATCAGTTATTGTTAAGCACAGCATTGTTCTGAAACTGTTTAATTTCTGTATTTTGGGGCATTAGAATGTCAATTTCTAGTGTTGTACTGCTAAAAGCCTGAGAACACACATGGTAGTTATTCTTTGTTTATCTTCTGAAGACTTGCTTGTTTTGTTTTTTAAAAATGAAAGATATTAGCACAGTTAATTATAGTTGCATTATTCACATTTCTTGCATGGTAAAGCACATTTTCAGATATATGATCATAAGCTTTTGTTCATAGATGTCGCATCTTCAGCTTCCCTTACATTAGGCTTTTATGTTTACAGACCTAGTTCACATGCTAGTACACATGAATGATTTTGTCAGGCATATGCAATTTCGTGTTTGTTGTAAAAAGTGCATGCGATTGAAGAAATTGGTCTAAATGCTATTCTGACATGAGAGAAATTTTTTAATACATAGACTGGACCAGCAGTTGTATAGCAGAATCTCTCACCAGAATTGGGAGGGTGGGGGGGGGGGGGGGGGGGAGAAAGTGCACGACCTACATGTTGCACATAGGCTACTTGACTTGGTGCATTTCAGTATATATATTTTTAAATGCTATTTGCTGAATAGTGCAGGATCTGAATCATTACTTCTGTTACATAAGTTTCCCATGATATTGTCATTAAAATTCTGTGGGAGTAAAATTGCCAAAAATTCGGGACTAGTGTAGCAGGGGATACAACCAGTCGGCTTGTGACAATGACGTCACAAGTCGCCAAACGAGACGCGATTCTTCTTAGTGTTGTAGCTCCCTTCAGTAGCTGATAAGTGTTTTTAGGGTTTTTAAAAAAAAAATCTCACGAGATAGAATAAACAGATCCACTTTATTAAGCAATCAGTAAAAAAATGAAACTGAAACATAACAGCAAAAGCGAAAATGGTAAACTGCTCTCTGGCGACTTGTGACGTCATTGTCCAAAGCCGACGGGTTGTATCCCCTGCTACGCTAGACCCAAAAATTCTGATTAGAACCTTTCTCATGGATGAATATAATACGTATGGGGGCAAAATGCAAGATCCATTCTAGCAGTTTATATTTAATAGTTTTATGGCATTTGATGGAGCTTGCCATATGCAACTTCCAGAAATTGTCACATGCAATTCGATACTTCTAACTGGGGGCTGTTGTCATCAAAATATCCATTTTTATGGAGACTGTACAACTAAGACGAAAATTTGAATAAAAAAGTCTGTTTTGTGTGTGTTAATTATTGCTGTAGTCATTAGATTAATGAAGGAATACCATTTCTCAGTCTTGTAAATTCTGTGATTTATGTCCAATAATCATTTTGTAGGTAAACTAGCTGTAAACAGGTGCTGGGGATACTACTAAAATAATTAACAATTCTTCATTTTGTTATTAAGTTCAGATATTTTTAATAAACCACGTACGTAATTAAAAAAACTATTATGTTGTGAATGATGCAGACAGGTTTTCCCAACATTACTGATATATTTCTAAATAACTGTCAAAAAAATCCTACATGATTGCCACAGCCTTTTGTTTGAATCAAATTTTTTGTGTTCAATTAATCGGTTTTTGTTTGACATCTAGGCTTATGAAGGAAATAACGATCCATATTTGGAAGTTTATTCTTAATTTGAGTATCACTTACTTTGAATCTGAATAGTTCTGCCCCATTTGTTTATTGTGAAAGATATATGTTACATGTATTATGAGTACATTTGTGTCGGTGTGGACTATTTTGAGTGGTTCAGAGAGCAGGCCAGTATAGAATACTAATCTTCAGTTTTGACAGAATGACATTATTGATGGCAATTTCCTGTCACAGGGACCGATGTGGGCTTCCATCACGTAAGTGCGGGCACCCCCGCCAACTTCCCACCCGGCGGGCCGGCGGGACCCCAGCAGGGGGGCCCGGGCGGCGTGGGACCGGGGGGCGGACCCCCGCAGCTGGGTGGCGGAGGTGGCCGCGTGGCGCCGCCACAGCAGGCGGCTGTGGGGCCTCCGCAGCAGGGGGGGCCGCCTCAGGCGGGAGCGCCCGGCCCGGGTGGACCTCCGGGACCCCCGCAGCTGCCGGGGCCCACCTCGACGCCCCCGGGCCATGCCGGGCCCCCCGACCTCGGAAAGGGTCCGCACCTCCAGCCACAGCCTGTGCCACAAGGTGCGTACATTGTATTACGTCAGGTCGGCATATCTTCTGTGCCTCATGTGAATAGATTTTCTAGATTAAGTATGGCCCGGCTGCTCTAATTGGCAGAAGTTAAAACTGTTGTAACAAGAAATGTCAATATTCTTTGAGGTGGTAGAAATTGAAACGTGAAGAAAAATCAGTTTTACTGGCATATGCTGTGTTTGCAGTCTAAAGATTAACTTTCACTGGAAGTCACAGAACGGAATGTAAAACCACACTTTCATAGCGATTTCCATTCAGGCATGGAATGGGAAATCAGAGTTCAGGATTTGCGATGATAATGTTTTTATGTCAGTGATTTGGGGGGGGGGGGTAATGGGGGCCTTTTCCTAACATTTGCTCACTCTTGTTAAAGTATTAGATCTTCTAATTTTGTATTTTATTTGAACAGTGTAAATATTGATCATTTAAATCTTAAGATACCAATAGAAGACTAAAAATAATATAACTGAGAAAGCAGTGTTGAAAATAGCTTCCTTCTAATTAGTAGATTACATTTAGCTGATACAAGCATAACTTCAAGGAGATAGTTTATTAGTCATCTACAGATAAAGTGTCTGTGAATTCCTTGCCTTTCGCTATTGTACTTTACAGATCCCTGAAGTTCCTCCTTGTCGGTGAAATTTAAGGAACAATGTGTATGTATAAAAATATCGCTCTTAATGGTGACACACCTGGAGAGATCTGATGATGGGCTGTAATAACTTATTCAGTTGGCAGTTTCGATATATCTTGAAAGTATTTCTGACCATGAAAGTACATTTTTCAGTGTACCTGGCATAGGATTTGTAGAATACTGTATGAATTACAGTTTCTAAGTGTGAATAAGGTTGAAGGGTTGAGTGACTGATTGAAAAAGTGGTTGTTAGAACTGCCTTCCAATTTCTTTGACACAGTGTCTGCATACATGATGCACGTTTTTGAATGGCAACAGCAGTATTTCAGTGTTCTCTCTCTAGAGTGACAAGTATAGCTTGCCATGCATGTGAAATGATTTACTCCATGCAAAGAGGGATGGAGAATATTTGGCAGTGTTTACTGTGTCCTCTGTCTGTTCCACACCCCACTTTCCAGCTTCTGACTAACCTGACAATGCTGGGGTTTGTAAGCTATGTAGTAGACAATGTGTCCTGCCCTGTTGCTCCTCCTGTTCATTTCTCATAGTTTACATTCAGAATGTGCATCAAAATATTTGTCGAACTCTTGTTGATTATCTAATACACACTTTTTGATTCATCTTGCAGTATTGATTTTCGGCTATCTCCTCCTCTGTGAAGACCCACCTCGGTGCAGGTGCTGTACCCATTTGACAGTGGCCCTTATTCTGTTGCACTGTGCTACTTTGGCTTCCCTGCAGCATAATCTTCGGTTATTTTAGCTATTAATTTTAGCTGACATCGCCTCATCAGCTGACTTGCCCGTCTGTATTTTCTCTCTAGTGCATTTAGGCTGGAGGTTTGAATGTGTTGTAGAGTGGCTGACTTATCCTTTTTGTTCTCATGATCAGCCAGCCATGGTCATCTACCCTCTTGTTTCAATCCCTTCTACCTGTTTCTTGCATCTCTCTGTGCTTTCATTGTCCTGTTTTGTCCATTGTAGTGTTTGTCGCCCTTCTGCCATCCTTGTGGCTTTTCCTTAGTCCTGGTATTGTGCTGTAAGTCTAGTTTGTTTTATTCTTTCCCTTGTGGTATTGTTTTAACAGGAACAACGGAATGATGACCAAGCAGTTTGGTACCGTAACCCCCCCCCCCCCCTCCCACCTCTCCCCATCCCCCTCTCCCCACCCCCCTAAACCAACAGAGTATTGATTTATATGACGGAAGGTGTGTTAAATGTAGCAGATATGTAAACATCAGGCTATGCTAGTGTGTTACGTAGGTCAGGTACGAGGCCTGTAGAGGGTGGTGGAATGAGGTTGGCAAAGGTCAGGAGTCCAGCAGTTCAACACACTGGGCGGGGTAGCAGTGAGGTGGTGAGTGGATTTATTTATTTATTTACACGTCAAGTTCTGTAGGAGCAAATTAAGGTCATGGAATGTGTCAATACATGAAATTAAAACATAAAAGTATTAACAGATAAAAATAAAATGTTAATGAACCCCAAAGAAGTCAAGCCATAAGTTTAAGTAAACACAGTCAGCAGTACCACAAGAATCAGCTTGATTTTCCTAGGAACTCCTTGACAGAAAAGAAGTGTTCTATGAGGAAACGCTTTAGTTTCAGTTTGAAAGTGCGTGGATTACTGCTAAGATTTTTGAATTCTAGTGGTAGCTTACTGAAAATGAAGCAGGAATATACTGCACACCTTTCTGCACAAGAGCTAATGAAGTCCAATCCAAATGTAGGTTTGATTTCCCAGAGTATTAACTGTGTGTGTGTGTGTGTGTGTGTGTGTGTGTGTGTGTGTGTGTGTGTGTGTGTGTGTGTGTACTCGTGAACAGGGGTTGACAAGAGGTTCGTAAACTTGCCCACTTATTGCCCGAACTGCCCATTTCTGAGACAAAAATATCCTTTTAGAATGGGAAGATTTAACCCAAAGTATAGTACCATACAACATAAGTGAGTAAAACTAAGCAAACTAAACTAATTTTCATGTCGAACGATCGCTCACTCCAGATACCGTTCGAATAGTGAAAATGCCAGCATTAAGTCCTTGAACAAGATCCTGACTGTGGGCTTTCGACAACAGTTTACTATCTGAATACCTAGTTCTTTGAACTGTTCAGTTTCACTAATCATATGCCCATTATGTGAAATTAAAACTTCAGGTTTTGTTGAATTGTGTGTTAGAAACTGAGTCTTACTGTGATTTAGTGTTAGTTTATTTTCTACAAGCCATGAACTTTTGCCATGAACTGCACTATTTGAAACAGAGCCATCTACCAAGCCAGTGTCATCAGCAAACAGAAATATTTTAGACTTACCCGTAATACTAGAGGGCGTATCATTTATATAAAATAAGGAACAGGAGTGGCCCCTCCACTGATCCCTGGGGCAGCCCCCACTTGATCGTACCCCTTTCAGACCCCACATCACAGCCATTCTCAACATTGTGAATAATGACCTTTTACTGTCTGTTGCTAAAGTAAGAGGTGATCCAGTTTTGAGCTACTCCCCATATTCCATGATGGTCCAACTTCTATAGCAATATTTTGTGATCAACACAATCAAACGCCTTACTTAAATCAAAAAAATATGCCTAGTGTTCGAAACCTTTTGCTTCACCCATCCAGTATGTCACAGAAAAAAAAGAGAATATAGCGTTTTCAATTGTTTAATGACTTCTAAAGCCGAACTGTACGTTTGATCGCAAATTTTGTGATATAAAATGATCAATTATCTTTACATACACAGCATTTTCAATTACGTTAGCAAATAGAAATAGGTCTAAAATTGGCTGCAATATCCCTTCCTCCCTTTTTATAAAGTGACTGTACAACTGAGTGCTTTAATTGTTCAGGAAACTGACCATTCCTAAAGGAAAAAATACAAATATGACTAAGTACAGGGCTAACATATGCAGCACAGTTCTTTAATATTCTGCTGGCCACTCCATCATACCTATGACAGTCCTTATTCTTCAGTGATTTAATTGTTGACTCAATCTCCCCCTTGTCTATACCACAGAGGAGTTTGACATCAATCTCGCAAAGGCATTTACCAAGAGAAAGTGCTGGCAGGTCGACAGAAACACAAACATACACACAAAATTCAAGCTTTCGCAACAAACTGTTGCCTCATCAGGAAAGAGCAACAGTTTGTTGCGAAAGCTTGAATTTTGTGTGTATATTTGTGTTTGTTTGTGTTTCTGTCGACCTGCCAGCACTTTCATTTGCTAAGTCTCATCATCTTTGTTTTTAGATATATTTTTCCTACGTGGAATGTTTCCCTCTATTGTAACCATTTACCAAGAGAGTTATATGACTCCCTGTAGAAACTAAATTTTTATTTAATTCGCCAGGAATGCTCAGAAAGTGATTAACTACTGTACATAAATGTGAATCTATCAATAACAGAAATATTTTTACTACGTACTTACTTTATATTGTCAACTTTCTGCTCCTGAGTAGACACTGCCTTCGCAACCGACCATATGGTTTTAATTTTATCCTGTGAATTAGCTATTGTATTTGCATACCACATACTCTTTGCCTTCGTAATAGAGTTTTTAAGCACTCTATGTGGTATTCCTCTGGATCCCAGAGCACGTTGGAATGAGCGGAAACGAGGCAGGCGATATAGAGGCCAAGGCTGCAGTCTCTTCCTTGGTCTGCTGTTCGCATGGTTCCCTTAGCCGATCTACGGAGTGTTCTATATCGTCGCGTTGCTCTTTTATGGCACACACATTGGTCTACGCTTTCCGATAATAAATTACGGGACGTAAAACTTCTTCCCTGTGCTTGGACCTCTTCCTCTCAGCCTCATCACCGGGAGACTGTAATTTTAACTAGACTCCGGATTGGGCACTGTCATCGGCATCTTTTAAGTGGCGATCCTCCCCCTATTTGTCCTCACTAAATTCATATGATCCAACCAGGATACAGGGGAAAGTAGCACAGTCATAGTCATTATTTGTATTCATTCATTAGTAGAGGGGCATTCTGTTCTAAAAGGGCGAATGACCTTTAAGACCATGCTGCACAAATTTTAACACTAAAAGGTTACTGTACTCAAACAAATGTTATATAATTAAAAACTATGTTGAAAAGCTAATCCAATCACAGTAGAATGTTTTTAAACCTTGTTAAAGAACAAGAGTGGCAGGATGTTTATAGTTCCGGTAACTTTTCTCATGCTCTATGAAAGTTGCTTTCGATTAGAATGTTCTAAACAGGATAGCAGCAGTAAAAGGCAGCCTTGATGGCTGACTAATGGGATAAGGATATTGTGTAGAACAAAGTGGGAAATGTTATATATAAATACAAAGATGAGGTGACTTACCGAACAAAAACGCTGGCAGGTCCATAGACACACAAACAAACACAAACATACACACAAAATTCAAGCTTTCGCAACAAATTGTTGCCTCTTTCCTGATGAGGCAACAATTTGTTGCGAAAGCTTGAATTTTGTGTGTATGTTTGTGTTTGTTTGTGTGTCTATGGACCTGCCAGCGTTTTTGTTCGGTAAGTCACCTCATCTTTGTATTTATATATAATTTTTCCCACGTGGAATGTTTCCTTCCATTATATTGATATCATTAAAGTGGGAAATGTGTTAGATTAGTCACAATTCAACTACAGTAGCCCATTGCAGTACTGAAAGGTCCTTAAAAATGTTATTAGGAAGGTAAAGAGTATGTAGTGTGCCAATAGAATAGCTAATTAACAGGACACAGTTAAAACCGTATGGACAGTTGGGAAGGAAGTGTCTGGTCAGCAGCACAAGGTCAATGATATAAAGTCAGTACGTAGTAAAAATATTTCTGTTACTAGTCAGTCAGATATGTGTACAGTATTTAACAATTATTTTCTGAGCATTGTTGGTGAATGAAGTAAAAACTTAGTTTCCACAGGGACTCATATAACTCGCAAAATGCGGGAGATTGTCAGTAATTAAATCTCAGAAGATTAAGGTCTCTCATGGTTATGATGGCGTACCTAGTAGAATATTAAAATACTGTGCTGCACATGTTAGACCTGTACTTAGTCATACTTGTAACTTTTCCTTTAATAGTCCTTTAATAGTAATCAGTTTCCTGAACCATTGAAGTACTAAGTAGTAAAGCCACTTTAAACAATATCAGCTTATACCTAAGAATTAGCAGCTTTTACTCAGTTGATAATGGGCAGAAATACAATCTGCATTTGGATTCCAGTTCCTTAACTTTTGTGCAGAAAAGTGTATAGTATACTGCTGCATCCATTTTTAATAAGCTACCACAAGAATTCAAGAATCTTAAACAGTAGTCCATGGTCTTTCAAATAGAAGGTGAGGAGTTTTATCTTCTTTCCTGTCTTTTTCTTTTCTTCTTCTATTCTGTTGAGGGTTCCTGTGGAAAAATTAAGCTGATTCCTGTGTTACATTGTTGATTGCATTTATGTAAACTTGTGGCTTGTTTTCTTTTGGGTTCATAAACATTTTCTTTTTTATGTTGTAATTTCATGTACTGACACATTCCATTACCTTGGAGATTTGCTCTTCGGTTTGGTCCTATGGAACTGGATGTGTAAAACAAAAATAAAAATAAATAAATCATTGACTGTAAATTTAAAAAAGGGAAAAAATGGACATGTATAGATAACATCATTACATCTATATGTTAGGTAATTAACATTATCATGTATTATATAAATCAAATCAAACATCACAGAGAAGTAAATACAGTCATGAGTTGACCAGTTCAGCTTTTCTTTACACTCATATGTTACAAAGACTGATAAAAATAAATATAACTGTAAAAAAATGTAAGGTAAAAGTCTGTGGTGCAAGCCTGTGAAATGGCTGTTCGTCTACCTGTGGGTAGAACACAACATTTCTGTACTGTGGCACTAGGAAAGGGAGGGAGGTGGGCCTGTCACCTCAGCCACCTTTTACCTGGAGCAAGATTCTTGTTATTCATTTGTTAGCAAGCCGATTGGACCCAGGAGTGTCATGGCGGGAGTGGAACGAGGAAAAATCTCTGCATGTATTTGGGTGTGAACCTTGTAATTCGGATACCAGAGTGTAGTGCTCTGACCCATAGGCCACTCCTGCGTCCGAATATAACTGTCGAAGGAAACGCCAGTTGAGAAAACTAATACACTAATTTATGTGACAAAATTGTCAAACCATTGTTTATCTTCAGGAGACAAAATCTGTAGAATTTGGCAAAATATCACAGAAGTGATTTGTATACTAACTAGCTTTGGAACTAATCTCCTCTTGGGAGAAAGGAGGTAGATAGATTTGCGGAGGTTAATAAGGAACCTCTCTCTGTTCCATCAGCAAGGAAGAAATTATTAGTGCTGAAGATTATATAGTCTCTCCCTTTTACTTCAGCCTCTTTCAGCAGCACTACATATTTTGTCTTCTGAATGTAGTGGCAAGTAAATGGAACTTAAATTTGTTCACATTGTATGGCAACTGGATTGTCCAATTAAATTTTATCACCTTTAATCACATTTATTTGTGACAGTCTTTTTGTTGTGCCTATCAGGAACTCAGCGTCTCAGCTATATGGCGAGTAGCAGCTATCCTTTTCATGATATTTTTACATTCTAGCACAGATTTTCATTGTTAAATTTCTGTTTAAGTATTTAATGGCACGGAATGAGTGTGGTGAAGGATGGTTTTATATTGTTGTTCAGTTCCAAACCATTGTGTATTTATACCCCAACAACACGGACATTATTTCAGAACGTAACGTCGCTGGCACATCCAGTGTAGTTTTCTCGCTTAACTTAAATTTGTAGGTAACTGGTAAACAATAGAAAGTCTGCTTGAAATGTCAAGAATATTATGGAAAGGATAGATTGCTACTTCTGCTAGTTAACTACTGATGTATAGGTCCTAAGCATGCCAGAAGTTGCATCATTCGTTGCAACTGCATGCTTTGAAACAAAAAATCTGTTGGATCTCACCAAACATGTTCGTGATTTGTGACCTTAGCAGTCATTGGCGACAGTTCTCTGCTGCATGTGTTGCGTAAATCTCACAGTTTCTTCACAAAATGGATGCATGTAAAATAGCAGCATTAACTGTGTTAAAAATTGTCAAAGAACAGTAGAGAAAATTTCGAAGAAGGTACTTAACTCGTCGATGGCTTGAACAGTGAATTGGTGATCCAGGAACACTAATCAGTGCATTACAATGATTTGTGGTACATAATAGTAGAAGTTATTAGATTTCATAATGGTGTTATTAGATAACATAATGCCATTCAATGTTTTGAGGTACATTCTAGGAGAAGTTATTAGGTAACTAAATTCTATAATTTTTTGCGTTTTCATTTTGGATTGAGTGTAGTCAAGGTACAGTGTCTAATGTCCATTTGCATGTGCACAGTATCCATATTCTCTATGTTGCAGTGACTAACATCACTCTGAAGTAACACACATCACATAGATTTAGAAATAGCTTAGTTTCATAATTTCATTTGAATGGAAGAAGAGAGCTTTTCAGAGCTGCTCAGCATTATTAAAAAGATATTTTCTAGTAAGGTACAGAAATGAAATAGTCCATAAAACCAAGAGATAGGGTTGAGAGTTTGATAAAAGCAAGAACTTCCAGTGTATAACTTAGCATGACTGCCAGTCTGTCAGAAAGTAAGCAAAGATTTGTAGCTACTGGGGAAATATTCCAGTCATTGACCTTTGCAACAAGAATTGAGGCAAGTACATCATTTGTAATAAGTAACATAAAGTACTGCAGATAATACTTCAAATAAATTAATATGAAAGACCCACAATCTTCTACGAAAGGAAAAGCGGTGAGCGGGGGAAAAAAAAGCAGACGGGCTATGTTTATCTCAGTTCATGACGCTATCAACTACGCTATGGGTTCAACACGGCAAGTGGACCTCCGCATATAATTACACAGTACCCACAAATGTCGTCATTTGATACTCAGCTATGACAAATTGTACCAAAGTGGCACATTTTTACTAGATCATAATTGCGCTGTAGCATTAAAATGGTATACTTTCATATGACACGAGTTTTAATGCTAAAAACATCAGATACAGGCTAGACTTTAACTCAGAGATGTAGTTTTGCATCATTTTATTAGAACATATCATAAATAAGATGATATATTTTTGAGGTGTTCTCAATATGCTGATGTTTGAAGTATTGTATATTCGTGCCCACCAAATACAAAGTTTAATTTCGTACAATATTGCTGATTCTAAGTACTGATTGTACCATAAAAATAATGTTGTATCTCATTGGCCACTTTCTTCTCCACGAGGCAAAGATCTGATCTGTTAGATCGTTCATTTCGTGCAGTGGAGTGGAACCTGTAATTCCTCGCACACACATCACCAGCTCCTTGCGCATGTGCATTTTCACATCCTGTAAGAGTATAGCTTAAGGCTGCGGTCACATTTACACGATAAATACCGTATTTACTCGAATCTAAGCCCCACCTGAAAAACGAGACTCGAAATCAAGGAAAAAAATTTTCCGAATCTAAGCCGCACCTGAAATTTGAGACTTGAAATTCTAGGGAGAGAAAAGTTTTAGGCCGCACCTCCAAATCGAAACAAAGTTGATCCATTGTAATATGAGATACAATTTAGATCGAATGAATGACGATACAGCTACAGTAGTTTGGTTCGAGTCGTAAGCTTAGCAGTTAAGATTTACCAGGTAGCTTTTGCTATGCGTCAGGCGCTCCATCCGCATTTGTATGGGTACCCTTCCTTTTTCACGTGCTTCGTCTGGTTTGAATTGATTGCTTATTTTTCTTTGATCTGATACGTGCCGTTCTCTTTGTTATAGGTGTTTACGTCACTCTAAGCTGAAATGCATTACTGTACTGTGTCATGCATTGTTTGTCGCATTCTGATAGTGTGTGTTTACGACCTGTTGCCGCTCGCGGCAGTGCTTGCTTTTGTGCGCGCTACCGCCGCTTACGATAAAAAAAAGAGAGGAATTGTCTCATTATCGAAACAATGGCAACGGACTGCTATTTGTTTATATTTACACTGCTACTTTCTATGATAATGATCAACAAGAACCAAATCGTAGACTGTGTATGATAGATGATGTTCTGAACGAGAGTTTAGCGAAAATTTTTCACCGTTTGAAAATCCTTGCAGACGCCTTTTTTGTACATTACATTGTGCACAGAAATTAGTCATCTTAGATTTAAAAATCAAGTCAATTGCCGTGCTTCATTTCTGACTGTATCACTATTAGGCATGAGAATAATACGAATACAAACATGACATGATATGTATATTCTTCCGCGTTTGCTGTTGTCTCACACTAGTTTTGTAGTTTATTAGGCAGACAGGATTTAAATGAGAGAGCAGCAAACACGAAAGAATACATGGCAAAATGTTTATATTCGTATTATTCTTATGGTGAAGAGAATACTGTGTGTGATTCACAAAAGTTCCTATTAGCAACCATCTCTTCTCGCAGGTAGGAAAAAATTCAGAATGTAGAGTTGGTCATGTTGACAAACATCCCAAACAGTCTTGCCAGTCGGATTTTCATAGTAGGCGACATTGAAATGCTGCTGCATTCAAAGATGAACAATGCGGAATTTGTATTTACTTCGTTGGATAATGTATGAAAATGCAGCAGTCGAAACTCGGGGCGGAGGAAAAAAAGCTCGTCTTCCACCTTGTGAATGAGATGTCTCAAAAAATTAGCAGCAATCTGTATTCCTTTCTCGGTTATTGAAGTAAGCAGACAAGTTTTACAAATATGATATTTCAAAAGAAATGTTCAATTACGTATGTGTATTATCACAAACACACACAGCTTAAAATAAATTGGTCCATATAGCCATAAGTCATTAAACCTGCAGTGATTTTCAGTGTATGTGTGAAATACAGGTGTAAGTTTTAGAGTAAGATACTCTGAATGCCTCAAGCACCTAAAAGTGGAAGCACGTACTAAACATCCGCATACCAAATTGTATAATGAATACCACCGTAATGGGATAGAGATGCCAATAAGCAGTAATTAGAATACATAAATAGCCACACTGCACAAAAGCCCACTACAGTAGCTTTGAGCATCAAAACTGACATACCACTCACCTGAAATTTTAATTGTTTGAAGTTATATTATCAAGTATTTTGTTCAGTCCACAATATTCTGGAAGGGCCGACGGTGTGTTTGCGTCACAGTTTATAGAGCGAGAAATTTCTCCTGAGAATGTGTGTAAAAATCAGCATATTCTTGCATCAGCATTTCTTACAGTAGAGCTCCTGTGAATATTGAAATGTTGCATGTGTGAAAGTTTGGCAGAGATATTGGGGGAAATAGGGCCAACAGCCTTGCTGCAGTGTTAACATGGTTCGCGTGAGATCACCAAAGTTAAGTGTTGTCGGGTCTTCAGAGACCTGTTCGGACGGAGTTTAGTTTTTTATTTTATTTATTTTTTTATTATTTTGGAAGCAGACCATCTGTTTACCATTAGTGCTTATTTACATGATTCAAGAAACAGATGAATATACATTTTGAAATTGACATCTGGGGTGCAGATTACCTATTTTTACATGGCCATAGGGTTCAATGTTGTTGTTGTATTGAGAACAGTTTTTATTTTTTGCCTGATTTCCTGCACTTTTTGTAGCCTAGTATTTAAAGCACCTTACATTTCATTTGGTGCTGTATTAAATTTGCTTCTGTTGCAGCAGTATTTGCTGCTGATGCTAAGAACATGCTGCTTCTGTTCAGTGTTTGACGAGAACAATTATATGGTCATGGCACAAAGATGGCATATTCTGCCTTCCTCCATAAGTGATTTGTTTGGAGTGGTGCAGAATCTATGAAATGCACAAGTGCAGATACTTTCCATTCTGTTTGAAAGCTCACATTTTGAGTGTGTCCAGTTTCTATTGGCAGAATTCATTTATCAGTATGTCAGCTTTCAAGACAAGACCCTCACTTGGAGGGAGGTGGGGGCAGCAAATTTAGACTGTCTGTGGGACTTGGTGGCCTCTTGTTGTTCACTGAAAGCAACATGCAATTTAAAGGTGGGACATGTTAAGATACGCATTATTTCAAAGTTACGTTACTGCTGTAACAATATTTTACATCAGACACAGCTAATGATTTCCTATTTCCCACTATATATGCAGCTTTGTTTTGGCAAAAAAAAAAAAGAATGAAATACATACTGCAATAGTGTTGTACTTATTCTAATAATGAGTGTCTTACAAAAGAGAATCGCAAAGAATTTCTCAGCTGTTATTGTGTATTACCTGTGGAGTGCACACAAGTTCAGTCCTTTAGGTTTTGTGTGTGTGTGTGTGTGTGTGTGTGTATGGGATCACCTGGTAGTCTAGAGTTGCAGCATAGTACCCTGGAAACGTCTTCTCACATAATTATTCAAAACATTTGGCAGCTGAGGATGTTTGCGTTAGTGTTCATAGGCTGCCACTGTGACACACGACTGTGGGGATTGCCGATCCTTACCGGTGTAGTGAGGATCGTACTTCAACCCTGTCGTGGACCAGGATTGGTCTCTTAGCTCATTTCGGAATAAGAAAAGGTATCGAGTAGCACACAACAAAAAGATAAGCATTTGGTAACAATTGTGACAGTTCTGTGCCGAGGCTGACACTGTTGTAATTGTGGTTGTCACTCTGTACAGAATGTGAATGTAATGGATATTAATGAAGTGTCGAGTAATATTAGTAGGAATCACAAATATTTTGTCAGCTAGTGCCCACATGAGAGATACAAATATGCAGTAATTGGTTAAGTATGGAGGGAACAGCAGAAGAATGCTCCTATTGGCGTGTAAAAAGTCTAATTAGTCTATTGCTTTCATTTGCTGTATCTGTCTGCTCCCTCTTAACTGTTTTTTCTCTCTCTCTCTCTCTCTCTCTCTCTCTCACACACACACACACACACACACACACACACACACACACACACACACACACACACACACACACACACACACACACATTCGGCCCAACTCGTTGTCATTATCTATTTGTGGCTCTACAGCCATTCGTCTCTTCCCGCTGTTGTCTTTTTTTCATTATCGATAGCCCTCTCCTCCTTGTCATTGTCATACTCTCTGCCTCTCATTATCATTTGCTCTCACCCATTTCCACTTTCTCTTTCTCATTGCCTAGCACAGCTCTTAACCGTCAACTATGTTCTTCTGTCACTTTGTCGATCTTCTGATTGTCTCCTTCACTCTTTTTATATATCACAACCACTGCCTACTATATTCCAGTATTTATTACTGTTTTAAGTCATTCTCACTGCCTCTGTCTTTCTCTGCATAAATAAAGTGAATATGTTTGCGTACCAAAATGTTTGGAAATAGTTTTGAAGGTGCTGAAGAAGATAAAGTGAGTCAGCTGGTACCCCACTGTCTAGTTAGTCTTCTTAAACTAAAGCATGTTGGACTTTTTTGTGCTCCGATAGCAGCATTTTTCTGCTGTTTCCTTTCTTTTCCCTGGTTCATCAGGGCATTCAGTTATGTGAAACAAACTTTGAATCAGTAAAATTTTGATATTTTACACATGCGAAATTGAAATAATGCAAAATTAATTTCATACCTCAGACTGGATTTTAAAATGCATAAAAATTTTGCATGTGCTTCAGTACAACACAGGGTTCTTATATTCCTGCTGATAACACAGAAATTAACGGTGTATTTCTACATTATTTGTCAATAAACTACCTTTTCTCTCACACTGTCTATGACATGGGTATTTTACATGTTCAAGTAGAGCAACTTTGAACATCTGTGTATCTTGGAAAGGGGAGAAGATATCGAGGAAAATTTTTGGTGCTGTTAAAGATTAGGATCTTTGGTATATATTGTAAAGGTTACAGCCATTTGCTGTACACAGCCAACTTGGAATCCACGGCTCTGTGTTATTACCTAAAAACCATGTTTTTGAGTTGTTTCTCAATAATAGATAAGTTTTTTTGAAAGCTGGAAGATTGCACTCTAGATAAATACCTAGAGACTACGCTAATAAACAGTTACAATTTGTGAACTGAAAATTGGTTTTTCACATGTATCTCGAATATCCCACGGAACCTAATATGAAGTTAAGAAATGATCGCTCTACTGTGTTGCATAACAGTACCTTTTTTATTTCGGTCAGCGAGTTCGTTCAGGTACAGCTTAAGTGGGACATGTACTGTAGTATGAGTGATGAGCAGTACTGGTAATGATATGAATTCAGTTCATGCTTTTAGAAGTCTTGACCATTACTAGTGAGCCAGTAAGCTTTGCACAGTGGTATTGCTTGTATGTTTTTAATTGGGTTAACAACAACATTCTTCATTACTTTATGTTTGACCACTTTAAGAAATCAAAAGTGGTAAAGTATAACAAATTCTTTATACTCCTGAGCTATTTATAATAATTCTGCCCTCCACTAGATTTTTAATATCTTGAACCACATGGTCACTGACTGGTTTTGTTAATGGAATAAGTGAAAAATATTGGTTATTGTCACCTACTTATATATAGTTGATTTGATGTGAGAAGTCAAGCTTGTTAGGTTGCTTTTGTTGTGTGCTATTCTACCTGATTGTTTGGTTTCTTTCTGTTGCAGCTGGCCAACTTTCAGGCTTTCAAGTGCAGAATGCGACTAGACAAAACCAGTCACAGGTCAGTATACACTTTGTAGATCATACAGGACTTTTCAACTGTTATGCTAACGTTTCAGCACAGCGCCAACAATAGAAAGCACTGTCCTTTGAATTATTTGGACCAATTCTATCAAACTGCGTGGTGGTTTAGTCAAGAGCATATCATCTTTGATAGAATCGTAAAAGATAGACTAAGATTAACATCTGAGGTGACAGGTGTATTTCTTCTCGGAATTGAGTGATCTAAAATTCTACTTGGGGAGTTGGAAATAAATTTCCCCTGTCGACTGTGGTCAGAGTTGTGTGTGAAAGGAAAAAAAAAAGAGAGAGAATGAGACATGTAAGATAAGACATTACTTTATTTTTCTACATAATTTCCAAGTATATAGGCATTTGTCATACCACTTATAAGCTTAAAAAAGCCATCCAGTAAAAAATCAGGGCATTGCATACGGAAGAAGCTTTGAACGGCTTGTTTGACGTCAGCATTGCTACCAAAGCGCCTTCCTTCGAGAGTCCTCTTCAAAGCAGGAAACAGATTGAAGTTCCTTGGTGCGAGATCCGGACTGTGAGGCGGATGGTGTAGGTGCTTCCAACCAAGAGTTGCAATATGGTTTTGCGTCGCCGGCGCCGTGTGTGGTATCGCATTGTCATCCATCCGCAGAATGCCACATCTGAGAACGCCAGGCAGCTTTTTCCAAATCGCCAATTTTGACAGTGGCGCAGTACCGCACGGCATTGCTGGTTGCATCCTCCAGAAAGTGCAGCAGCAAAACTACTTTGGTGTCACAGACAACGGTGAGTAGCACTTTGCCTGCAGACGGAGTGCTTTTGAACGTCTTTCAGACAGGTGATGATGGATGTTTGCTTTCCACGGATGTGGCATTTGATTCGGGGTTGTAATGGTGGACCCACATTTTATCTCCCGTCACAATCCGAAACAGAAGGTCATTGCCAGATTCGTGGTAACACACAAGCTGTTCCAGGCTGAACGCCATGCATTGTTCCGTGTGTGTCGGGGTCAATTGGCAGGGCACCCATCGTGCTGCCACCTTCCTGTATCGAAGAATGTCGTGGATGATCTTGGGAGCTCGCTCATATCCGATTTCCAAGTTCTGCCGCTACTCGATCAATGGTGATAGCGCCAGTTCACTTTAATCGTGTCATCCACCTTCTTGACATACGCATCTGTAGTGGCCGTGCACGTCCATCCAGGTCTCGGTATGTCCTGCACTTGCTGACGTCCATCGCTGAATTGCTGGCACCATCTCCGCACAATTTGCCTCAACATCACACCTGACCCCCACACCTCAACAAGGTGGTTATGAATTTCTGTGCCTGATACTCCACATGCCCATTAATAGCAGATAACAGCTCTTACTTCCGCCTTTGACCACGACTCCAAAACGCACCTTCTTTCCGTAGCTCTGGGAAAAGACTGAGCGGCTGTCCTCCGCTTTGTGCAGGCACTGCGACAGCGCTATCCGCTCGATCGCGGTTGGCCTCTACCCAGTGGTGTATCAGTGTCTTGCATGTGCACTTTCACTTGCCGTGTCGTCTTTCACCCTTATCACACAACTCTCCCACAGTCGACAGGGGAAACTTATTTTCCAACTCACCCTCGTGATTCTGATATTTCTGTTATATTGGATGTCTGGATTGAAATAGTGCAGTTCAATTATGTTGGAAAACAAACTCGTCAATTTATTTCTGTAACTCTGGTATAAGCTGTAGGAATTTGAGTATATTTTTCTACAACTATAGTCGAAAAGGCTTAAGATTGTCCCTGACAACTCGCATCTCTGTTGCCAGCTTTCAACTGTGAAGTGCTAATGGCTGGAGGGGATAACAGTAGTTGTCTACAGAGCTGTGACAGCACTCGGATGTTGAGATACAGGTTTACAAAATTGTGTTGCATTATTGGTAGAGGTCGATACGTGAAGCTGCCTCTCCCAGTCTGCTGCAACTGTGAGGGATCTACCTATACAGACTCGACTACAAAATTTTTCAAAGTTTTCACTTCATTTTGTAACCAGCTTTGATACATAAAATTTTAAGTTTAAATAGTAGTTTTGTAATTCATTTTTTGGCTGAGTTTTTGGCCAAGTGCAGTTTTCTTTCTTGGTAAATCAGCGACAGGAATATACATGCTGTATGTTAGAAATGTTTGTTTAGAATGCTTTTTGGCTTTTTCACAGCAATCTTTAAGATTGAAATCAGTGCCCTCTATTTTATCAACTGAAATACTTACTCTCCTTAATAGTGACAATCTTTAGTCTCATATTAAATTGTTTGTACATTATTTTTACGATATTTCATCAAATCGATACAGTGCACAGAACCATTTTTTTTGCTAGTCTAATCTACTTACTGTGCTTCTGTAGTCAGTAATCTCATTACAGAGCTTGTTGTAGGTATTTGCCAATAGGTTTTCACAAACCAAAATATGTTATAAGTCACATGACAGGAAGTCCTATTAGACAGAACAGAAATGATTTTACTGGTGTTAGTACGAATTAATTCAAAATACGGCAGTCAGCCACGTTGTCCATTTTTATTTTTGACAGCATTTCACAAGTTGGTGCTGTCCCGCATAAAATAATTTCTTCAATCAACCTGTAAAATAAAATTAGTAGAAAACCAATTATAGTAGTTTAGCAGTATTAAAGTTACAAACATTATGTACTATTTCTTTCATGAAGAATTTCTTGAGAAACATTTTGAAAAATATAAAACAGTAATTTGGCTTTTGCTCATTCTTGAAGTGATTAAATGAAGGGAAACAAAGAAATGAGAGCAGTTGACAGCTGAGTATAGTCGTCGAACAAAAGTTGCTGGTTACGACTTGTTAGGCAAATTGGGATCATTGTATGTACTGTTTAGTTAGCAAGGTCTTTGCAATTCACGTCTCTGGAATTCTTTCCATACAGTAAACACTACAATACTTGACAAAAAATGTGAAGCACCCAGAAGGAGAGGGAAACGAAATGAAAATTCGCTGTGTGAGGGTTACGGTATGTTATTTTGGTGATGTAATCGGAGTAAAATTTACACACCATTTACCAGAGTGAGGCAACTTATCAGTATGACATAGCATCCCCTTTGGCCTGGATGCGTGCATCGATTCAGTTGGGAACAGTCATGGAGGAATATCATTTCCGAGGTGAGGTGATCCACAGCTGTCATTACTGGTTCTCGATAACCTGGCTACCGGCACTGGTACGGAGTTGACATCCGAGCCGGTTTTGCGCTTCTTATCGGGGATGAGCTCGAGGATGTCACTGGCTGTGCAAGTTCCTCGACATTGTGCAGACGGTCGGAGACACAAGTGGCACGTGTTTTCTCTGTCGAAAAGTGCTGCCACACTACTGTAGCTCGACAGGGGGCACGAGGACACGGAATGTGTGTGACGTGCCGCTGTGCTGTCGGATTCTCGGTTCGGTACCGGCCTCGACGTGAAGTTATATGCGACTGCTCTCCCCACCGGATGCCGGGATTAACACCCCCATCCAGAATGTTGGAAGAGTATAACCTCTCCCCAGGTTTCTGCCGTACTTGCCGACAGTGGTCATTTGGGGCTGTGCAGAACAGCTATTTGTCACCACGTACAGTGCAGTGGTATTAGTTGACAGTGCTTGCTTCCCAGTCACGGCTCCATTCCTACTACTGCCATTTGTTGTGATGTTACTGGCAGCCTGTGCAGCTGACACTGGTTCCCTAGTCCTGTTGCTGTGGTTAGTTTCTGATTAATGGTGTGGGATTATTCGGGAAGTCCGTTACTTGTTCTCAGATGGCATCTGTAACCTTCACAGTGATGGTTCATTACTGTCGACACCCCTTATATGCTCTAAAGGGCCTAGTGACACCACTAAACGTGAATGACACTAATGCAGTGTGACTGCTTTCTATTTGTTACAGTGTGTTTCATCTGTAATCAAAGTTATGTTCATATCGGACTGTGTGTTCTGGCTGCTTCACTGTTTTGTCAGGACTTAATATTAGGCAATTTCTAGTCCCACTCGTGCTGACCTGTTTTGTCGTGTGAAGTATCGTTCTGATTTTCTTCGGTGGAAGTGTGCCTTTCGTTCCTTGTTCACTTGTACCATGGCCCGTAACACCGAATGGCCCAGTCTGTTTGCTGATCAGTGTGATTTTTTGTGTACTGTTTGTTTCTGAGCAAATCTGTGTGTGTATGATGCAGTGCTAAATAATAATACAGTAAGTAATATTTTTATCAGCAGATTGAACTTTGTGCAGATGCTTTAGACTCTTTTCAAAACCCAAACTAAATCATTTTGTGTTTAGAAGTCTTGTCACATATTGAGGAACTGAAGAATGTCCACTTCAGCTCACCTAGCAGTAACGGTATTTGGGCTGGGAACGTGAACTTGATGATTTCTGTCCCTCACGCTATAACAGTGTGCCTGTTTGTTCCAGCTATTTACGATGCCACTTTATGCTAAATCAAATGTTCCCAAAACTGTAATTTCAACAAACTTGCGGCCAGATATTTAACTTAATTTTTGGTGTTTGCAGCCGACATACTTCAATGCGAGAGCACCAGCAACTCGGATGACTAATCGCGGGCCACCTGTTGTCAGCATGGCTGCGAACGTGCCCGGACAACAGATGTTCCCACAACACGTGAGTATCTGAGTTTCATCCTGGCAAATGGCTCAAAATGTTATAGTGTTGAGCTAACAGAGGAGAAAGGTGTTACTGGAATACAAGAATTTGCGGTTGAAAATAAGGCAAGCTGTAAACTTAGAATTTGTTTCACTGAGGGCTGTCGAAAGACTACTTGGTAAATGAAGCACTCTACAGTCTCTTGCACAATAGTGAGTGTAGTAAGGAACTCTTCCATGACACGTGAAAAATACTTTTTTGACTGCCAGGATGACAATAACACTGCTACACTGTTGTTGGACAGGTTTGTTATACTACAGAAACTAATATTTTTTGTTGTGGATTCTGTATAACTAATGTTAGTATCTTAAATTAGAAATGATTCAGATGTGAGGGAATTTACAGTCTGTGCTTTCACTTAAAATTATTTGGAAATAAACAAATTTGTCTAAGACCGTTAGTAAGTTCTATTTAGTTTAACAATAACAACATATGTAGTTGAATCTGATACATTCCTGCAAATAGTAGTGGTGGTTTAGAAGAAAAAAAAAGTATATAGTTGGCTTAAAAATGTGCAGTCCATCAATGGAGTTGAGTTCCCAAAGCATTTGTAAATGTGTGGTGCACACTTGTGCAATAGCAGATGCAGGCATTAATACATAGTTTTAATACCTCACTGAGAAATGATGAGTTCGCACAGATGATCCCTGTGATTCCAAACTGTTATAAGGGACGTAATACTGATCTCAGTTGGTCAAGGTATTAATTCTGTGTTAGTGTGCTGTCCTTCGAACATGTTTTACTGCTACCTACCATCTGATCAAGCAAAGTTGTTGGACCATTGTGTTTGGTACACAAGTACGCTTTGTCTGGTGCAAATTAAATCTTCAGTAGCAGTACTGCTTTTGAGCTATTATGGTGCTTACATAAGTCGTAAAAAAGGTCAAATCATTGCCGTTCAGTTGAATAGGTTGTATGAAAGCTTTAGTGCCAGAATCCTTTAGGGTCCTAAACAGCGTATTTTGAGATGATTATCTTCTGTGGTCATATGCTCCACGTAAGGAGTTAAAGGGATTAATAAATAATAAAAATAATCTTTTGTGGATGATATCAAGTCTCCCTGGAACTTGATTGCCAAGAGATCAAAGTGACTGATTTTTACATTAGGAAAATGCCATTATGGCAAATATTTCATCTACCGGAGGTTAACTATTGTCCGGAGCTGACTACATATGGTGATCTGCCTGTATGACAACATGGGTTGTTGTTGTTCTGAGACAACCAGCCATTGCCTCTGAACAGTACATATTGCTGTAAAATGTGTTCATACCCTTCCAAGTTCAGAGTTTCTTTAGGTTTGGTAAGAGGACTGTACCCTAACCATGAAAAACACACCCTTATCCTGTAACGTGGCCTTCCCCTTACTTCAGCTTTGGTACTACACCTTAGGGCAGGTAACATTCTCCAGGTGTTTACCAAACCTGAGTCATTCCACAAGATTGCCACAGGGTATGGCAAGAATCACCAGTCCAAATAATTAAGTTTCCACTTATTCAATATCCATCGGCGTCACTCTTTACACTATCGCAAGTGTCGCTTACCATTGACTACAGAAATGTGTGACTTCCGAGCAGTTGCTCCACCATTGCACCCCATTGTGCTATTTGGGTTATTGGTAGCACTGTGTAGCTCACCAGTTAGTCTTCATACAATTGTTTACAACCCCTTTGGAATGGTCAGTGGTCCCTGCCCATCCAGTACACATAGGTCTGCCTGGTCTCAATTTAGGCTGTGCTTCTTCCTCGTGGTCTCGCGGTAGCATCCTTGCTTGCCGAGCACGGGGTCCAGGGTTCGATTCCCGGCGGGGTCAGGGTTTTTCACCTGCCTCGAGATGATTTGGTGTTGTCGTCTTCATGATAATCATTACAGTCGGAGGAAGGTAATGGCAAACCACCTCCACTAGTACCTTGCGTAGTACAGCGGTGTAGGTCTCCTGCTTGGTCCGCTATACTTTGTTATGGAGTGTGGGACATCATCATCATCATCATCATCAGTCCGCAGCTCAAGGTCTTGGGGTAGCATTCTAGCTTGCCGAGCACGAGGTCCAGGGTTTGATTCCTGGGGGGGGGTTCAGGGATTTTCCCTGCCTCGAGATGACTGGGTGGTGGTGTGTCGTCGTCATCGTCATCATCATCATTCATCCCCATTACGGTCGGAGGAAGGCAATGGCAAACCACTTTTGCTAGCACCTTGCCTAGTCGGCGGTGCGGGTCTTGTGCACCGTTCCCTATGCTCCTTGGAGTATGGGACTTCATCATCATCATCTTTATCATCATCATCATCATCTTCCTTCAAGTTTCCACTTTACAGTCACATCACCAACAGGGAACCTTGGGAGCTTGTTCGAAGTCGCAGAGCTTACTTGATCGACCCAGTTACTGCTTTCCTATTGACAACACAGTACTCCAGCCTCCTTTTATTCTGGCCATTCTGCCTCTGGTGACATCTAGTTGTCAATTCTACATTACATAGGCCTCAGTGCATATTGAATAGAACTGAGCACAGGAAAGCACTGCTGTGATGAAACCAACCAATGGATTGAGCGCAGGTTGAAGTATGGGGAAATCGCAGTTGGTCCAGGCGATGGGATAGCCACATCTTCAGAAGAAAATGTTTCCATTTTATTATTGTGCGAAGAAAATGTTCCTGTTTCATTTTTGTACTGAAGTTTCGAAGCTAAACCACTGAGAAACCAGGGCATGATTTACTTTGTGTATTATTGTGCAGAACAGGTCTACACACACACACACACACACACACACACACACACACACACGTGGCACATTCTTCATAAGGTACTGTAAGTGTGCCTCTGAACTACAAAATGCACACCCTTTTGTTGCCTTCATACACACATGTGGAGCTTTCCTTACCGTTTTAGCTTGTAGAATATTTGGTTTGTAACAACTGTCTGTAGTGTTTGGATTGCTGTTCTGACTGAAAGTGCAGTGCCACACAAGCCGTTCTAGGATAGTAACTATAAAATTCCTTCATATGTGGACTTTGCTGAAGATATTGCTAACATTTCAAATACCCACATGAGAAAACTATAGCTTCATGCTCTTTAATGATTGTAAGTGTGGTGTCACCGCCAGACACCACACTTGCTAGGTGGTAGCCTTTAAATCGGTCGTGGTCCGTTAGTATACGTCGGACCCGCGTGTCGCCACTGTCAGTGATTGCAGACCGAGCGCCGCCACACGGCAGGTCTAGAGTCTTCCTAGCACTCGCCCCAGTTGTACAGCCGACTTTGCTAGCGATGGTTCACTGACAAAATACGCTCTCATTTGCCGAGACGATAGTTAGCCTAGCCTTCAGCTACGTCATTTGCTACGACCTAGCAAGGCTTCATTATCAACTGCTATTTATCTTGTGATGCATGTACCGTCAGACCGATGTTCACCGATTATGGATTAAAGTTAAGTATTCCAGAAGCTACGTACCTTTTTTGCTAGTCTCTATTCCTTTAACTGTTCCAGACCTCACGCCAGTCTGCGTGAGCTTAAACGCGTGCCTTTCGGCTTACCTGTCATTGTGGATTGGCTGTCTTGCCAGTCCACAACAGTAAGTGTTCTGGGTTGCTGATTTCTGATCGTTTGGTGGTTCATCCAGAAGCTAATGTAGTGTTGCTAGGTGGGTCAGCAGTGTGCAGATTCCACAACTCCACACTTGTGAAGGAGTTAAAACTGTAGTAATGAGTTATAGAACACACAATATGATTTTGAGGAATGTAAGGAACGGTTTGTCAATGTAAATTATTTGTGCGTAAAAGAGACCTCCAGGCAAATATTAGAGATTGAGTCATCAACAGATGTGCGAGGAAGAATGAAAACTTCTCTGATGGTGCTGTGCGCACGTGCCTGTGTGTGTGCTTGCATGTGTTTGTGCGTGTATAGGTGCATGCTTCTGTGTGTGGGTGAGGGGGGTGGGGTGCACATGTAAAGGCGTCTCTCTTTATTCATAAAATGTAATTTCAGACACACACCATAAATGAAAATTCAACTGCTCTGAAATGTATGATCACAGACTAGAAACTTCATAGACAACAGTAGAGCGCGTACAAAGCACTAGACACAGTAGTAATTTAGAAGGCAGGAAATCTGTACTGCAGACCACCAAACGTTGTAGATTGCCGCTAGAGATTAGTAAGCTACCAGTTGATATAGCTCCCTTTTGATATGGGTTGTTTGCTGTTGTCAGTCTTCTATTAACTGCTGAAAGTCCGTTATGTGGTTTTTGTTACAATTACAAACTTTCTTATTTGTAGTTACAACTACAAGGATGAGTCAAATGAAAGAGGAATATCGAATAAGTATTAACGGTTTACTGTTTAAAAAGTAATTGTCGTAAATGTTAATAAATTTATACCACAGTGAGATGCGACAGTCAGTGTTTTCATGGTAAAATAATTGTGGCTATCTAGGGAAACATGGTTGTTCCCAAGTGTGCATCTCTTCGTCCAAAGCAAGGGCTCCAAAAATATGGAAATCTCATAGGGGGAGATCGGAACTGTATGGAGGGGAGGATAAGTGAGGTTTTCCCAGTGAAGCATCTACATCCATACTCTGCAAACCAGCGTGAAGTGAATGGCAGAGGGTATGTCCCATTGTACCAGTTACTAGGGTGTCTTCCCTATTTGTTCACGTACCGAATGTGGGAAGAATGGTTGTTTGAATGCCTTTGTACGTGCAGTAATTATTCTAATATTATCCTCAAGATTCCTGTGTGAGTGATACATAGGGGTTGCAGTGTTGTTCTAGAGTAATCATTTAAAGCTGTTTCTTGAAACTTTATTAATAGCCTTTCTCGGGATAGTTCATGTCTATCACCAAGATGTACCAGTTCAGTTTTATCAGTACCAGCTTGACCCACAATTGAGCCTGTGTAATCATTGCATTTCATCCACCCAGTTATTCGTTCGATTTGTCCAATTCTAACAGTGACTCATTGATATTATAGTCTTATGATGTTATGTTTTTTATCGTTTTCTGACATATACGGTTTTACATTTTTGAACAGTTAATTCAATGCATCACTTTGAAATGTTGTCAAGATCTTACTGAATATTTACTCAGTTTCTTTCAGATATTACTTCATTGTAGATAACTAAATCATTTGCAAAAGTCTGAGGTTATTAACAATATTGTTTGCACGGTCATTAATATACAATATGAACAGAAGGATCTCAACACTGGGGCCACCCAAAGTTATTTCTACATCTGGCAATGTCTTTTCATCTCTACTAAAAAGTCCTCAACTCAAGAGGGGAGGCCGCCAATTGTGAAATTCAGATTTGATTCATACTGCGCATAATAAAAGCTCATGGCCAGAGGTGTAATGTGGCAAAGCACCAAGATGCACTTCTCAGCCGTTGTCGAGAAAATCGACAGTTAAAAGAAACCGTTGCGGTGAAATACTCACTACGATTAATAATTTTCTACAGCGTCGTGGCGCAGCGGTAAGCGCTCGGGTTCATAATCCGAAGGTTGCCGGATCGAATCTCATGCCATGCAACCTTTTTTTTTAAATTCTAGAGGGAAACATTCCACGCAGGAAAAATATATCTAAAAACAAAGATGATGTGACTTACCATATGAAAGCGCTGGCAGGTCAATAGACACACAAACAAACACAATCATACACACTTGTTTCTTTACAGTGACTGTAGACCGTGTGGAGGTTCCCTCTTTCAAATTCCTCATTGAGATATGACATTATTGATTTTTTTATTTAGGTTGCTGAACGTCCATATCTTTCTACTTGTTTTAATTTTCCTTTGTATTTTGGTAATCATTGTTGCCACAATAGCATCATGGTCACTGATACCAGTTTTGATGTGGACATTCTTGAATTTGTAGCCATTGGATCCTGTAGGTTTCCATCACGAGTGGGGTTCCAAACTATCTGTTCTAGGTAGTTCTCAAAGAAGACATTTAGCAACATTTTACATGAATCTCGTATGCCCAGAATATGGATTATTGACGATAGGATTTGTTGACAATTATTTATAACCCAGTTCATTTAATGCGGCAAAGTTTTGAGGTTTCCTTGCTGGAGTATGTGCTGTTTGTATGACACCTCTTTACATAGCTGCAACTCTATGGAATGCATGCTGAACACCACATTCGTATCGGCAGAAATGTGCCCAGAATGCTTTCTTTGGAGGGACACAAGAATTTGTATTTCATATACCTCGTTTCTTTACGTACCCACACATCCCTAGCCATACGCAACTTCTATTGGAATGCATATATAAAAAAAAAAGTTTTAAGCATGGAAGCCTTTGAAGCCAGTGGCTCCTTAGGGCAAAAGGGTTGAAGAGTGAGAAAGATGAGTGAAGGAAAGAGACTAGAGAGATTTTGGAAAAGGGGCAGAGTTCGTTAAAGTCACCCAGAACCCTGGGTCAGGGAAGCTTTAGCAGACAGGATGAGAAGGAAAGACTATAAAGGAAAGATATCGTTGGGGGCTGCACCTGATGAGATTTGAGAATTTGAGAGCCTAATGTGGAAGACTGGGTAATATGCAAGACAGAGTACTGCTAAAACATTGTGAAAGAGTTAACATGAGTGAAAAGCTAAGTGCATTTTATGTAATAGAGGTTGGAGGGGGACGGTGAAAAATTGACATAGAATGAAAGATATAGAAACCAAAACAGAGTGAAGAAAGGAGTAGTTACTGTGAAGAAATGGCGAGACAGGAGAAACTAACATAAACTAAGGCCAGGTGGGTGGTGAGAACCTAGGACACATTGTAGTGCCAGTTCCCACATGCGGATTACTGCGAAACTGATGTCTGTGGAAAAATCCAGCTGGCACATGTGGTGAAACGGGTACCAAGGTCGTGACTGTTCTATTGTAGAACACGCTCTGCTACAGGGTATTGTGTGTTGCCACTACACAGCCTCTGCCAATGTCCACCCATTCTAACTGATAATTTGGTGATTGTCATGCCAATATAAAAGACTGAACAGTGTTTACATGACAGCGGGTATATGATATATGTTGTTTCACTAGTGGCTTTCTCTTTGATAGTACATGTTTTGCCAGTCACAGAGATAGTGTAGGTGGTCGTAGGAGGGTGCATAGGGCAAGTCACGCAACGGTCAGTCACAGAGGTAGCAGCCAGATGGGAGGGAGATGGGTGTAGAAGGTCTGGCAAGTGTATTGTGGAGATTTGGAGGGTGACTAAAAACTATTTTATGTGTGGTGGGCAAAGTCTCAGACTGAATGGATCTCATTTCAGGGGACTGTTTTAGGAAATCGTGGGGTTGTCGAAGTAGCCGATCAGTAGATTCAACACCTGGATAATACTGAGTGACAAGTGTTGTCCCCTTTTTTTTGGGAGGCGCCAGCAGTACCAGGATGTAGTGTGATGGTCTGGGAAATCAGCTTTTGAACTAGGCTGAAGAGTGAGGTGAGAACCATGGTGTACTGCTCAAAAGTGTCTGCATTCGAGCAAATACGGTTGCCTTTAACACCGAGGCTGTGAGGGAGAGAAGGTTTGACATGGAAAGGATGGCAACTGTGAAAATGTAAGTATTGTTATTTGTTAGTTGGTTTAATGTGTACAGAAATGTATAGATTACATTCGGTAAAGAATAGACCTACATCAAGGAAAATAGGATTCGTATTAGGACTGTGTGAAATTTGAATGGGAGAAGGTATATAGAGATTCCAGAAATTTTATCAGGTCAGCCTCACAGAGAGTCACTGTGGTAAAGATGTCACCAATGTACGTAAACCTGCTTATGGATCCCAGGAAAGCCCCCAGAAAGTGAGACGTATGCCAGCATCTTTGTGGGTCACTTGGAGGGGCTTTCTTAGGATCCGAGCCTCCTTGAGTCTCCCATGTTGTGTCTTGCCGTTGAATGTTAATATCACACGGAAATGACTGTGACAGAAATAGAAACAAAATAATTGTCAATTAAAAAGAGAAGCAATCTTTGTTGACTACTTTTATCATTGCTGTTTGGCTGTTGTGTGTCCCTCCCCATGTTAGAAATAATCTCTTCATCTCTTTCAGATCGTAATGCAAATAACAAATCTAGCATGGTCTCTGTATAATGCTATATCTTCAGGTGCATGTGGTGAATCAAGACCCCCCAAATTGTGTATCTGTCTGTCTACTTGTCGGTAATATCACCCTTTTCTTTGTGTGTTCCTGATCAGTGAAATGTTTCTTTTTAATTCTTTGGTTTTATGTGATTTTACACTTTGTTTTAAATATCTTTTTATAACCAACCATTGTGATCAGAAAGAAAATAATTAAAAAACTTGTTTCAGATGCAGCCAATGCAAATGCAAGCTGTTTATCCTAGCGTTGGACTACCTCCCTTAGGAGTTGGGCAAAATGCAATGTACCTCAGTCCGAGCCAGATGCCTTTGGTAAGTGCACATCCTTTGTTTTTCTCATTTCAGCACTGTAGAAAAATTACAAGATACCAGCTCGATCAAAAATGTCAGAATGGTTAAAAGTTCGGCAAGGAAATGGTCCTTTTGTTCAGATTTCACAAGTATGAACATAAAAAAATGCTTTCACTTTTTGCCTACTTTGATGTATAGTTCTGCTAATTTCTCTACTACTTTTTGCCAACTTCGCTGTTTCTTTGCTTTAGGATTAGTTTTAAAGCACTATATATTCTTCACTGTGTTGTTTTTATTGTTTTCGGTGTTACATCGGAAATGAATGTTCAGTTAGCAGTTACAGTATATTCGATGTCACAATCAAAGTGTACACTATTAAAAGAGAATATATTTGCATTAAACCTATTAAGGGCTTTCAGTTAAAGAAAATATATAATCCAGTCAGTGAAGGAGAATAAGGGACAACATTCATTTGTAACAAATTTTAAAAATCCTTGCAGATGGGGTGCAAATGTTGGGGGAGGGGGGGACATTCAGAGGACTGTCTTACATTTTCTCCAATGACTCCAAAACTGCTGCTTATAGTGAAAGTGTTTCCCAATAAAAAAAAAATCTGCATTAAATTTACTGTAAAAAGGGTCCTATCCATTTTTCTCCAAGAATAGTAGTTTCCTCATTTCGGAGATTTGAAAACTGCGGATTATTAAAAATATTCCCAGAACGAGATTTTCACTCTGCAGCGGAGTGTGCGCTGATACGAAACTGCCTGGCAGATTAAAACTAGGGTAGCTCAATTGGTAGAGCACTTGCCCGCGAAAGGCAAAGGTCCCGAGTTCGAGTATCGGTCCGGCACACAGTTTTAATCTGCCAGGAAGTTTCATTAAAAGTATTGTTTAAATGAAATAAAATTGTTTATCTTCAAATGAAATGGATTAAAAATGTGGAGTAGAGCCATATTAAGGAATTAGTTGTGTTCTTGGAGTGTGACAGGTTGGAGAGGGGTTAGCTGGTAAAGGGTAGAAGCGTGAGGGAATGCAGGTTGCCAGATTGTGGTCGTGCGCTTCCTTTATCATACACTGCAAACTTTTGAGGGTGAGAGATAATTCTCCACTGTATCCTCCTTACTGCATCCCAAGAAGCAACTGCTGTCAGGGTATATACGGCCCGGGACAACCAGGAGATCCGGGAAAAACCCGGGAATTTTTTCATCTGGGAGAAAACTGGGAAAAAACCCGGGAATTGTTTAGAATTCTGGGAATTTTTCATTGTTTCAGTTTTCAATTAAAATTTTGTGCTTTTGACTGGTAAGAACCAATACTCTAACAAAAGATATCACTGTATCCTGCTACTGCAGAATAATACTGCAGCAACAAAACATGAATAAGAGAAAAGAAAACCAAAATAAAACATAAATTGCAAAGGAAATGCGCCGTATGCAACAAAAGAACAGTGCTCATACAAGTGTCTGCCAACAGCAAAGTGTGTCAAAGGCCATAGAAAGACTACGCAAAGCTTTCTAACAACAAATTGCCGCCGATGAGCGTGATGTGACAACTGTTTATATTAGATTAGTTTGAGCAGTTGCGGGTGGGCTCTTGCGCATGCGCAGTTGAGTCTGATATGAGTAGTACCTTTTCCCGTTTCTGGTTTCAGAAGTGTGGCTGAATGCCACTACTTTTCAGAAGTGTGGCTGAATGCCACTACTTTTATTGCTTCGGTTCGGAAATTAGTAAATCTGGGGCTGGTGCACAGAGCAGTCAGAGTTGTGGTGGGTAGGTGGGTCGTCCCCACGTGACCTGTGTTTACGTTCAGTGATTTTGCTGTTTCCTCTTCGTTTATTGCTCTCACGTTAAATGATAACAAAATGGATTTTTGTGGCTGGGAGCTACTGAATGAACTAAAATATGTTCCTGTAATTATGGAAGGCTAAAACGTGTTCATTAGTTTTAGATTTTATTTCCACCTTCCTGACAGTCAAACTTTAATCGCCTTACAGAACATTAAAGTTATTTTTGCCAGTTTGCTAAAGAGATTTGGCTTTTATTAATCTTTTCTGTTGAGGCAGTCAATTTATTTGAAACAAAGTGTTTAATTTCAAACTATTGGCTAGTTTCAAGTGTACGTATGGCATTATGCCATGATAAAGAACCAAACGTGAGATAATACAGTACTGGTACTCCAAGAAAATTGACATACAAATATGCACTTTAAGCCGAATTACGCGTTTTAGTATGGTTCACGAAATTCCGACGCTCTTGAAATATCCTCTGATGTCTTGTTTCTTTTATGACATAATGTAAGATCTTTTGATGTTTTACACGTACGAACATATGAGCTTGCTACGTCATCGTAGCTGCGCAAGCACGGTGACACTTACCTGGCGCTCTCTTGAAACTGCTGAAACGAACCTATTTCCAACAGGTCGCGGGAAAATATTGCGAATGGTGGTTTGACAAGCGTTACATTCAAAGCAAATTTCCTTTTACGCAAGATCAGCTATGTGCGAGAATATATGATGTATTTCTTAAATCAAAAAACATTTGACTCTAATTTAAAAATTAACTCTTTGAGGACAACCCTTTAGAAGAATTTCGAGCCCAGAAGATCAGATATTTACGTCGTTACTAAAAATTTTACCGACACATTTGTGTGATGTATCTTAAAGTGTAAAAAGAGCAAAAAGATGCACTTTATATGTGGAACCTTAGCCTCTCTTCCAGCATATTAATCTTAGAGACCAATATTATATTTGAATGCTATGTATATTAATTTAAACCATTAACCTTTCTTATTTGTGTGTTCACGCTACTTAAGAGTGATCTTGGTATTGGCTGACTACATCACATATCCTGTGCTGTCATCAGCTGGTGAGATCAAGTGACATGAGTTATGACTGGCTTACAAAAGCGAATCACAATCTTTATTTCAATGCTTCGGAAAGTTACATGCAGTGTTGCTGCACATCAAAGGTCTTTCAAAAGGTGTCTCCCCCCCCCTCGATTTTTGTTTTCTAAAGTGTCGGGAAATTCTAATCCGGTATATAAAACCATAAACATTCAAAGGATTGATGAGTTTTACAGTGCCGAATAGGAGTATACTGTCACTTTAACGCGGAAAAAGTGTATTTTCACCCGGACGAAAGTGTATTTTTAATCGGGAAATCCGGGAAAAATCCGGGAATTTTTCTTCCTTGTCCACATGTACACCCTGACTAGGCATTTCATCAACTGTCCACAGCACTCCTTACAAATCGATGGTGACACAGCAGGGTATATATGGGACAATGGGAGATAGGGAAAAACCCAGAAATAGTTTTATCCGGGAGAAAACTGGGAAAAACCCAAGAATTTTTTAGAATACCGGGAATTTTTCATTGTTTTAGTTTTCAGTTAAATTTTTTGTAATTTTTACTGGTAAGAATCTATACTGTAACAAAGAATATTACTGTATCCCGCTACTGCAGACTAATACTGCAACAATAAAACGTGAACGAAAGGGGAAAAAAAACATGGATTGTAAAGGAAATGTGTCGTATACAACAACAAAACACAGTGCTCATAGAAGTGTTTGCCAACAGCAAAATGTGTCAAAGGCTTTAGGAAGACTATGCAATGCTTCATAACAACAAATTGCCTCCAATGAGGCCCGGATCTGTGAGGGTGGGGGGGGGGGGGCAAATTTGTATTCTTGAGGAGAAAAAACTTGTTTCACAAAGCGCCTAGCACCACTGTCTTAGTATTGCCCCGGTTCGGAAATATTGTAGATCCAAGTCTGATGCGCAGAGCAGTCTGAGTTATAGTGGGGAAGTGTGAGTCTCCACCTGACTGATGCTTACATTTAGTGGTTTTGCTGTTTCCCCTTCGATTACTGCTCTCACGTCAAATGAAAACAAAATGGATTTCTGTGGGCGGAAGCTATCAAGTGAATAAAACTACATTCTCATAATTACGGAAGGCTAATATACGTTATTAGTTAAAGATTTTATTTTATTTCCACTTTTCTGACAGCCATGCATTAATTGCCTTGTAGAACAATAAAGTTATTTTTGCTGGTTTGCTAAAGAAATTTGGTTTTTATTAATCTTTTACACTGAGGCAGTCAATGTGTTTGAAACAAAGTGTTTAATTCCACACTATTGGCTAATTGCAACTGCTCGCTGCTTTTCAAATGCATGTTTTCGTCTTCTAGCATGTATGGCAATATGCCATAATAAAGAATCAAAAATGAGTTACTACAGTACTGGTACTCCAAGAAAATTTGTCCCGAAACCCACACTGAAAAGCTTAATATCAGGTCGTGGCCTACTTCATTGGGAATGTGGACATACGAATGTGCTCTTTAAGTACCATATTTACTCGAATCTAAGCCGCACTTTTTTTCGGTTTTTGTAATCCAAAAAACCGCCTGCGGCTTAGAATCGAGTGCAAAGCAAGCGGAAGTTCTGAAAAATGTTGGGAGGTGCCGCCACAACTAACTTCTGCCGTCGAATATATGTAGCGCTACACAGGCATGCTTTGTAGGCACAAAGATAAATACTGGCGCCAAAACCTCTGCGTCAGTAAATAAATTTTTAAAAAAAGGTGTAAGACGAGCTTTTTTTTCTACGCCCCGAGTTTCGACCACTGCATTTTCATACATTATCTAATGAAGTAAATACAAATTCCGTATTGTTCATCTTCGAATGTAGCAGAATTTCAATGTGCTACGAAAATCCGACTTGCAAGACTGCCTGGGATGTTTGTCAATATGGCCAACTCTACATTCTGAATTTTTTCCTACCTGTGAGAAGAGATGGTTGCTAATAGGAACCTGATGAAATGTGAATCACATGCAGTACTCTCTTCACCATAAGAATAATATGAATATAAACATTTTGCCATGTATTCTTTCGTGTTTGCTGTTATCTCATTTAAATCCTGTCTGCCTAATAAACTACGAAACTAGAGTGAGACAACAGCAAACGCAGAAGAATATACGTATCGTGTCATGTTAGTATTCGTATTATTCTTATGCCTAACAGTGATACAGTCAGAAATGAAGCACGGCAACTCTCTAGATTTTTAAATCTAAGATGACTCTAATTTCTGTGCAGAACGTAATACACTAAAGAGGCGTCTGCAACGATTTTGAAATGGAGAAAAATTTTAGCTAAACTCTCGTTCAGAACATGTTCTATCACACGCAGTCTATTATTTGGTTCTTGTTGATCATTATCAAAGAAAGCAGCAGTATAAGTAACAACAAATAGCAGTCTCTTGCCATTGTTTCGCTAATGAGACGATTCCTCTTTGTTTTTTTTTTTTTTTTGTTTTTTGTTTTTTTTTTTTTTAAGTGGCGGTAGCGCACACAAAACCAACCTATGCCGCGAGTGGCGACAGGCCGTAAACACGCACTATCAGAATGCGACACACAGTAATGCATTTTCAGCGTAGAGTGACGTAAACACCTATAACAAAGACAACAGCACTTATAAGATCAAAGCAAAATAAGCAATCGATTCAAACCAGACGAAGCACGTTAAAAAGGAAGGGTACCCGTATAAATACGGATGGAGCGCCTGACGCATAGCAATGACTACCTGGTAAAGCTTAACTGCTAAGCTTACAACTCGAACCAAACTACTGTAGCTGTATCGTCATTCACTCGACCTAAATTGAGTCTCATATTACAATGGACCAACTTTGCTTCGATTTGGAGGTTTGGCTTAAAACTTTTCTCTCCCCTTGAATTTCGAGTCTCATATTTCAGGTGCGACACACACACACACACACACACACACACACACACACACACACACACACACACACACACACACACTATTTTTCCAAAGTGCATGAACACTATGTTGAACGTGTATACGAGCTACCCATATTCTAACAAAAGTAAATTCAGAATCTGTATAAATCTCCACTGCTAAAAGAGAAATAGATTCTCAGTCGCCCTGTATGGCAGGTGTAGTGTTCTTCTGGGAAAGGAGACTTGTTTAACCGTGAGCACTGCTTGCTTCGTAGTTTAGATGAGATATGATACCTCCCGAACATTAGGTGAACTTCTGTGTAAAATATGTTCTTGTAAATAGTGGTTGAGAAGTGTTTTAATTTGTAAATACCATGTTGTAAGTGATGTATGTAGAGTTGGTGGGAAAAGCATTGGGTTGGTAAATATGACATCTTGCTGCTGTCTTTTGTTGACAGCATGTTGTAAAGCTGTACAGGATGATTAGGAGTCGGTTGCCCTGTAAGAGAGTTCATGTGCGTTTCTTGCATTAGTGTTATTAACTCATACCCGCACTCCATGTAGAGTGTAGGGAATTCCCTGCTCACTCTGTTTTGCAGGTCTGAATGTGGGAAGTTCATGACCACAATTCAATCACCTAATTTCTCTCATCCCTGCCTTGTCACCCTGTTTTATCCCAAGAACACAATTTATCCTTTAATGCAATTGTAATGCCTTTAATTGTGGTAGAAACAAAATTAAATGTGTTTTCTTAAATCATGTTATTTAGCAATATACGATAATATCTACCATTAACACAATATTATTAATAATCTGCTATTTTTCTATCCCACGCAACACAGAAAGTTTCAGTGGTAGGGAAATAATGAATAGGACCTCTTTCATAGGAAATGTATTTTACGGTAGTGTCGTTGTCGGTCGCCAGAACCCACGGTATTAGTTATTCGAGAACAATATAAGAAATTGACCTTTAAACACCCTCCACCTCATTGTTAAGACCTCTTGGATCAGGATTTTTTACAATGTTGTTCACAGCACTTCCTCCTACCACTGTACAAAAATTTGCTACTGCACAAATGTTTCCCCATTTTACCTTCTTTGGTCGTCATTGACTGGGCTAGTACAACTGGAGCCAAACGTAGTAGAAATATATTCAAGAGGAAGTGAAAGAAAGTCATTTTTTGCAGTATAGCAGCAGATGTTTGACAGTGGCCACAGTTTGTACTGGCATGAAAAAATGCTGTTTCAATTCTGAAGGGATTTGTCATCCCAATTTTAAGGTGCAACCCATTGGTTTCATTGTTCACTTTGACTTGCTCAGAAGTATTTCACTCAAGTTTTTCTAAGGCTTGTTAGTTGTGTTGCCGAAAATTCATTTCTCAACATAAGCCATCATAAAATATAGGTGACAGTCATTTGCCATCATCACATGTTCTTACATTTTTGCTAAACAGACCTTAAAAACAGTTAGTTATTTTGATGAGATCAGTAAATGTTACGTAACGAAGTACATATTTTTTGTGGTATGCAACTATATAGTTGAAGACCACTAAATACTCCAGTTTGGATGTGCAAATGTAAGAGTGTAATGACAACTGTGTAAAGATTGTGATTCCAGAAGTTTTTCTCTTAATACCGATACCAGTTTAAAGTACTGCAACTGAGCAGACACCTCAACCATCTGTTACTGTAATGCAAAAGCTCCTTGTTGCTTCTGTGGGAAAGTGACCAATAAATCAGTTGTGTGTTTCGGTGAGTGGGTATGCCTACGCACATGAAAATGAAACAAACAATAATTTCATTTTATTTACTATTATGAAGCAGCTGATCTTGGAAACATTTTAAATGTGGGCTTTTCTTAAGCTATTTGAACATACCCAAATTGTTGTTTGTGTTTGGTGGGGATTTCATATTTAATGCAGAAATTAAACTTTGATTGTTGCAGTTCCAACCGCAGACAAGACATCAGAACCCGGCGAATTCGGCAGCAACTGCTGCGACGTATTACCCTCAACATGGGCCGCATATCTTGATGGCACAGATGCCTTTCCCTGGCTACAGCACTGCCCACACGGGACAACACGGACCACACTGTGAGTTTTTATTTGTATTACTTTGCAACAGAGTAAAACTTTGTCTTTGTCATCATGTGGGTCTGAAATTGAAGTCTTGGTAAAATATACACAACCTTGGTGAAATGGGGTAGAGCGGTCAATATATTCCTTTTTCTCCTGTGGACTGAGTTGTGTACGCACACACAGTACATTTCATCACAAAATTTAAAATAAAGTTGAGTGAAAGTAATTATTGTATGATGATAATAATGATGATGGAGTGATAGTGTTCAGAGCTTTTTCATTGAAGTTTATTTATGCTAATTTGTAAGAGTAACAGTTAATGTTTCTTGACATAGCTGTAGTAGAGGTGGAGGAGATTCTAATCGCTGGACACCAGAAATCAAGAAAGTGTTCATGTGTTTTGTGACAAATTCCTTTTATGTTTTGTGACAAATTCCTTTTATGTTTTGTGACAAATTCCTTTTATGTTTTGTGACTAATTCCTTTTATGTGATTTGCTGTAGACGTGTTCTCGTTTCTAAGTGTTGAGCTTCTCTTGCTACTCTGTGTATTAGCGGGCTACCTCGTTCCGCAGAATTGTAAAATCTGTAACAAACTCAGGTACTTGTAGCCCATTGTGGTCCTGGTTATTGTTGGACAATGGGTACTGATATATTTTCAACGGGGACATATATTTGGAGGCCAAATGTGATACCCTTATGGAGTGCCAGCAAAAATACATTCATTAGAAATTGTTTGATTTTAAACAAAAAGACAGATAAGTGTTGTAAATGTCCATTGTGAGTGTAAGGCCATGATGAAGCCTGTATGTCATGCCAGACTGGAGTTTCTGAGCTACCCAACTGATTGCATACAGATTCTGAGCTGTCACTAGTTAGTGAGATGTGACGTTTCCATCTCCATTCTTGGTTGTAGCATCCAGTACCTCCACATTGTCTCATTTGTGCTCCCTTCATGATCTCTTACGTATCACACAGCGTATAATACTTTGTGTGCCCTCTCCAGTCCTGAATGCAAGTGGTTACACTTGTGTTAATAGTTGTTAACAATGAATGGCAATAAAGTTTTCTTGATAGTATTGCATACCAGAAAAAGTTAACATTGCTAGTCCTTTCCCAGCATATTATGAGTCATGGTACACCTATAGCTCTCCAAAACAACGGTGTACCTGATATTTGCAAGCTGTGACATCCTCAAGAAATGAACCATTCAAAGTGTTTGGAAAAATATTCAAATGTTCATCTGTGGCTGCTTCACACCAGTGTTAGATTGGAGGTTACTGGAAGTGCCATCTACTTAATATCTGAAGTAGGCATCCAAGTTTTCCAAATAAACTACCAAGTGGTAAACAGTGATTAGTTTAATGACATAATTATTCATACATATTTTTTATACCTCCTGAACTTGTTTCTTTCTAGGATTTCTCCTCCTGATGGTCTCACTTTACTTCCATCTAGTAGTTATCCTTAGCATTGCAGTTATCAAGACTGCCAGTGTGGCATGCTCACAGGGTATCAGTTGCAAAAGAAATTTCTGTGGACATTAGGTCGGAATTATTAATTGCTTCATTGTTTACTAATACTAAGTGGATTCAGGATTACATTATGTGGATAATGGAAGTTAAAAGTTATAACAAAATTTTAGAGGTTTTGAACTAGCAGTATCAAAAGAGGAAGTATTGCAACTCATTATTTGTGAGAAAGAGGGATACTTGCATTGTGCTGAGATGTTGGATGTCTCCACTACATCGTGTCTCACCGTTTTGTTTGTTCCGATACGCTGTGGACTTCACTTTGTCACATTTCTTTCAAAACAGACTCCTCCCTCGAACATATGCTGGTCACAGAGCTTCACACACTTTTTCTGCTGTGCATTAGTGTTACTGACAGGCACCCACATTTGTACTTTCAGTTAATGCATTTTCTTATTCTTCAAGCCATCACATGTGACGATATGCCCCTTTGTGACTTGTCAGGTTCCACAGCAGCTTCATTGATGGTGGTGTACGCATCAATTTTTCACTCTGGTGCTTCACTATCTTGTTAGGTGAGCATGCAGGTGGAGGAATCCCCCACATACGTTATTCTCAACAATGAGCTGTTACGGAATGGCCATCCTACTGTGTAGGTGCGTACAATTGTAGTATTGCGGTGTCTTTGATACGTGTGGGGTAACGGTCTCAAAATTCCTGCTATTAGCTTTATACAACCAATGTGCTTCCTTGTATCTCAACATTGAAGTCTGCTTCACTAATAACTTTGATGTCGTGGTTTTGTTACTTAAGAAAACCAGTAATAACTTGGAATTACGTCTTTTTGAGGATGGTAATCTCAGTGTTAGTCTCTTTTGTTGCAGATTACTATCAGCAGCTGAGTGCGCGGCCTGCTCCTGCAGGGGCCGGTCCGCCGACAGCAGGACCCGGAGCGCAGCAGGTGGTGGGGGCGGGAGGGCCTACTGGTGCTCCACAGGCGGTGAGTGTGGCAGCGTTGAGATGTGTGATCTGTATTTGTAAAAGGACTTGACGTTCCATTTGTGCGAGTAGTTAAGAAATTGGAAAGTAAATATACTCGGATCAGAATAACAGTGTGATAGACAGTGAAGTGCAGTTAGGGAGTATATACACTGTGGGACAACCGAGAAATCTGGGACAATCTCGGAAATTTTATGTTCGTGGAAAAACTGGGGAATTTTTAAATTCCAGCAATTTTTCATTATTTGATTTTTAGCTGAATTTGGACTGATAAGATCTGATACTCCAGGAAAGAATTTTACTGTTTCCCACTACTGGTGAATAATACTGAAGAAGTAAGACATAAACAAAAGAAGAAAAAACAACTGAAGTTGCAAAGGAAACACACCGTTTACATCATCAAAACACACTGCTTCCGGATAGTGATGTCACATTTACAATTCTGATTTAAACAAGTTAAATTCTGACAGTGGGCTGAACTGCTGCTCCCAGCAATGCGCCAAGAAGAACTATATTGGCAATGTTGGGAGTCTTTGTACTTGCTGGCCCAGTTAGGAAAATTTACTGGACCTCAAATCACCACTTTCTACAGGTGAAAATACGCATCTGCTCCTAATTAAAATTGAGAGTAGGTTATTGACTAACTTAAATACACCATAGAGATCTATACTGTGTGTGAATTTCTGGTGTCGGAACAAGAGTCGAGTAGAAGTTACGAACACGAAAGCAATTTCGTACGGCTGCGGAGAGTGAGGCGCTCGAAGTAGCTCCCTGCAGAAGATAGTACTAGTTGCTAATATGCACCTTAAACATCGGGTACCAACTGATCGTACAGGGTATAACACACACGACGAAGACTACGACAGAACGGTAAAAGCGGCGTCAGTGCGACTGTACTGTATTCCGGGTTTATGTCGGCCGTAATCTGAGGATAGTCAGTGCCGGTTTAAAACGAAACACGGTCACACGACTTGTCGATTTGCCGTTCCCGTCAGTCGCATCCTACTCATTTTTGCTCTTCATTCCAGAGGTAGCACGTACACAGACAAAAGTAGGCATTTACAAGTGCACTGTGTAGGATGTTTAACAAGTATTTGCTCGAAATTCTGTGTCGACTACGAAACCGTTTGCGCAGATGCCTCTCCTGCAAATGGGTGCCGCCCACGGACTGGGTGGCCCACCGGTGGGTCCGGCGGACGTGTCGGGTCCGCCTTCGCAGGGGCCGCCTGGCCCACAGTCGGCCCAGCACCACGCGGTGGCGGGCGGCGGCACGCGTGGCAAGTCCCGCAGGCCCAACGCGCTGGAGGTGATCGACCCGAAGACGGGTGCCTGTGTGGACATTTACGAGAGCGGCGGCTCGGGGACTCCTCCCAGGTCTGGCGAGTCGAGCGCTCGAGAAACTCCTCAGCCCGTGAGTATACTCCCCTTCATTTTTGTCGTTGTTTGCAGTATCTGCTCATTATTTCTGTGTAAATTTCCTTTGTTACCCTTTGCCATTTCTGGCCGTTTGCACTTCCGTCTACAAAGGTGTTAATCCGCAATAAAAATAAAGTCTTAGCTAGCGGAAAATATGTGCAGAACAAATTTTTACAGGAGACAAATATTTGCGGAATTAGAGCTGTGTGGGCAGGTCGGCAGACGTGCCCAGTTTACTGTCGGCAGGGCTCTTGCCGACGAAAGGTGGAGGTTCGTGGCCGGATTCCGGGTCTGGTGTGCAATTGTAATCTGCCGGGAAGTTTGAAAACTGTGTATTCTAATGCTCGACTCGATTGGGATTGGTAAGATAGAATTAATATTTCGTTCTGCACAAATTTGTGTTCTGTTTTAGGTGAAAGTACACTTACAGTGTCAGCAGCTGTCACATCGTGTGTCGATGTCTGTAACAATTTGCGCGACGGACGGTGGGAAATACGTACAGTGAATCGTGAGTCTGTTGTCAGTAGAAAATTGGAATGCCCTTTTGTAATTTTCTATGGTTCGTAAATGAAGTTGACTGACACTTCTCCTTATTGGTTAGAACTTAATCACATTGTCAAAATTTCTGGCAAAATCAAAAATGAGACATAAATTAGGTTACTGCAATGATGAACTTACACCTCGTACTACATACACATCAGTGGATTATGGCAATATTTTTCTTTTGAGATTAATTGCCTTTGCCATCTCACAAGCAAACCGTCAACAGTTCGGCATAATCTGAACCTCTAGCTTCATTACACACTTTAGTATGTCAGCATTTTTAGATTTTTCATTCACCAAATAAGTTTGAAAATCAGTAACCAACCTTTAATTGTAGTAACCAGATAGTTAAAACCTAATCTGGCTCCCTCTTACTGAAAACAAATGTGGTTAGTCCAGATATTGTACCAAGTCTTCACCAGATTCCGTGGTTCGTATACTATCACACTATTGGCTGTGACCACTGTAAACGAATTACCAACCTTGGCGTGTGACACGAGAGCTGCTGACCCTGTAAGTGCACTGCAACCCTGTTTCAAACTTTGTGGGAGACGAGAACTGGCTGCCGGTGGAACTCTAAATCCTGAATACTGCTTTCTGGCCACCTTGTTGTAGACAGTACTGTCCCTACCTCGTGGCTGTAGTTTCGCAAGTATCTCTCTCCTATTTGTCACACTTAGCAGATGTTCTTGTGAATATACTGTTGCATTAGTGTGTGCCACTAGTTGTCTGTGTGTCTGAGGTAGAAAGAGAATCATCCAAAAAGCCGAGGTTTGTCATCCGTGGTCTAGAACACAGGTTTAATCTCTCAGGATATTTTGTCTTTACACCACTGATTGACTTGTATCTAGAGACCAGTATTACAAAAAGCATTAAAATGTTTTACATTTGTGTTAGTGACTCAGGCAGATTAAGCAGAAATTGAACATCCTGTTTCTTCTCTGCATGACAACACAGGTGGTGCTCTTCCACTTGCAAGATTATACCTGTTTAGCACGTATTCATCCTATTTTTCCCTGTTAGTACAGAAATTGTTGATAGGGTTCAAAAATTTCCCTTCCATTGCCGTCAAAGCCTGCAAACACTCCTAAGTACTATTCTGATTAGAAAATTAAAGTATTGATATGTAAGCTTAGCAAGGTGTAATGGAAGGATGGATAAAGTGGCAGCTGCCCTTAATATTAGAGTCGACATCGTAACTTTACTGGTTATGAATTTAGTTTGTTCTTTTCCCAGATTTGTATGATAAGAAATTCATTTTTCTTAGATAGTTATTTCTTAGTAACCAATTCAAAGTTAAAAATCTAATGTACAAAATGTGATAAGGTATCAGAATTTTGTATCTGCAGTAAAGTTGAGTGCGAATGAAGCTTAGATGCTTTTATAATATGCAAGGTCATGGAAATTACCTTCACTAATGATGGCCTTAGTTTTATTGTTAGACAGCCCAACAAACTGCCACTGATTAATTTAAATTTCTGGTTTTTATATTTGGTTTGTTTTCTATCAAATTATTCCTAATGAGAAGACAATTCAAATCCTAGACCACTCAGTCCTGTAGGCTGTTGGGTGTCACAAGTAGAGACTTATTAATGATGATGGCTTAGATAGTGGTGATAGCAGTTTGTCCTTGAATGTGCACAGCCTTATGCAGCTGGAAGACAGCACAATGTTCCAGCTTGTAATAATTTATTTCATTCTGATCTTTTATTATCCTACCTATTTACACTACATGAAACTTACATTTCAGTGTTGACACTGAATTACAGCTGGGGCTGTCACGGTCAGGACACAGAGGAGCAGAAAAATGAAAACAAATTATCATAAACTTAATTTTTGTCATTTCTCTTGGGAATGTTTGCCTACACAGTTATGAGATGTACAAAGCCTCCCTCAATATGAAACTCGGCATTGCTGCTGATGTTTCGTAATTGCTAATCCCAGAAATGACTCGTAGCTTCACTATGCACTACAAAGCAGTTCTCAAAATTAGATATCACTAAGGAGGGTTTTGAAAGTACGAGAGACTGGGAAAAATAGTGAGCAGTAGACTGGTTTGTGGTCATTTTAAAATTAACTTTGTGTACTGTTGTAAAAATACCAAAAACAGTTTGAATAAAGTGAATGAATGTCCATTTATTAATGCAGAAAGTGTCTGCTTTATCACAATGTAAACAGAATGTTAAATGTAGCTCTCTCGTTAAGAGACAGATAGAATGCTGGTTTGAATCTATTGCTGAACCAGATGCTTGCAGCTGGCAGAATTACCCTGCTATTGGTACCCAAACTAATTATTTCGTGTAGCGTTGTAACTCACTTCTCTAATGGACTCAGGTTAACACGAGGCACGTGTGTGCAAGTCGATCAGTGGTCCAGGTACATTTACGTTTGAGCGACATTGTAGCAGTGTCCCGTGTCTCTCTGAAGACATGCCAATTCCGCAATAACTGAGTGAGATTGTTGTTCCGACAGAGTTCGGTTCAGGGAAATTCGGACGTGGCCGCAGAATTTGCGGCCCGCGTGGCGAAGGCAGCGAGCGACGACGGCGGGATCCCGCCGGCCGGGAGGCGGCCGCAGTCACGGGAGTTCCCGCACAGTGGGGTACAGACGAGCACGGTTTTCTCTCTTGGGTTGAGTTTGTGGTGACGGCATGTGTGTCCAGGTTTCCTGTCCTGTCCTGTCCTCTGGTGTGGTTTGCAGTGTGGTGTGGTAGCTGCTGGGGCCAGTGTGATGTGTGTCCCTGGATTCTGTTTGTGTTGTTTCATCTACAGCTCTCTAGCATTGTCTGTATTTTGAATTGGTTGTGTATCTGGAGGCATATAAAATTTGGTGCCAGAGGATGATAGAAGTGAATTTGTGTGCAGCAAAGGTCAGAAATGAAGAAATTCTCAGAAGAATAGCTCAAATGTCAACTACAAACACTGTTGGTAAGAAGAGGTATCTACTTGAACAGTATTTTCGAGTTAAAAAATTGAAAGAACGATTAAAGGCAAGAGTAGTACTTAGACTGAAATAGTCGTGATAGGTCATGAGACAATGGAGGAGCAAGCTTAGGAGGGCTTGTGGAGTAGTAGTGCTGTCAATCAATCGTGGAGTTGCAATTTTATAAATTAAGGTGCTTTGGGTGAGGGCTTAGTTCAAGGAAATGTAGTTAGAAAGATTATTTTTTTGGATCTTCTTGATGCACGTATTAAGACGACTTTTTTTTTTATGAGAATTGTATATACTTCAATTATGTCATCGGTCAAAAACTAATTTATAGTTAGCCATTATCCAGTATTTAGCTAAATAAAGGTGCTATATGAAATAAATGGCAGTGTATTCATTCAATTTGGTTTACAAATTTATATCTACTTGATTGGTATGATAGTTCGTGCACCATGTATGATAGCTCTAAAAAAACTTCTCGGATTTTGAATTCTTGTCCAAAATTAAAAAAGGATCAGCTCCATACCTATCAGTAAACGTATCTTTCTAAACTAAACTCTGAAACTTAATAGTGCTGATTCTTATTTTTCAAAAATGTCCTAATTCTGTCTTCCCTTCCTCTCTTTCCCTCTTATCTAGTTAATGTTTATTTAAGGGAAATTTGTTTAAGATGTTGTTTGGGTATCTTTGAAATTAATTTATTGATACGGAAATGTATAAAAGTTTTTTATATGTAGGTGACAAAAAGTTTTCACTTCGGGTGATAGTGAAATAGTCTTGTGACAGCACCAGAATTGATGGGGGGGGGGGGGGGGGGGGGGGGAGAGACCAGTATCAAATGTTCACTCCTCACATGTCTCGATGGGAACACATTGCGCACATCGATTATGTGTTTCCGTCACTTGAACTATACACCTGGTAGATGCATGTCAGTGGAGCTTGTTTCATACATGTATAACTCTTCATTTCCTTTAAATGTCCTTTGTTCTTCTCGAACATACAGAAAGTTGAATCGTTAAAACAACAATGTAGCGACTCCTGAGAAAGAAATGAGCAGGTTCTTATTATTAGAATTAACTTTCCTAGCCTGTGAGCTATTCTTACATTGCACCAGTGTATTCAAATAAAATAACGTAAATCAACTAATGCATAATTTGGTGAGGCTTCGAGTAAATTGGGAATGCAAACACAAAAATCGGGGTTTTGTGTCAGAAATGTAACACCGCACTTACACAGACATTGAGGTAAGTATTGCTGACAACATGCATTGAACTGGCCTCGTTGAGTGTTAGTTGTAACACTTGTCTGTCTGGTTGTGTTTTTTGCACATTTAGATTTGAATTTTTTGCTTTAGCCTGGTGATAAGATAGTTGTGGAGTGCTGTTGTGGCAATATCTGTGGACCAAGTTCTGGTAATGTTGCGCACATTTGGCTGTTTGTTTTTATCTTCTTTGGAGTGGATTTTGGTGTGCTGGTGCTGCATTTAACTAGCTTCTTGCATGCTAATGACAATGGAATAAATATACACACACACACTTAATGGTACAATACATTTAACACTGGCGTATTTGCAACTGTTTAGACTATTGTGCTTGTTTATATATCAGAGGTTAAGTGGCATCTAATTTCATAATTTCTAGTTGAGATTGTATTTGTATTATGAAGGTGACATTTTTCTGACTAGGATGTTACAAAGAAATCTTAGTTACTCTCACTAAATTGATCATGTTCAGAACCAAGGCTTCTCCGTTCTCCCTTCTTCCACAAATGAAGCAGTGTGTGTGTATTACAAATATGGTCTAGAGCTGAAATTGGGGAAATTGTGCTTGTGCACCTTTCTTCTTAGGTGTAGATATGTCGTTGTCATTTATTATAACTTGGTTGAAATTTTTGTTCATGTCTTACCAGCCCAGGTGCTGGAATATTATTGTGCTCATCATTGTGTTATGGTTGTTTACAGTTCAATCTTTTTTCTTCTCGCTGTTGTAGCATTAAATACTTATTAATATTTTGTTCTAATGCGTTAGCTAATTAACTAAAATAATCTGTAAAGAAAATATTTGCAGTTTTGTAGATTGCAACCTCTTGTAGGACAAAGCATAATCTTTGAGAAGCGTGTAGCCAAGTTCTAGCATCTGTGTAAAATTCAGCAATTTGGCAGTATAGAAAGGACCTTTTTATATATTTTAATGCAGGGAGCTCATATTTTGAAATTCACATGGAGAAATTGTTTCAGTAATGGTGTTGATAATGATAACTATAGTACTCCGATAACTGTAAATTCTTACAGAAGCATCTGCACAGATATTTTTTCTGTGCTGAAGCAGTGTCGTGTGTCCCAGGAGGATTGGTCAGTATTCAGGGTGTAACGAAACAGGCTATTGGGTCATGTAGAGTACCCGATGCAGCAGGTTGTGTAGCATGCGATACACACTAAAACGGATGTGGGTAGTGTATAAGGACACTTGGTGAATAAGGCCACTTAGTGCAACAGTGTGAAACAGTTGTAACGAAAAGGCTAAATTGTGTCAAAGACCAATTAATGTATGTGTGTAATCAGGTAATGTAATGTACAGTTAGGATAAGTTGTTATCACTTTGATACAAATTTTGGGATGTTTTGAAGAGAAAGAACAAGTTCTGGAATCAGTGTTAATAGTGTATAAATGTTATTGACCTCATCATTCAGTTTGGTAATTGTAATTCAATTAGAAAAATTGATTATTTACCTGAATGCAAATTAACTGTGTAAACCATTAATTTTGGTCAAGCTTAACATTTATGTGTCTTTGCGAGTAAGGAAATATGTTCTTACAGAAATCACTAACTAAAAATCTGCAACTCTGTAATTAATGTCTCTGGAATGTTCTATAGAGAAATTCAGTGCAATGTCCACATATTACGAAAACTAGAGAGAATTAGTTTAAACTGGAGACATAACCTGATTCAGAAAAAAAAAAAAAATTGCATCATAGATAATGTTAGAAGAACGATTCATTAATTTTTAACACGATTGTAAGATTTGGTGTTGTACGTAATTATTCTGCATTTTAGCCTTCAAATGTTGTAAAATGTCATTTTGAACGTTTGAATTGTAATTTTGATGTTGGAAATATTACCAACTCAAAATTGTTTCATAAGATCACATAATTAATTAAAATATGTAAAAATACTAGAGCATGTTCTGGACTGAATATTAAAAACTTAATTGTTAGCTGTATGTACACTTCAAAATTGCGCTAGTAAAATATTGTTAGTTTCGGAAATATGTCGTTGTACTCGTTTTAATTTCTAGTGAAACTCTGTAATGTCGGTTTTTGCTGGATTAATGTAATTGCAATTGTAACATCTAACATGAAATAACATAATAATGTCAAAGAATGTAGTTGCTAAGATGTATAAATACACCTGGTCCAGAGCCTCATGCAACAGTTCTTAAAGCCTGCACGGAATACCAGATGCCACATTTACATGTTATGTGAGAACACCAGCTTTTTGGACTTGGTTAGCTTTTAAAATGGTATGTGACACCTTTTGTTTCGCAGAAGGAATCAATAGATGCTGAAAACCTCAATTTTTAAAGATTTTATTGCTGTCTTTGCAAAATGAGTGTATAAAAAGGGATATGCACTTTGAGTATCTTGTCTCTTGTCTGTTTCCTCTATAGGCAGTGTTCACTGGTGTCACAGTGTCTGTTCTGTGAGAACCCATTCTTACACTAGTGAAGGAGAAATGACTCGTAGAAATTGTCAGTGTCGGTAAGGAAGTTGGGGGACGTGTTCTGTGCAGATAATTTCCATAGTTAAAGTATTGTCACATATGTGCTATAAGTATTGGTTCATGGTGTGTGTTTCAAAATTACTTAAATTAGCTTACAAGGTTTTCCATGTTGCATACAGTCTGAAGTATGTGGGGAAGTTAGCAAGTTCTTCAGATTGTGAAATTTTATTGCAGTTGGCATGCCGCAAACTCGTGAAATGATTTGGGGATTTTTCTACTTTGTTTTAATGTATACCAAGACTAAGACAGTTTAAAAGTTGAGATGTGAGAGTGCCCACTGATATTATAAAGAACTGTTTGCTAACAGTATATTTTGGTCAACTACATAACAAGAGACTGAGAAATGCACACATTTTCAGAACACTGGGCAGAGCCTGGATGTGGTGGCAGAGTTTGCAGCACGTGTGGCTAAGGCGGCGAGTGAGAAGACGAGCCCACCCCCGCAGCAGGGACAGGTGTCGAACACGCCTCTGCAGGCGCAGCCGACACAGGTGCAGGGGCCTCCGCCGCCCTTCCCTTCAGATACTCATCCGGTAGGCCAATTCTTGTTGTCGAGTGTGTCAATGCTTTAGTAGGTAATAGTGTTAGGAGAATATCAGTATAGTGAATGGAGGAGTGGAAAAAATGGTAATACTAGAATAGTGCAGCTGTGGACCACAATTGTTTATCACTCAGGTTACTAATTTCGATCACAAAGGCCACCTTACGACCTAAAAGTGAATGGCAGAGGTATCTTGACGTACAAACATTACCAAACTACACAAATAAGGAGCCAGAATTCAAGTCGAAATAAGTGACACGATTTCCATAAATGCAGTATACAAAAACGTTATTACGTATGTAGATCGTACATTGACAATAATTAACCACACAAGTTTTGTCACAGTTAAGTTTATCATGAACACTATTACAACATACATGTTGACACTTTCAGGGAAACAAGTTATACTGCATTACAGCAATGAGTTATGGGCCTGCTTTCTGACACATTAGATGACGCTGCTGGAAGTCAGTTCACTTTACTTAAGTAGAAATATTCTTTTTAATTAAGTGTGTGAAATCTATCATTCAGAAATTAGTGCAAATAGGCTCGAAACGCAGGTGATTGTTCTCAGTAATTTGTAATATAATGACAATGAGGGTGGAGGCATTATTAAAAATAATAGTCTATAACGAAATTACAAAGTGTCATTGTAAGTGCAGTCGATCATTGAACAACAGGTGTGCAGCTCACTAATACAGCAGAGCAAAGGTTTTTTAAATTGCCAAGCTGCATCTGTACAGTCCAACCACCAATCAGGAGCACATGGAATGGTGTACAAATAATATGTAACAAAAAGGACACTGGACATAGTCAGTGCTGATGTTTTTGATGTCATCCATTCTTATGAACCACAGTCGCAATTCAGTAATGGTAGATTGTCTCTGCAGTTGGTGCTAAAATTTTCTTCAGAACTTTATTAAAATATAAAGCCTCCTTCCTTGTTACAATTCGTCACTAACTTCTGTTTTAATTTAATGGTTGATTGTATTACACACACACACACACACACACACACACACACACACACACACACAAAATCCAGCATCTCTACTATATGGTGAGTAGCAACTTCCTTTCTCATAATATTGTCACAACAGTCATTTGAGTTTTGAGAGCTACTTGCATTAAATTCTGGGTTAAAATTTTGTACACCAGATTAGTGTTTTTTTATTTAAGTCTTCCAACTGATGTGCAACAGTGACATCTAGTGTGTTGGCCACTACTCTGCAGTATAATTTGTTTCCTTAAAGTGTCAACATGAAGTTGTAGTGGTGTTCACGGTACTAAAAATTTGTAACTTCGTGACAAAACTTCTGTACCTAATTATTGCAACTGTTCCATCTATATATGGAATGACACGATGTGCACACATTTACTCGGGTGTGGAAATGTCATATTTGTTTTAAATTATTAATGATTCTGTATTTGTCAAAATACTCGGACCTCAATGGATTTATGTATGCTAATGTTTAGGTATGAAGATGGTTGTCATTGACTGAAATTAGTAACTTGTTTGATAACCACTTCTGGTTTGTGACTAGATTCGTAATAAAAATAGCTCCTGGATCACTGTAAAACGTTACTGTGACAATTTGCTGCTGCTGCTGCTGCTGCTCCTGCTGCTAGAAGTGGCTGAAGTATGTTGGTTTTGAGATTGTTCAATTTGTAATGGAGGTAGTTCTCCACAAATTTCAAATGGATTCCTTCTGAAGTATGCAGACCCAACAAATATCAAGCTCGTGTGTGACTGCGATGACAATCCCCAGAGTACCAGAATTATTTCACAAGTGTTGCCTACATGTTTATTGTAATGAACTCCATTTAACACTATTTGATGAAGTATGAAATGATTGTGCGAGTATAACAAGATTAGCAACTGGAACTTTCAAATTTCAATAGATAAATCTCACAGGTAATTTCAAATCCTTGTCTTCCCAACCTTGTTTAGATTTCCCCGCTACCTATAAAGCACCAGTGCAAGATTAAGACATACCGCTTTTTCTAAGTAATTAGTCTTCTATGAACATTAGTGTTGAAATCATCTTCCAGTTCAGAATTAACTAGTTCGATTTTGCATCCTATAAATCCACTCTTAGTATACTGCTTGAGAAATTTGCAAGTAGCTGGGTGCATCTGAAGCCAGTATGTACAATAGGTTTTGTTGCTGCTCTGTCAGGTGGGTGATGTACGATGAAAGGAGATGTATTCTTTGAAGAGAATGAATTCTTCCTATAATTTATCCTGAAGTCAGTCAGATTCTTCATATGCGATGAAGCTAGTGGAAAAGGCGTCACTTTTCTGCTACGTTACCAGCTTTCTTCTCTCATGTCTTCTCATAGTCTTCATTTCTGCATTGTATAGGACATACAGTACAGAACCCTTTCAGCCTTCTAAAATCTTTGACAATGTAAAGTGATGTATGTTATCTTCAGAACATGTTTGAAATGTTGCTGTCGGCTGAAAAAGTTGCAGTGATGTGGCAGCGCACTTCCTTCTTGAATTGGAGACAACACATTTCACACTTTTAGAATTTTCGGTTGACTATTTGGTATGTCAGTGAAAGAAATTGAACCAGGCCTTTACCTGACAGTGTGACGATTAATGTTGCTTGTGTTATCAATAGAATTTTTAAATGTTTTGCAATGTTGTTTTGTTCTTCAGTTTTGCTCTTACATAGATCGCTTGAAGTTGTTTACATGGAAGTGACCAATTTAGCATATATTCTATATGAATTGGTGCTATTTTGCAGAAATATGTAGGTGACCTTCACACTTTCTAACCTTTTTTAAACTACAGTTCCACTTCCATGAAATTTCTGCCGCAGTTATGAGTTGTCTCTTTCGTTTAAATTATGCTGCAACAGGTCTCCATACAGGGTGACAACTGACTCTGTGCAATGTAGTCGTCAATAATACCTGTTATATTTCAGAAAACAGAGGCCATTAATTATGTGAATGCATGGTGGAGTTGGGGGGGAGGGGGAGGAAAGGAAAGGGATTACTGATGTCAGCTGCATCGGGATGTCACGTGGAATGAGCGGTAACAAGTGAACATGTATGCCAGACCAGCATCTCGTGCTTAATAAGCAGTGTGTGTATGTGTGTGTTTTCCAGTTGTAAATTGATACCATGAAGCGATATGTAGAATGGTAACAGAATAGTTTCTATTTTGTCTTCAAAACTGCCAGGGAGAACTGATAACCTCGCCATTGAGAACCCAGAAACTCCAATCACACAGTTATTATAAAAATGAAAATCCTATGTGGAAACAGTGCAGTTACAATGAAACAGAATGGCTGGCCAGTACTAAATTTTAATAGGCAGTACTGCGTGAAATACTGTTGTGCCACGAACTACTTGTGAGGAGTATGGCAAGGGCAAAGCGATGTATTACGCAGCACAGGTGCCGATAGCTAAGTCCTAGTGGCAAATGAGCGATCGTATCAGTGTAGTAGTTGGTCCAGTGTTGGTAATTCAGGCTGTAGCAACAGCGTCAATCAATTTGACCTAACCTTTTTCTTCTTTAGGAAGAAACTGATGGAAAACATATTTTAAACATGTATTTACAGCACTTGGAATTGTGTCCTGCAGTTTAAAATTCTAGGTGGCCATTCTTCCTCCTTTAATTTTACAGAAAACCTTATATTTAATGGGACTGAAAGATCTCACCAAAAAGGAAAGTCCTAATTGATTTTAGGCCTATCTCACTGATGTCCTTAACATTTGTAAGGCATTAAATTATATTTATGATCGTTTGTTGCCTGTTTTGTTGTACTGATAGCTGTGGCAAACGTAAACTGGCCACATCACAGTTGAGTAGCGTGGTAGTGGATAGACCAGGTGTATCTGATCGAAACGAGGACTGTCAATATTTTTAAAAATATCGAAAATAGCTATGTTGATATTCATTGTCGGCCCTCAATATATTGAAAGTAAGTACCAATATATCGACAGTAGATATAAAAATATCGGCTATACTTTGTAAATGTACAGCCAGTTTTACAGCTGTAGAGTATTGATATGTTATTAGATATTCTGTGCATCAACAAGCTAGCAGCCTGCCTTTCCTCCCTAGAGCAAGAATTGGAAAAAAATACTTGTTCACACTGGGCAGTAACCACTTTGCTAACAATAAAAGGTGACCGACAGGCCCGTTTTTCAGTATCATCACACATTGGATTTGTCCAGAATGCTTCGGTCGACTTTCTTATGTTTTCATTTCTCCCGATGCCAGTGACCCAGCAGTTGTAGTGTCAAAACTGAACGGTGCAGCTAAATGTTGCAGTTTCTGTCTCGAGCGCCAATTTAGTCGGCATTTCCCCTCACGCATGTCTGCCCACTGCAAAGACTGAGCTTGCCATTTAGATTTTTGTTGTCATTTTCAGCAACTGTTTTTGAAGAATGCCAATGTTGCATTAAAAAGTGTCTTTTAACGCCAGTGTTGTGTTCACACCACCACCCCTAGTGCAATCGGACTTACTGTTTTGCGCCAAATACACTAGCTTTGCACAGTCGGAGAGAGACTGGACATGATGAAAGCTCAAAAAGTAGTGACACTGCTTCATACAGTGAACATGAAATTTTGTTCTGCTGCAGTTTCAAAACAACAGCTTCAAATATTTATCAACAATTTCGAAAAAAAAAAAAAATGAAAATATTGGCACTCAGTATTGCCATTTTTATCCAAAATATCGATATATCAATGTTTTATCAACACCCCTAACTCAGAGGCAGGCCGTTAACAATCAGCATGTACATACTGAGTGACAATTGCAGTCCAAATGGTGTTTCAAAGGCGCAGTGCTAATCACTTCACGTGACAGACATTATACATCCCGGGGAATGCTGGGCACTGCAGCTAATTGTCGGTAACCGTAAAGTACGTTTTAACATGTACGGTATCACTGTGTTAAGTGAGTGGAGCATTTATGACAGTGATTATTGTCAGACTGTGTAGCTTCTGTCACACTTCAGTGAGTTGAGAATCGACCTGAGCACAACGCATTCTGGTAATGTATAGATTTGTGCAGTCGTCATTTACCAGATCGGGCTGTAGTGAAACCAGCTTTATCAGTGATAAACATTCATGTAGTTATTGCTACAGGGGCGTTCCATTACTACTGCTGAATAAAGCAGCATTAGGAGACCTAGTTAGCATTTCCTGAACTGCTTTCAGAGACGGTTTCCTTAAGGAGGCAGCAACTTTTCCTGTTTTAAGCAGTTGAGCTAATGACTTGTCTTATGCATTGAAGGGGTATTGAAACCCAGTCTCTTTCTCTCAAATGTTAGGAGTGTTGCAACACTGTTGAACTGCAATAAAGTGCAGGAAGACTTTTAGAGGATTGGTGGTAGTCCACTTACGCCTGTACATAAACAAGTGCAACATACTTCCCCATAATGGGCAGGAAGTCCCTCTACTGTTTACACACTTGAAGATCAATTATTGGAAGTAGTAACAGCTGTAAAATAATTAGGAAGATGTGTCTGTAGTAAAATACAATGAAGAGTCCATAAGTTCATTCAGTAAGAGTGAGGGAGTGTTATAGAGATTATCAACAGACAAAAAGGGCAGAAATGAGAGGTGGTGTCCAATGTTGAGTATCATGGAGACTGAAAATTTTCAGTTGTGGTTGTAAAAACAAATGATTTTTTGTTTGTTTGTCTGGCAGCTACTTTCTAATGTTTTGCTAGGTAATTGCCATATAGTTCCATTTGCTCTGTGCATAAAAAAAAGAATCTGACTAGAGAACATGGGCGGGCCGTGGTTTTTAAGATTTCAAATCGTCATTAATGCTTAAAAAAGTGAAGGTTGGCTTAGAAATGCACTTATCAAAGAAGCCTCTTGTAAGTGAACAATTTATAATTGTACAGTGAAATCAAGTGTGTTTCGTTCTTATTGGTGAATTTCGTTAAGGTCACCCAGGAACTGCTGTTACTGATGAAAATACTGCTGCTGCTCAATTGGTGCTTGAAAATGATAGATGGACATCTTACGCATTTATTCGGGTCACATTTGGCATTGGTATGGGTAAATTCAAAGACATTTTACAGCAGCAGTTGGATGTGAGAAAATTTTGTTGTCAGTAGGTAGCACATGAACTGACTCCTGATCCAAAATGCATCCGCATTGTTGCAGAAAGTCTTGGAAATTCCAGCTGGCACTTAAAATTTGGCTTGGAATATCAATACTCGTAATGAATCGTAAGAGTCAATCTTATTATCCAGAAAAGAAATGTTAGTTCAGTCTTTTGAACAGAACCTAAGCTTATGAGATTTATATATGAATTTGCAGTATGCGTAAGAATATGGTTGCTAGTTTTCTTTTTCTGAAGTGGGCCGTAATGTTACTATAGCATTATAAGATGGACGTGCCATTGGAAAAGCTTTTGACAAAAAATGATTTTTATCACACCGTTGTATCTAAACTAACTATTGAGTATCTTAATGCCTTACAAGTCAGCACCGTGGAGCCTCACTACACAAACATGGCTATCAATTTGAGATATATTTTTGTTTCCAAAAACTAAGTACAAAATGGGGTAGAATCATTTCTTCATAGTCAGATGAAGCAGTGGAATGTTACAGTAGCCTGGTTTCTCAAGTGCCTCAGCAAGAGAGGCATCATTAAATTAAGAGCTGCCTTAATCGAATGCAAAAATGTGTTGATGTTACAGGGAACATTTTGAAAAACAGTAAAACCATTTGAATCTTTTAAAACTAACTCTTGTATTTTCTAAAAGAAATTCGTGTTACTCTCACAGTTAAATTTCACGTTTCAGATGTATTAAATAACGATGAGTCAAATATGTGTTATCTTTCTCCCCCATAAATTTCGCGAAATGATGACAGTGGAAAATATAAGGAAGTTAAGTGTGTGCAGAGGGAAGACAATCTGTTCTTCCCGCACACATTTTGCTAATGGCAGAGGAGGCGGAGAGGGCCTAGTGCCAAAAACATGCCGCACCGTAAGCTTGTGGACTGTAGGTGACAGTATAGATTGATGTGCATGAGCTCTGAACTTTGTCTTCATCGTGCTTTCCAGCCTTTCCCAACCTAGCCTGGTTCACCCTGATAAAGGAAATGAGATACATTTTTCTTTCTATTTTTTTCTCTTTATTTCAAATGTCTGAGGCAATGCCTACGATTTTTAGTTTTCCTCAAAATTATTTTTGATCGAATAAACATACTGTTACATTTCATTTGAGGCGATCAGTTGATGATTGGAATTTAATAGGTTTGCAACATATATGAAAATATGTAGTTAAACAGTTTTGTTGTGCCTTGATTTCGGCATTACTCATATTATATGGAGGTAAAAGCATGTCTACACAATACAGTAAAATTTAATTTTGTTTCTGGGATACGTGCTACACTATAATGTAAATAAATGAACAGCTTTGTTGGTGGGTAGTTACTAAAATGTATTTTACTTTTGTCTGCTTCTTGACAATGACAATGGATACATTTGTCATGGTGTATACAGTTTGTGGTTTGGACATTTTATCACAAACAGTGCTCTTGATACCCGAAGTGTGGTTATATTGTGTGTAGTGTACAGGTCTGGTTCTGGAGAATGTCTGTTAGTAACACCTTTTGGGTACCACACGGACCTCTAAAATGTTTGGACAGATAGAAAGGGTATCTTTTCTGTATGCTAGGAATGTTGAAAAGTGCAGTCACAAATTTTTAAAAATAGACATATTGTCAAATAATTATGTGAACTTTTGTTTGTATAGTAATTTATTATGCCCAAGACAACTTAAATCACGATGTTCACCTCATTAGTTTCAGAAATTGCTGTTATCAGATAATGATTAATTTCCTAACAGCTTCATCAAGCTATACAGTACTGCCAGATGATCATTCTGAACATGTCTGTCAGTGATTTATACATCATATTTGCTACATCTCCCGTGGCGAGATTCTTGATAACCAGTAATAAGACACAGATAAACAAGAACAAGGGTTTATTATGACCACAGATTTAATAACAAAGGAAAAACACTTCTCAATAAAAAATAATAAAACTCCTCAGACACTGACATGCACCTGGAACACGCTGTCAATAAATGTAGTGGGTCATGAAACCATATTCCACTGATAATAGCTAATGATGGAGGTTGAGTGTTTGTCATAGTTGGCTGACGGGTTTCTCTCGGCAGCATCACGGGATAGTCGTAGGTTCCACTGCGGTGGCTTCCAACTGGGCTCTGACAGATGGACTGCTAAGACTCTGTGCATGAGTTGGCACAGAGCTTTGGTGGGGCGAACTGAATTGGCAACATAGTTTGTGCTACACTATATAGCCTCGGTGCGGAGTAATTTGTGTCGATCCAGTTCTGCACATGTGAGAGTCCTGCTGTCTGTCATCCTTGTTGTGATTTACGGAGTCCGGGAAGGGAATGCCTTGAACATATGCAACTATGTGTTGCTCAAGTGTCTGAGAGGTTGCCGGTCCCTTAGGTGAACATTGAGTACACAGCAATATTGCCACTTATCAAGAAAGTCAAGTATTAATGTATGATGCTATGAGAGGGTGTATATACTCTGAGACAACTGGGAAATTTGGGAAAAAACCCAAGGTATTTTTATTCGGAAGAAAACTGAGAAAAAACAGGGAATTTTTTTTAGAATTGCGGAACTTTTCAATGTTTTAGTCCTTGGTTCAATTTTTGTGATTTTCACTGGTAAGAACTGATAACAAGCAAAATGAATGAAAGGCTTTAGGACAAAGACTATGAAATACTTCATAACAGCAAACTATTTCCAATGTGTGTCACATCACACCTGTTTACATTAAGTTGGTTTCGAGCAGTTGCCAGCAGGCTTGTGCGCATACGCAGTTGAGCTGCATATGAGCAGAGCCTTCTTTTGCTTCTGGCTACTTGAAGTGTAGCTGTAGCAAGTAGCAGTCATGCCAAAAGAAAAAAATTTCTGGTGCGCCCATTATTCGCGCATGTGCAGATGAGCAGTCTGGGTTTTAGAGTAGAGAGGATAGCGAGTCGTATTAGCATTTAGCAATTTCGCTTTTTCCTGATGTCCTACTTCCTCTTCATTTACAGTTCACACATCAAATGAAAACAAAAAACATTTCTATGGCTGGGAGCTATCAAGTGAATTAAAATACATTCACATAATTACGGAAGATTCTTGTTAATTTGTTTTCTGAATTTATTTTATTTTGCACATTTTTGGCAGTCTAGCATTAATTACCTTATACCTTGCAAACAATAAAGTTATTTTTGTTGGTTTGCTAAATAAATGTGGCTCTTATCAATCTTTTCTGCAGATCAGTAAATTTATAAGAAATTAAGTATTTCATTCCACACTATTGGCTAGTTTCAGCTGGTCACTGAATTTGAAGTGCACATTTTAATTTTCTGGCACATATGGCATTGTGCCATAATAATGAATCAAGCATGAGACAATACAAGAAAATTTGCATCCCAAAATCAGGCTGGGGCCTATTTCATTGTGAATCGGGACATACGAATGTGTCCTTTAAGCTGAATTGTGCATTTTAGTATGGTTTACGAAATTCCTATGCTCTTGTAGTATCTTCTGGTGGCCTATTTCTTTTCTAGCGTCATGTAAGAGCTCTCAATGCTACATGTGTATGAACATACGGGCTTCCTACATTGCTGTAGCTGTCCATTAGCAGTAACGCCTGTTTTCTTGCACTCTGGCAGCTGCTGAAATGAACCCACGTCCAAGAGATCGCGGGAAAATAATTGCTAATAGTTCTTCGAAAAGGAAATTTTTTTACGCAAGGTGAACTATGTTACGTGTGAAAATGTGCAGTTAATTTCTTCACACTTTCAGGAACAGCCACTTGGAACAATTTCAAGACTACACATTAATGTCATTGTTTAAAATTTTACTGGCACATTGGTGTGATGAATCGTAAAGTGTAACCTACTCTAAAAAGACCAATGTTATATGTGAAAGTTTAGTTCTCCTTGTGGCTACACTGTACATGAATTTAAACCATTAACTTTTCCTATTTGTGCATTTATGCTACTTAACAGTGACATTGTTATTGGCTGACTACATCACGTGTCCTTCACTCTAAATATCTGCTGTCATTGGCTGACGAGATCACATGACATGAGCTATGATTGGCTTGCAACAGCGCTTTGCAGTCTCTATTTCAATGCGTCAACAAGCTAACGTGCTGAGTTTGGTGGAATTCGAATTTATACTTTTGTAACATGTTGCTGCACACCAGACATCTTCCCAAAATGTTTTGAAGATAGCCATCACTATAATGGGCTTCACAAATCGTTACTTCCGTGTGAAATACACTAATGCATACTAGGTGCGCAGCCTTAGGTTGGTGTGGCGTGATGTGAGATGTAAGCATTCCTCCTCAAGATGCTCTGCGCCATGATGAGAGTTTCTACTTTTTTTCTTACCCAGGATGTTGTTCAACTGAGTTACCTCCTCCTCGGCATCAAGCTGAAGATTTCGTGCCTGCCGTTCCCTTGACAAAGGCTGTCAGCTTTAATGTTTTAACCAATGTAGTGTTTTAAGTTTTATAAACCATAATTTTGTGATTCAGTAATAAGTCTTACATTAGAACACAGTTATCTTCTTAATGTAGTTTCTCGAAACTAGTAGAGCTAATTACTGTTAGAAACAAAAACAATAATTTTAGATTTGTAAAATAGGCAAAATTTAATTTTGTTTTAATTTCCTATGTTGAACAATGTAAAGGGAATGACAGTAAGAGTAATTTATTCATTTTTGCTTCTTGTTTTCTATGCTTTTCTATATTTTACTCTTCCCTGCATTTTACACTTTCTTGGACCAATCCGCTGAAAAGTGTAAAAGGGGTTTTACTGTATCTTGATGAAAAATCTCATCTGAAGACAGAAATCAGTTGCCGAAACCGGTAATGTGAACATTGTAACTTTTAAGCAATTGTGGATTTGATGAATTATTATATAGCCAGGAATTAGTTCGGGGTTGGCAGTTAAGAGACTTCTCGGCTTTCAGGTTGTGAACGGACCAGAGCATGACAAGGTGCTGACACCAGAAGAGCTGCCCAGCAGGCCTCCAGGTGTGAAGCCCGGCAATGATGTGACGGCAGAGGTGTTTCGGCCGATGCCAGTTCACTCCGACCACCAGCCTATTCCGACAATCATTAACAAGGTGAGCTTTCCCTCTTGTTGGGGACATGTTATCCCTCATACAATTAAGACAGCGTTGTGTACACAGTTCTTCTTTGTGTGGTTCATAAGCTCAGAAGAAAAGGGGACGTCTACATCTAAAGGAGACGAGCGCCATCTTATTCTTTTGTAGTATTTTATACTTTGGCAGCGGTATATTTGTGTAAAACGGGAGACAGATCTGAGTACACTGTGACGCGAGCAGACATTCAGATGTCTGGTGAGAAAATTTGGGGCTACTACAGAAAGAAAACACTAACTTCATCAGCGTATTACATCAGTGTTTCTTAATCTTTTAGATATAATTAGAATGTTTTTTAGTGTCCATGTTAATGTGAAACCCCTATTTTTTTTTTATAAAGCATGTTAACTATCGCCACATTCTGTAAAAGAATTATTTGCAACAAAGGACAAGTATTTAAATTACTGTTTTACCTTAAGAATGTTAGGGAACCTATATGTGGACATATCCATTTCTGATCCGTGTTAAGTTTACACCAAATGTTTGTTCCATTTGTGAGAAAGCTATTGAACCTACAGCAATAAATTTTCTACCAGATAGTAACTACGTACTATACATTACACTGAACCAAAAAAGTTATGTTCAAGTTCCTTATTTCCAAAAATTTTTAGAAAACAAAAGGATCAAAAATTTTCTATCACTTTTCTTCCTTTTTATTTTATTTAGAAGAAAATACTACAAAATTTTACGTTATTTAAGGCCCCATGCTTGAAGAAGGCATTTACCTAGATACATACTAAACTTTATTCAATAATCTTGAATAGTTCTTCAGAGAAAGGGTCTTTTCTAGTAAAAAAAAAATTACACCCAAGAGATTACTCAATGATTAAAACCACCTGATGCATATTTTTCTGTTCGTCTGCCTCTTGCGTGTCCTCCAGCTTTCATTTGCAACATATAACTGAATGTCTTCCCTTTTTTTTCTTTTTTCCCAGAGATCTTTCAGCATCTTGTACTCTACAGTTGCCACAATGGCAAACACCTGAAACTATATTCTTACCAGGAATAGCCCCTAATTTTTGTAGTATCCAACACTTGTCAATATTTCCACAGTTGTATGAGAACATTATCATTTTTAATGTCTGCATACCTACAAACACTGTTTTTTGGAGATGGTTCCAAATCAAGCTCTTGAAACACCCAGTTGGATTTTGGGTTTGTTCATGTAAACAGTTCTTCAATAGATCAGGCTTGGCCAGATATCTTAAATTTTGACTTTATAGCACAAAGTACAGCTGCTCGAAGACTATGCTTAAGTGAATAAAATTCTCCTGTCACTTTTGCACTGTTAAACTTCTACAGTAATGTCACATTTTGAGCAGAAACATGACATGGACTTCAGTCTGCAGATATGCATGTACATAGTGTATTTACTCGAATCTAAGCCGCACCTGAAAAATGAGACTCGAAATCAAGGAAAAAAAAATTTCCCGAATCTAAGCCGCACCTGAAATTTGAGACTCGAAATTCAAGGGGAGAGAAAAGTTTTAGGCCGCATCTCCAAATCAAAACAAAGTTGGTCCATTGTAATGAGACCTAATTTAGGTCAAATAAATGACGATACAGCTACAGTAGTTCGACTCGAGTCTTAAGCTTAGCAGTTAAGCTTTACCAGGTAGCCATTGCTATGCGTCAGGTGCTCCGTCCGTATTTATACGGGTACCCTTCCTTTTTCACGTGCTTCGTCTGGTTTGAATTGATTGCTTATTTTTCTTTGATCAGATAAGTGCCGTTCTCTTTGTTATAGGTGTTTACGTCACTCTAAGCTGAAAATGCATTGCTGTACTGTGTCATGCATTATTTGTTGCATTCCGATAATGAGTGTTTACGACCTGTCGCCGCTTGCGGCATGGCTTGCTTTTCTGCGCGCTACTGCCGCTGACAATTAAAAAAAAAAAAGAGGAGTAGTCTTATTAGCGAAACAATGGCTAGAGACTGTTATTTGTTGTTACTCACACTGCTGCTTTCTTTGATAATGATCAACAAGAACCAAATAATAGATTGCGTATGATAGATGATCTGAACGAGAGTTTACCGAAAATTTTTCTCCGTTTGAAAATCTTTGCAGACGCCTCTTCAGTACATTACATTCTGCACAGAAATTAGTCATCTTAAATTTAAAAATCTAGTCAATTGCCGTGCTTCATTTCTGACTGTATCACTATTAGGCATAAGAATAATATGAATATAAACATGACATGATATGTGTGTTCTTCCACGTTTGCTGTTGTCTCACTCTAGTTTCGTAGTTTATTAGGCAGACAGGATTTAAATGAGATAGCAGCAAACACAAAACAATACATGACAAAGTGTTTATACTCGTATTATTCTTATGGTGAAGAGAATCGTAGAGTTGGCCATATTAACAAACATCCCAAACAGTCTTGCCAATCGGATTTTCGTAGTACATTGAAATGCTGCTACATTCGATAATACGGAATTTGTATTTACTTCGTTGGATAATGTATGATAATGATAATGCAGTGGTCGAAACTCGGGGCGGAGAAAAAAGCTCGTCTTCCACATTTTTTTTAAATTTTTTTATTGAAGCAGAGGTTTGGGCGCCAGTATTTATCTTCGTGCCTGTAAAGCATGCCTGTGTAGCGCTACATATATTCGACGGCAGAAGTTAGTTGTGGCGGCAGCTACCAACATTTTTCAGAACTTCCGCTTACTTTGCACTCAATTCTAAGCCGCAGGCGGTTTTTTGGATTACAAAAATCGGAAAAAAAGTGCGGCTTAGATTCGAGTAAATACGGTAATTTTTTGTACCCTGTATTTTGTCCTTAATCCTTCTCATTGCCTGTCCATGATATCTCTGTAGGTTTTTCTGTTTCATTCTTAGTCAAGTGACATTGCCCTGCCAGCAGTTGACCATCATCTAATCTTTTGTTTTTCAACGTCTGAAGTCTGGTCCCCAAATGTTTTTGTACATGGCCGATACATTCCATTTTGGAATTCCTCTAATCTCTCTCTCTCTCTCTCTCTCTCTCTCTCTCTCTCTCTCTCTCTCTCTCTCTCTCTCTGATCTTTCAGATTTTTAAGCAGATACTTCCATCCCACCTCTGTTACCGTCATAGTTATAACCACATTTCAGTTTATGTTCCTGTTAATCTATTGAAGTTTGACAGTCTTTGTTCATAATGTCTGCCATTTCCTGTGTCTACACTTGTTGCTGTAACAACGCAGTGTAGGGAGAGATGCCACTTTTTTTTGCCAGCTCCCATCTAAAACAATGGAAAAGTCAGTGCAACCTTCATTTTCTAAAACAGCATCCCTTACAGCATTCCTCATGCTATCGTCACTAACTTCCACTATAGCTTTCTCCAACAATGCTCCCAGATTTGGAAAGTTCCTATGTGTTTTCCATGAACTCAAATCCTACTTTCATAAAACACTTCGAAATAGTTACAGGAGTCAAATCCATCTGTGCCTTTGCTATAATCAGGGTGTTTGCATCCCATGAGAACCAGGAAATCATGGAAAAATCCAGGACTTTTTTTTTCATCTGGGAGAAAACCGGGAAAAGCATGGTGAATTTTTTAGAATTCCAGGAATTTTTCGTTGTTCTAGTTTCAAGTTAAATTTTTGTAATTATGACTCGTAATAACTGATATTCTAACAAAGAGTTTTGCTTTAGTCTCCTACTGCTGAATAATACTGCAACCTTAAAATAACAGGTGTCTACCGACAGCAAAATGTGTCAAAGGCTTTAGGACGAAAAATATGCAATATTTCGTAACCACAAATTGCTTTCCCTCAGGGAAATGGCAGCAAGGGCCAGGAAAGGACACCAGGTGCACTCAGTGTGTGTACCTGGGGGCCTTATTCAATATATTGTAGAGGCTATGCCAGCATCCATTGAGGGAACAGGATGCAACCAACCGGAGGTGATGGCACATGTTAGAACAAATGATGCCTGTACTCTGGGCTCAGAGGTCATACTTGGATCATACCATTGACTGACAAGAGATGGTTGAGAAAAGACCAGCCTTGTGCACGGTTTTCCCCAACGAAGCTCACAATTTGCAGCATGGTCTCGTCAACTGTTAATATCCCTTTGATTATGGGTTGAGTGGAAGAATTTAACCAGAGACTTTGAAGGTTCTGAAGGTTCTGTGACAAATTAGGCTACGTATTCCTGAGAGGTGAGTCGTAGTGTTGAGAACTACTGGGTTCCCCTAATTTCCCCTAATTTGGTCAGGTGAAAGGATTAAAAATCTTAATTTTTAAACTGTCGAAGCATTCGAAACAAACCCCACAGTTTGAAGTGTTCATGAAAACAAGTGAAACTCGCATAACATTAGGTACTGAAAGTTGGTTGAAACTGGACATGGATAAGTGAGATGTTTGGGGAAAATTAGTGTGTATCGAAAAGGATAGGGAAATGGGGGTGTTGTATTTGTCGCAGTTGACAAGAAACTCAAATCCACCAAGGTAAAAATTACAACTGCACTAGAGATTGTTTGGGCAAGACTCGGTATTAGAGATTGTTTGGGCAAGACTCGGTATTAGAGATTGTTTGGGCAAGACTCGGTATTAGAGATTGTTTGGGCAAGACTCGGTATTAGAGATTGTTTGGGCAAGACTCGGTATTAGAGATTGTTTGGGCAAGACTCGGTATTAGAGATTGTTTGGGCAAGACTCGGTATTAGAGATTGTTTGGGCAAGACTCGGTATTAGAGATTGTTTGGGCAAGACTCGGTATTAGAGATTGTTTGGGCAAGACTCGGTATTAGAGATTGTTTGGGCAAGACTCGGTATTAGAGATTGTTTGGGCAAGACTCGGTATTAGAGATTGTTTGGGCAAGACTCGGTATTAGAGATTGTTTGGGCAAGACTCGGTATTAGAGATTGTTTGGGCAAGACTCGGTATTAGAGATTGTTTGGGCAAGACTCGGTATTAGAGATTGTTTGGGCAAGACTCGGTATTAGATTGTTTGGGCAAGACTCGGTATTAGAGATTGTTTGGGCAAGACTCGGTATTAGAGATTGTTTGGGCAAGACTCGGTATTAGAGATTGTTTGGGCAAGACTCGGTATTAGAGATTGTTTGGGCAAGACTCGGTATTAGAGATTGTTTGGGCAAGACTCGGTATTAGAGATTGTTTGGGCAAGACTCGGTATTAGAGATTGTTTGGGCAAGACTCGGTATTAGAGATTGTTTGGGCAAGACCCGGTATTAGAGATTGTTTGGGCAAGACCCGGTATTAGAGATTGTTTGGGCAAGACCCGGTATTAGAGATTGTTTGGGCAAGACCCGGTATTAGAGATTGTTTGGGCAAGACCCGGTATTAGAGATTGTTTGGGCAAGACCCGGTATTAGAGATTGTTTGGGCAAGACCCGGTATTAGAGATTGTTTGGGCAAGACCCGGTATTAGAGATTGTTTGGGCAAGACCCGGTATTAGAGATTGTTTGGGCAAGACTCGGTATTAGAGATTGTTTGGGCAAGACTCGGTATTAGAGATTGTTTGGGCAAGACTCGGTATTAGGAGTGGACATAAAATGATAGGAGGGGCCTTTAACCGTCCGACAATTTAGTAAATGCCTTCTCTGAAAACTACATAGAACAGATAGCTATGAAACATATTGGATCTAATGGCAACACATAGACCTGACCTCTTCGAGGTCAGTGACTGATGTGGTTGTGGTAACATTGATTACCAAAGTACAAAGGACAACTAAAACAAGCAGAAAGGTACATATGTTCAGTAAAGCATATAAAAATCAGTAGTGTTGTATCTCAGTGAAGAACTTGAAACTTTCAGCAGAGGGCAGGAGCATGTAGATGAACTCAGGCTCATATTTAAAGGAATAGTTCACCATGCACTGGACAGATACGCACTCGGTAGAGGGTCCATAGTGGGTAGAAACCTCCATAGTATTGTCACTATGGAGAAACTTCTAAAAGAAAAAGACCAGCAGAATACTGTCAAATGATATTTCACAAAACCTCAAAAAAAATTCTGGTTGTATGTAAAGGCTGTTACTAGCACCAAAGTTAATGTCCAGCCCGTAGTGAATGAGACAAGAAATGAAATTAATGGTAGAAAAGTGAAGCTGGAGTTCTGAATTCCATTTTCAAATGTTCTGTTACAAAGAAAAATTCAGGAGAACAGCCCAAATTTAACCCTCGTACCACTGAAAATAAGTATTAGTGTCAGTGATGTTGAGAAACAGCTGAATTCGTTAAAATTGAGCGAAGCTACAGAGCCTGACGGATCCCTAACAGATTTCATACTGACTTTGCAGCTACATTAGCCCCCTGTAACTAATCTATCGCGGATCCCTCAAACAAAAGACCGTGCCGTCTACAAGCGGGGTAGTAGCAGTGATCCACAAAACTACTGTCACATTTCCTTGACATTAATTTGTTGTAGCTTAGAACATTTTCTGAACTCCAACATAATGAGATATCTCAAATAGAATGATCTCAGTGCCAACCATGATATACTGAAAGCTTCGGATCAAGGATGTCAGATGCAGTCTTTCTTGATTTCCTAAAAGCATTTGATTCAGTGCCACACCTACGCTTGTCGTCAAAAGTATAATCAGTATGGGGATCAAGTGAAATTTGTGACTGGGTTGAGGGCAGCATGTTACCACGGATGAAGGGTCATCACTAGATATATAAGTAACTACAGGTGTGCCCCATGGAAGTGTGCTGGGACTGTACGGTTTGTGGCATATAAATGGCCTTGCAGGCAATGGTAATAGGAACCTTAGACATATTTGGAGGTGACACAGTTATCCATAATGAACTGTCCCAAAGAAGGTTCATAAATATCCAGTCAGACCTTGATAAGCTTTCAAAGTGGTGCAAAGATTTGCAGCTTGCTTTAAATGTTCAGAAATGAATTGCACATTTCACGAAACAAGAAAACTTTGTAGCCTATGGCTACAATATCAAGTTGTCACTGTTGAAATTGGCGAACTCGTACAAATACCTGGGTGTAACACTTTGGAAATTGAATGATCGTGTAGGTTCATTCGTGAGTGAAGCAGGTGGTAGTGTTCAGTTTATTGGTAGAAGACTGGTAAAGTTCAGTCAGTCTACAAAGGAGACAGTTATAACTCATGCGACCAGTTAGAGAGAGGGACCCATACCAAATAGGAGTAACAAGAGGTATTGAATGTATACAGAGGAAGGCAGCACAAGTGGTCAGAGGTTTGTTTAATCCATGGAAGAGTGTCACAGAGGTACTGAATGAACTGAACTGGAGGATTCTTGAAGATAAACTATACTGAGAAAGTCTAGTTACAAAGTTTCAAGAACTGACTTTAAATGATGACTCTAGGAATATAATATGAGAGTGAGTCAAATGAAAACCTTAAATATTTTTTTTAAAATATTATTTATTGTGCGGAAGTGGTACAAGCTGTATCACTTTTCAACATAATCTCCCCCACGCTAAGTGCAAGTCCTGCAGTGCTTACAAAGTGCATAAATTCCTTTACAAAAAATTCTTTTGGTAGTCCGCGCAACCACATATGCACCGTGTAGCGTACCTCTTCATCAGAACGGAACTTGGTGGATGAGGAAGACACTCAAAATGCAGGTCTGTGATTGTTGCAACTGCTGTATGGGCAGTGTGGGGCCTTGCATTGTCATGTTGCGAAAGGACACCTGCTGACAGCAATCCACGTCGCTTTGATTTGATTGCAGGACGCAGATGATTTTTTTAGGAGATCTGTGTATGATGCACTGCTGACAGTGGTCTCTCTAAGCATGTAATGCTCCAAAAGAACGCCTATTTCGTCCCAAGAGTCGGCATAACCTTCTCTGCTGATGGTTTTGTTCGAAACTTCTTTGGTTTTGGTGGTTAGGGATAGTGCCATTCCTTGCTCACTCTCTTCATTTCCGGTTGGTGGAAGTAAACTCAGGTTTCGTCCCCAGTAACGATTCTTGCAAGGAAGCCATTACCTTCTCATTCAAAGCGTCGAAGAAGTTCTTCACAAGTATCAGCACGTCGTTCTCTCATTTCAGGAGTCAGCTGCTGTGGCACCCATCTTGCTGACACTTTGTGTAACTGGAGCTCATCATGCACAGTGTGGTGTGCTGACCCATGAGTAAACTGTAAACATGCTGCAATGTCATTCAGTGTCACTCAACAGTTTTCATTCACTATGGCTTCAACTGCTGCAATGTTCTGTGGAGTCACAACTTATTGTGCCTGACCTGGACGACGAGCATCTTCCATCGAAGTCGCACCATTTGTGAACTTCCTACTCCATTTGTTGACTTGCTGCTGTGACAAATGTGCATCACCATACTGAACCTTCATTCGTCGATGAATTTCAATAAGTTCACTACGCAAAAACCAAATAACAGAACGCTGTTCTTCCCTGGTGCAAATCGCAAGTGGAGTGGCCATCTTTATACTGTTGCTGCAATGGTATTTGTGCATCTGCACTATGCTGCCACCTACAGGCCATTCTGCACGCTGTTTGTAGCACGCTTATCAACTTACAGGATAATGGCTCAAAATTTTGATTTGTTATTACAAATTTAAGGTTTTCGTGTGACTCGCCCTCGTAAAATCCCCTACATATTGCCCACGTAAGTATTGTGAGGATAAGATTATAATAATTACTTCACACACAGAGGCATTCAATCAATCATTATTCCCGCACTTCGTATGTGAATGGAACAGGAAGAAACTGTAATAACTGGGACATACAGTGTGCCATGCACCTCACAGTGGTTTGCAGAGTGTAGATGTACACGCAGACGTCATATCTGTTCGCATTAGTTTCATTTGATCAGTTGTCAGCGGGCTCGTGTGCACATGCGTGTGCAGTGCTGAAGTCGTGTATGAGCAGTGGCTTCTCCTGCTCCTGGGTACTGGAAGGATGGTTGTAACAGCAGTGAGCAGCCGTATACAAGCAAAAAAAAGTTTCCTTGCACGCCTATGCTGCCAGATCGTGCAAGCTTGGGGCGATATGAGTTATAGTGGGTGGGTGGGGCAGCTATTCTTCACATTAACCCTGTTTATGTTTCGTGATTTTTGTTGTTTTCTCTTTGTTCACAGCTCTCATGTCAAATGAAAACAAAATGTATTTTTGTGGCTGGGAGCTGTCAACTGAATTAAAATACGTTCAAATGATTATCAACGATTAAGAGTGTTGTTAGCTTGTTTTCTTGTTTTATTTTATGTCCCCATTTTTGACAATCGAGCAGGCATTGTCTTGATGAACAATGAAATTATTTTTTATTTGCTAAAGAAATTAGTAATCTTCCCTGCAGAGGCAGCAAATTTATTTGAAACATAATGTGTCATTTTAAAGGCCTTTAAATGTGCCTGCTTGTGTCTGTATATGTGTGGATGGATGTGTGTGTATGTGCAAGTGTATACCTGTCCTTTTTTCCCCTAAGGTAAGTCTTTCCGCTCCCGGGATTGTAATGACTCCTTACCCTCTCCCTTAAAACCCACTTCCTTTCGTCTTTCCCTCTCCTTCCCTCTTTCCTGATGAGGCAACAGTTTGCTGCGAAAGCTTGAATTTTGTGTGTATGTTTGTGTATGTTTGTGTTTGTTTGTGTGTCTATCGACCTGCCAGCGCTTTCGTTCGGTAAGTCACCTCATCTTTGTTTTTATATATAATTTTTCCCCCATGGAATGTATGTGTGTGTGTGTCTATATATATATATATATATATATATATATATATATATATATATAATAGAGGGAAACATTCCACGTGTTTGTGTGTCTATCGACCTGCCAGCGCTTTTGTTTGGTAAGTTTCACATCTTTCTTTTTATATTTATATATATATATATATATATATATATATATATATATATATATATATATATATATATATATATATATATATATATATATATATATAGGGAAACATTCCACGTGGGAAAAATTATATATAAAAACAAAGATGGGGTGACTTACCGAACGAAAGCGCTGGCAGGTCGATAGACACACAAACATACACACAAAATTCAAGCTTTCGCAACAAACTGTTGCCTCATCAGGAAAGAGAGGAGGAGAGGGAAAGACGAAAGGATGTGGGTTTTAAGGGAGAGGGTAAGGAGTCATTCCAATCCCGGGAGCGGAAAGACTTACCTTAGGGGGGAAAAAGGACGGGTATACACTCGCGCGCGCGCACACATATATACAGACACAAGCAGACATATTTATATGTTTAATCACTCTAGACTTAATTTCTTAATTCGTGTTGTTTATGTCTTAAATGTATGGATCACCATTCATATGTAAAGCATAGACCGGCAGCACACTGTGTTTTATCATTGTAACTCCCCGTAAGTCCTTATATTTACTCCTGAAATATAATATAAACTGCAATTAGACAGTTTGTTGTCTTCACAGATAACATTCTTAATTTGATATACTGTTCGAAAAGGTCATGAAAACTTATTGTCCTTATTTCTGGCATACACAAACAACTGCTTTTTTTTTTTTGCAGGAGATTTGTATTTCTCTGTACTATCTTTTTCAAGTGAATTGAGGATATAAACTTGATGGAAAAGAGTATGAATAAAAATAATCTATTAGTGACCACATGGCAAAATACTAGGGTACCTCGAGTTTGAGAGTATAATTTTCAAATGAATTATTCCAGCGACTTTTTTCTTGTTTTGCCTTCCTTATCTGATTAGGATATGATAAAACAATTGCCATAAGCACAGTACCTCCATATGTCCTCTCTGAGCAGCATGCTGCAGTGCTGCACGTGGACACAGAATGCCCCACTACCTATGAAATTCCACACAGAAATACGGCCCTCCACTACCCGTGAACTTGTACAAAGAAATGCAACCGACGAAAGGTTGATGAACAGAGCAAACGCCAAGCACAGGCTTCCTATGTCATTGTAGTTAACATGCCCAGTAACACCTGTTTTCTGGTGCTCTCTGACCACTGTTCAAACAGTTCGCATAAAAATATTGCAAATAGTTGTTTGGGAACCATTACTTTCGGAGTAAATTAGTCTTTACACAAAAAGAATTAAGTTACATGTGAGAATTTAGATGAATTTCTTAAATCACAGAGTGTTGGAGTCTCATTAAAAACTTAACTTTGAGGACTAGCCACTTAGAAAAATTTTGGCCTCAGAAGACCAGCTGTTTGTCATAATTTAAAATTTTACTGACAGATTTGTGTCTGATGTATCTGAATGAGTAACGCTTGCAAAAAGGACCAACAGATATCCGGAAACATAGCTTTGCTTTTAGCTGTACTGTTCATAAGTTAATTTTAACCATTAACTTTTCCTATTTGTGGTTTCACGTTACTTAAAAATGATGTTGCTATTGGTTGACTGTCATGTGACATCAGCTATGATTGGCTGACAAAAGCAAATAAGTTTTCATTTCAGCACTTTGGAAAGTGTACAGTCACATAACACGGAAAAAGCCTATTTCCACCTGGAATAAGGTATTTTTAACCAGGAAATCCAGGAAATTTTTTATTGTTAACATATACACACTGATAATGCATTACTTCTAAAATTGATTTAGTAATTGATGGTGGGTTCATGCCATTGTTGTGCATAAATACAGCCTTCTGACCCCAGATCACGTAAGAAACAGATTGCCCGATCGCTTGGTCTAGCAGGCAACCCTTGTCAGGGAACGGCCACCAGGTGGCAACAGCGTCACACCCTTACTTGTGGCACCAACCACTAGATGGCACTCTGTTCTGTGAAATATGTGGCAACATTGTCCGAAAGAGTGCAGCTTTCCACCGTTTGGCGTCTGTGAAGTACAGCTGTTTCTGACATACCCGTGGTAGTGGATCGAGTCGTCATGACGAGGGCCTGCAAGTATATCAACTGTGGAAGGAATAGATGGACAAATCCTTAGCTAAAAATGTTCAAATTTCCCGTCAAAGATAAAGAAAGGTTACGGGAGTGGATTTTAAATGCAGGTAAATCAATAAATCAGTTAAGAGTAAGAATTAATAAAGAGCTCTAAGCATTTGATCCTATCTAGATTTTGTCGATCTTACATTCTGATATAACGTGGCAGCCCTTCCTGTACAATAATCATATCATATAATTTTTAAATGTGAAAACTGAAACCAATATAAGATATGGATAACAAAACGCAAAGCATTGTGTGGTTGTTGTTGTTGTTGTTGTTGTTGTTGTTGTCTTCAGTCCTGAGACTGGTTTGATGCAGCTCTCCATGCTACTCCATCTTGTGCAAGCTTCATCTCCCAGTACCTACTGCAATCTACATCCTTCTGAATCTACTTAGTGTATTCATCTCTTGGTCTCCCTCTACGATTTTTACTCTCCACACTGCTCTCCAATATTAAATCGGTGATCCCTTGATGCCTCAGAACATGTCCTACCAACCGATCCCTTCTTCTAGTCAAGTTGTGCCACAAACTTCTCTTCTCCCCTATCCTATTCAGTACTTCCTCATTAGTTATGTAATCTACCCATCTAATCTTCAGCATTCTTCTGTAGCACCACATTTCGAAAGCTTCTATTCTCTTCTTGTCCAAACTATTTATTGTCCATGTTTCACTTCCATACATGGCCACACTCCATACAAACACTTTCAGAAACGACTTCCTGACACTTAAATCTATACTCGATGTTAACAAATTTCTCTTCTTCAGGAACCCTTTCCTTGCCATTGCCAGTCTACATTTTATATCCTCTCTACTTCGACCATCATCAGTTATTTTGCTCCCCAAATAGCAAAACTCCTTTACTACTTTGTCTCATTTCCTAATCTAATTCCCTCAGCATCACCAGACTTAATTCGACTAAATTCCATTATCCTTGTTTTGCTTTTGTTGATGTTCATCTTATATCCTCCTTTCAAGACACTATCCATTCCGTTCAACTGCTCTTCCAAGTCCTTTGCTATCTCTGACAGAATTAGTGTCATCGGCGAAAGTTTTTATTACTTCTCCATGAATTTTAATACCTACTCCGAATTTTTCTTTTGTTTCCTTCAGTGCTTGCTCAATATAGAGATTGAATAACATCGGGGAGAGGCTACAACCCTGTCTCACTCCCTTCCCAACCACTGCTTCCCTTTCATGTCCCTCGACTCTTATAACTGCCATCTGGTTTCTGTACAAATTGTAAATAGCTTTTCGCTCCCTGTATTTTATCCCTGCCACCTTCATAATTTGAAAGAGAGCATTCCAGTCAACATTGTCAAAAGCTTTCTCTAAGTCTACAAATGCTAGGAACGTAGGTTTGCCTTTCCTTAATCTAGCTTCTAAGATAAGTCGTAGGGCCAGTATTGCCTCACGTGTTCCGATATTTCTACGGAATCCAAACTGATCCTCCCCGAGGTTGGCTTCTACCAGTTTTTCCATTCGTCTGTATAGAATTCATGTTAGTATTTTGCAGCTGTGACTTATTAAACTGATAGTTCGGTAATTTTCACATCTGTCAACACCTACTTTCTTTGGGATTGGGATTATTATATTCTTCTTGAAGTCTGAGGGTATTTCGTCTCATACATCTTGCTCACCAGATGGTAGAGTTTTGTCAGGACTGCCTCTCCCAAGGCTGTCAGTAGTTCTAATGGAATGTTGTCTAGTCCCGGAGCTTTGTTGCGACTCAGGCTTTCCAGTGCTCTGTCAAACTCTCATGCAGTATCGTATCTCCAATTTCATCTTCATCTACATCCTCTTCCACTTCCATAACATTGTCCTCAAGTACATCGCCCTTGTATAGACCCTCTATATACTCCTTCCACCTTTCTGCTTTCCCTTCTTTGCTTAGAACTGGGTTTCCATCTGAGCTCTTGATATTCATACAAGTCGTTCTCTTATCTCCAAAGGTCTCTTTAATTTTCCTTTGTGCAGTATCCATCTTACCCCTAGTGAGATAACCCTCTACATCCTTACGTTTGTCCTCTAGCCATCCCTGCTTAGCCATTTTGCACTTCCTGTCAATCTCATTTTCGAGAAGTTTGTATTCCTTTTTGCCTGCTTCATTTACTGCATTTTTATATTTTCTCCTTTCATCAATTAAATTCAATATTTCTTCTGTTACCCAAGGATTTCTACTAGCCCTCGTCTTTTTACCTACTTGATCCTCTGCTGCCTTCACCTCTTCATCCCTCAAAGCTACCCATTCGTCTGCTACTGTATTTCTTTCCCCCATTCTTGCCAATTGTTCCCTTATGCTCTCCCTGAAACTCTGTACAACCTCTGGTTTAGTCAGTTTATCCAGGTCCCATCTCCTTAAATTCCCACCTTTTTGCAGTTTCTTCAGTTTTAATCTACAGTCCATAACCAATAGATTGTGATCAGAGTCCACGTCTGCCCCTGGAAATGTCTTACAATTTAAAACCTGGTTCCTAAATCTCTGTCTTACCATTATATAATCTATCTGAAACCTGTCAGTATCTCCAGGCTTCTTGTGTGGTAACATTTAGTAAACAATTTAAGAAGCATTACTATACAAGACCTTTCCCTTGGTACTTGAAAATGGCTCTAGAGCTGAAATAGCAACAGTGAAATACATGAATAATAGCCGTCATTTAACTGCTAGGTCATCGATCCCTCTAAATCCTGGTACATACTAGAGCGAACGAAGTGAACGAGTGTAAAACCTCGTTAACACTGCTGCAATTGAGTGTTCATAGATAATTCGCCAATGTTCACTGCCATTCGTTTATACTTGTGAACAAGCGTTTATACTGGAATGAAGGGACGAGAATAGAAGGGAACGAGCATAGCATGCAAACTATAGATGCTGCCAATTTTAATTTGTTTTTATCTGTGCGCTAATGATCCTCACATAGCTTTCACTCGATAACAACACTACTTATAGTAACAGGACTGCGCGAGTGCGGATATCCCTGGTAATAACTGTGTTGCAGATAAAATCATACGTCTGTTGCAAATATTTGCGGGTTGTCTTTAAACTGTACAAAGTAAATTTTTAACGTAATTATGGTTTGCCGTCTGTGGCTCTTCAGAGTTGACAACCGCCAAAATATGCTCGAGAAACACGCTTTCACTTGTATATTACCGCGTTTGCACCCCCCCTTTCAATAACAATTCAAAATTCATCGTTTTGTGCTACTCTTATATCATTTACGATAAGTTACATGCAAAGTAAAAGAATTTAAATTTGAAATGACTGTCAGTGAAATATGACCAGCCTTAATTAGCATCATAACCAAGTGCGGATTTTGAAAACTTTCTAGTGTTAACCTGCACGTGGAGATCTTTTTTACCATTCAATCCGCATCAGAAGAGCTGTATAGCAAAGAGGAAATAGACGGCATGGAAGGCGAGTGTAAAACCTATCCGACTTCAATACAGTCTGCACTTAAACGGTAACTCGCGAGAAATCTTTGTGTGTTACTTGTCATTCATTTCATTTCACATATGATTTTGAGGAAGAAACTTGGTTTGTAGAATTAAAGAAGCTAATCTGCATTCTTAGATTGATAACTCAGGAAAAACCACAGCCGATCATGAGCTACAGTCAGCAGTGTGACGGATGCATTTCGCACGCAGCGCTCTAGCCGAACGCAAATCAGCGTCATTCGTCACCGAAGATACAGCGTTGCCAATTCCGCGACATGGACAGGTCATTTAACATTGTAGCATCGCCTGCAACATCTGTTGACCGATGGGAAAACTATTTTTATGGTTGCCTGTTCCGCCGTATGGACGGTGAATCTGTTTCTTACGTGATCTGGGCTTCTGACAAACATTAGGAGATAGGAACAAACTTAATAATCCTGGGCTGCAGATTGAGGGTGTGCTTGACATCTGTCAGCTAGCAGCATTGTTTTCCCATTTTTTGCTCCCATTTTAGCTTCCAGTACATGCATGGTTGATGTGAAGACGGAACTGCTCATACATGTGGTGCTATTGAATTCATAATTAGTGGCAGATTTCGCACATTGTTGAAACACTTCGGCTTCTCAAATTTACCAGTTACCAAAGGAGATAATTTTTCAGGTCTGTCTGCATTTCCCACCATCGCATTTCTCACCTTAAAACGTAAGGTATTTTTTTGTAACCAGTTAAAAAAGAGAGCAATTTCATCGACATTAAAATAATTTTTTGTATCATCTTGGAAGAGCAGCTGAGTGGAATGGACAGCATCTTGAAAGGAGAATATATGATGAACATCAACAAAAGCAAAATGAGGATAATGGAACGTCGTTGTCGTTGTCGTTGTCGTTGTCGTCGTCGTCGTCGTTGTCGTCGTCGTTGTCGTCGTTGTCGTCGTCGTTGTCGTCGTCGTCGTCGTCGTCGTTGTCGTTGTCGTTGTCGTTGTTGTTGTTGTTGTCTTCAGTCCTGAGACTGGTTTGATGCAGCTCTCCATGCTACTCTATCCTGTGCAAGCTTCATCATCTCCCAGTACCTACTGCAGCCTACATCCTTCTGAATCTGCTTAGTGTATTCATCTCATGGTCTCCCTCTTCGATTTTTACCCTCCACGCTGCCCTCCAATACTAAATTGGTGATCCTTCGATGTCTCAGAACATGTCCTACCAACCAATCCCTTCTTCTAGTCAAGTTGTGCCACAAGCTCCTCTTCTCCCCAATTCTATTCAATACCTCCTCATTAGTTATGTGATCTACCCATCTAATCTTCAGCATTCTTCTATAGCACCACATTTCGAAAGCTTCTATTCTCTTCTTGTCTAAACTATTTGTCATCCACATTTCACTTCCATACAAATACTTTCAGAAACGACTTCCTGACATTTAAATCTATACTCGATGTTAACAAATTTTTGTAGTCAAATAAAATCGAGTAATGCTGAGGGAATTAAATTAGGAAATGACACTTGAAGTAGTAAATGAATTTTGCTGTTTGGGGAGAGCAAAATGACTTACGAAGGTCGAAGTGGAGAGGATATAAAATGTAGGCTGGCTTTGGCAAGGAAAGCATTCCTGAAGAAGAGACATTTTTTTTAACATCCTGATAAGAACAATAGTGTTAATCATATAATAGCATTTCATGTTCCACTGTGTACAATATTGTGCTAAAAAAACCGTCTTTTGGTACCTATAGCTGTTTACACCAGACTTATTTCATGTCAACTGGACCAGATTTAGCTATAATACCCAATCAGTCATTTCCAAATATGATGAAATTTGTGGATTGGGTGCAAGGTGTCGTTGATGGATACGTATAGTGTTTCATCTTGGTACATCCTTCCAAAGACCATTTTCGAATCCAATGAAATTTATGAATTGGGTACAACAATCCCTTTGATAGTTACATACAAAGTTTCATCTCAATACTTCCTTTGGTTCCATTTCTCCAGCCTCTCAGACAACAGCTGGAAATTTGCACCACCTACATGCATGCCATAACTTTTATGAAAGGTACTCCTTAAATTAAAAGCCACTGTTTTTGTGTATTTGAACAACTTATAGTACTGAATTGGAATATGGTACTTATTAGATTTTTAATACATTTTGTGGCAGCTGAACTTCAAGAACTGCAGAAAATTCAGTGTGCCACTTGGAGAGCTAGAAATCATGATTTTATGAACAGATGCAGCCAACAATTGGTATTACAGGCATGTCGTCTTGTGCTTTTTGTACGGTAGCTTCAGTTGTCTGTCAGAATATACACACCTGCAAGTTTCATGAAAATGTTCAATTTTGGGTAGCTTTAGGGGCCCACATCTCAACCGGATGTTCTTCAATCTTAATCATCTTGGTATATCTAGAAGCTATATAATTTAATTTTTGACCCACGTCTGCTTAGTGCTGAAACATCCCTCAAACATACCAGAAAGTCCAGACACTATATCAACACTAACATTGTTCCAAGCCACTACTTTTCATTTACAGTGTACGCGCTCGAGTGGGTCGTGAATGAACAAAAAATAATTTAAGTGAAAACTAATTTTATGTCCTTAAAAATATGAGTATAATTGTGTGCAAATCAACTGCGCAGTAAGCAGCAGTAAAAGAAATGAAAATTCAGGAAGTTGAAACTTCATAAAGACTCTTAAGACTGTAATAATTCTCCACTACAGACTGAGTAAATTGCTGATACTGTCTTGTTCGGATTCTGAGTAAATATTATAGTTGGTTCCTTATGTAGTTGATAGTGATTTTGTGATTTGAAACAGAGTCCTGACAGGCCACCATTTCGTGTCACAGCAACTGAAAGAAAAACTTGCAGGTGTTGAAGTGGTAGTTTTGATGGGGTAAGAACTTTTGTCATTCAAGATGCTCTTAGTGTTTCATTGGGAGAACACTCGTGCCACACTGCTTCCGTTTGTAGTTTACCTCGATGATAAAGAACTACTATACATCTACATCATTAACGACTGCCTTTACCATGGTATCATTGCAGGTCATTCATTCATAATGAAGTTGATTCATATTTGAAGGATGATAATAGGAGAAATCAAGCATAATTACTACTTTAGTATTGAATCTGCTGTTTAGGACAAGAATTTCAAAAATGTTATCAGTTTATGTCTGCATGAAAATAACTTCAGCATCTATTCTGAGTGGAATTTCCTTGGAACCATCCGTGGAAAATCTCCTTGTGATGCAATTAAAGGAACAGGGAAAAGATTGGCAGCTCGTCCTAGTTTGCAGAGGCCCTTAGATAACCAAATATTGATGCCTCTCGATTGGTTCAAGTTAAGCAATGTCAATGTTTCGAGCATCATCCTTTTTTGTTACACAGCAACAAATAGAACAAATTAAGTTTGATCAGGAAGGAAAGTTTGCTGAAGGCTACACACTTTGAGGCCTCGCTCGAGTGCCTTCAGTTTCGTGACCTTCGCACGGAACTTTGCGATAATACCTTTGCGTACACTAACGGCTCTCGGACGGACCGTGGTGTCGTGTGTGCTTTTATCATTGGCACCGACGTTTTTCGGTATTGGCTTCCGGCTGGCACACTGCTCAGTATTTACAGCAGAGCTGTTCATCCTGTATCAGGCCACAGAGTATATCCGGCGACACAGGTACACCGACAATCTCTTAGTGCGACAGGTCCAGAAAAACTTTTCACTTGTTCACTCTTCGTGGAGCCACGGTGATGTTTATGCGAGTTCCTGAACGAGGTTGCTGCCGAGGCTGCAGTCCTTGTACCTCAGCTCAGTAGTTCTTATCTTTGTGTTGCCATCTGTCGGGAGGTGGTGGTGCCACTTTGGCATCACTACTGGTCCTCACTTAAAGGGAGTAAGCTCCAGGTTATGAAGCCGGTGGCTTGGACGACCTCCTCTTAGCCCTCCCACCATGAGGAAGTCATTTTAACTAGGTTGCCTACTGAGTACTGTCTTCATAGCTATCGCCATTTGCCAAGTGGTGCTCCTCTACCACTTTTTACACATTGCACCCGAGTTTTAACTGTCTGCCATTTCCTGACGGAATAACCTTTTTTTAACCTTTACATTCCCACTCGGATTTGCTGTGAGACTTGTCGGCCGTTTTAGCAAACGACATGCACGCTGTCGACCGCGATTTAATTTTTCCCGTCGTAGCGATATGGCGAAGGCCATTTAAGTTTTGGTTCTGGGCCTCCGTTCCTCTGTGGTGTATTTTATAGACTTTTCTCCGTGTCCCTGTTTTTAGCTATCTTCTCTTATGTCAATTGGAGTTGTTGATTAGTCGTTTTTTTAACTCACTAGTTGTTCTTGCACCCTAAAAAAATGCTGAGACAAGAAAAATCACCTCTTCAATCCTGTTGGTCTGGACAGGATCAGAGTAAGCAGTGTTTCCAATGATGCTGCTGAATTTGTAATTAATGCATTTCAAGCAGGTGAATAAATTCCAGTCTTAGTCAGCTTTATACACCCTCACCCCCTCCCTGTTCTTTCCACTGACCATTTAGTAAATATACTGGGTTCCAGAGCAACACATGGGTAAAACCATAAAAGCACCATAGACATCAGAAAGCCAGTGTGATTATTAAGAACGTAAAGAAGCCAGTATCCGCAATTAATTTGGTCTGAAGTGGAGAATAGTTATCCCAGTTGTACAGTGTGTTTAATGTTCTAACTTTGTGGATTTTGTGAATGTATATGTATGCTTTCCCGGCGTATACAGCTGGCTAAGAGTTCTCGGGCTTCCAGCCGGGTGGCGGTGTCTTCAAACTGCGACGTTTCGACGAGTGACATACTCATCATCTTCTGGCGAAGTGCCGAGACTTTGCGGATGCCAGTCCCTTTATACCTGCGGTGTGCCCCCCACCACCTGGCCGCGGTAGGCTGGGTCTAGATTTTCATTCATTTTATTGCTGCTTATTGCTTTAAATTGATTTGTACATAACTGCACTTATGTTTTTAAGGACATAGAAGCAGTTTCCTCGGAACTTATTTTCTGTTGACTCTTTAATGTCATATTCGAGCAAAAAGCAGCGTGTATGAAGGTAATAAATTTGAGTGATGTTTTTCGGACATTGGGAGGCATTTGTCAAAAATTGAACTCTATAACTTCGGAAGCATAAAGACTACTCTTTCTAGACACAGCAAGACAAAAAAGATTAAAGAACATAGAGTTGACATGTGGGCCACTAAACTACCAAAATATGGGATCCACAATGTTCTAATGTAATTGGCAGGTTCACATATTTTGATAGGAAAGGATTGAGGCTCCTGTACAAAAAGTCCAAGAAAATAGCAGGATATGATACCAATTCTTGGCTGAATCTTCCATAAAAATGTAATTTATGGCTAGTTGAACATGGTCTCTGCAAGTTGAACAATGAATTTTCTGCTAGTTTTGAAAAATACAGTTGTCACCGTATACATTTAAAAATACCATCAGTAGTGTAATTCAGCACAAACAGTTGTTTAAGCATACATAAGCAGGGGCTTACAAGCTAAGAGTACCTTTCACAGTACCGCATGCATGTAGGTGATGAAAACGTGGGACCTCTGTCCACGAGAGGCTGTAGAAATGAAGCCGAAGGAGATCTCTAGCTAAAACATTGTAAATGCTCATCCCAGACATTGTGGAAACCTTCCATAACATTTCAGTAGGTTCAGGAATTGTGAAGCAGGAATCTCTGGTCTGCGAGACATGGAATGACCGAGAGTAAAGATGGAGCTCAGTAGGTATGTGGGAATGCCGTGTCCTACATCACGTGTGTTTTAATGCAATTCACAAAGAAGGTACCAAATAATTAGAGCTTTCTCCAAAAATATGTACAACACAATTATTTCACAATTGCTCGGAACTGATAAAGCTGAAACGTCAGTTCGAAGTGAATAATAAAAATGCAAGAATGGGCTTAGAGTACAGTCGAATGATGCAAACTGGTCTCGTCGCAGGAGTTGCAAGACGTCGGCGGCACCCCCGTAGTGAGTGCACGCACCGACGCACCGGCTGTTGAGGTAGTGCACCGCCGTGAGCACTTCCCAGCACTGAAGGGTTCGTCAGCCGGAACTGCTCCGGGCTCCGGCTCTACAGTTACCGGTGTTACCGGCCCACCGTCAGCGGCTTCTCCCAGGAGGAAACCGCCGTCGGCACCGACACCTCCGGCGCTGGTGTCGCAGGAGAAGCCGGGGTTGCCCACTGCAGCCTCAGCGCCGTTGCAGCAAGCTTCGGCGTCGATAGTTCCTCCCATCTCTGTGGTGAGTGTTTTCCTCTGCCTCTTGTCAAATTATCTGTTAGATTTATTTAGTCAAATGTGCTTACGAAATTTTATGCGTTGTATATACTAAGTGGCTAATTTCGTGAGACTTGCGGGTTTGGATGAGAGGATAGTACAATGTGAAAAATAATCCTTCCATTTTAATATGCATTCTCAAGTGCAAGTCAGACTTCATTGCACAGTCTGTTATTTGACAAACAGTGTAATGCAATCCCAATATTGGTTTGCATGTTCAGTGTACATTTGTTTTCTGGCAATTTGGTAAAGTGCACACGATGTTCCTCTTCAAATATCCAGATGTTGATTGCTGGGAGGTTAAAGTCATTCTTAAGTGACCTAACACAACACTATCAAAGTGGGGGTGGTGTTTCACAAGCAATGAAACATCTCCCCCACCCCCTTTTTTTCCTTGGTCAGTTTTTTGATTGAAAAAAAATGGGGAATTTGTTAAGAGATGACATGGGATATTCCTGCTTCAATCGCTATAGTTTTTGAAGTTGTGATAGGTGGCAGCACTATACACAACCTTTAAAATGGCAGACATAGTGGAGGTCCATTCAGAGCGGAGAGCTGTCGTTCGGTGTCCTTTGGCAGAAAACCAGAGCACTGCAGACATTTGTCGGCACTTTGCGGTGAGACGTAGGGCAAGGCATGTCACCATCGCAGCAAGGTCGCACTAACCTGTCCGGCCAGCCGACAGCACACAGTGCGAACCGTGTAGTGTTAGAATGTGCAGACACTCTCATTTAAGATGATTGACGGATCACACCCACAGCACAACTATACATTTGTCGGTAGTGCTTGACATATTCGTCCACCAGTTGGGCAGTTCCTCACCGCCTGAGAGAGAACTGTTCAGAGCAATGAAGGACCTTCTCTGTGGAATTGCTTACATGTTACGAGGCGGCTTGTGACAATTTTTTTGTCAAACATCGTTACATGAGATGTAACGTGGGTTTATTACTGAAATCACACCTCAACACCTCTCCCCAAAGAAAATGTTCCAGTCCACACCCTCAGCCGGTAAAGTCTTGGTGACAGTCTCCTGGGATTCTGAAGGGGTTATTCTGTTCGATGCCCTCTCTCATTGTGCAACGATAAACTCTGAAGTGTTTTGTGGCACCCTCAGGAAATTGGAGAAATGCCCTCGATGTGTTCGTCGCCATAGGAATGCAAAGAAACTACTTCCTCTCTGTGACAATGCGAGGCCTTGCACAAGTCCGTGCACCTGAGAGGAGCTCACAAAAAATCTGTGGACTGTTCTTAGTCATCCAACAATCTAGCCCAGATCTCGCACTTTCAGACATACCTTTCTTTTGGCCCAACGCAGGGTGCACTCCACGGGAAACAGTGCACGGCTGATGTGGCGGTTATTGATGCAGCAAGATATTGGCTTTGATGTCGACCAGAAGGACATCGTCGTACGTACGTAAGGCCCTCCCAATAAGGTGGTGTAAGGTTGATTCATTTATCGGTTATAATTTTGGAAAAATAATGTTCTGTAGCCATAAGAGTGTGGAATAATATGATGTATTAAAATCGTAGAAACAACCAATGTGCGCCCAGAAAAAACTAGTTGCATTATTTATACAGCGCCCCTCGCAGATGTTAAACATATCTGACATCACTTTCCAAATTTATTGGACAGCTATAGTGTGGATTGTACCCCAAATTTGTTACACATCATTGGTAAACTACACAGACTTCGAGGAGTCTGTGAATGTTCAACAAGTGGCAATAATACATTATCCACAATCAATAAATATTGGATTAGAAATTTACACAAATGATTCTAAACATTTGAAAGTGCTGTACAGTAGTTCTGCGCTGACTGACTGAATATGACAGCAGCTCTGCAGAAACTGACTTGACAAACGTTATTTAATGATCATATGGCGCGGACTGATTGTGAATTTTTCCTTCATGGCTGGCACAAAAGACTAAACTAAAGCTGGCTAGATTGTTCTTGAGTCAGTTAAAGCTGTAAACCCTTTCATGTAATTCCAGCGTATGCAACTGAATTCTCTGATTTTAAAGATGGTGCTGAAGCATTGTTGCAGTGCATGTAAGAAAGATTTTTGAACACAGAATGATCGAAGTGTCCCATATTCTTGCCTCTCAAATAACTATTGTAAACTTTTACTCTGGAACAAAACAGTTGAAAAATATTGTCGTATTCGAAAGAATAAAGACCTTGGCTGATATATCTCGTGCTTTCTCACCTGAAGACCAGCCATGTTAATCAGTTGCAAAACAGAAAAACCAATTGACGATGTTGCCAGTTCTTAAGTGCAAGTATTCTACAGTAAACTTTGCAACATCTGATACCAAGAATGAGTTTGTGTGAGAAACAGAGAAATATTCCATGATATTTTCTTATTTTATTGTAAAAAAAGTAAAATAAATTAATGGTTTTTGTTGACTACAGATCTACCAGTTTAAAACATTACTGCTGTATTTCAGCACTTATATTATCACAAATGATACATAGTGACACGGTATTAATGGCAATCACTTCCCTGGTATGGAACTTAGAATGATCTCAATAAATTACTTATTTTGTAATTTGTCTCATAATTTTTTTTGCAGTGGTGAGATGAGCAGCATGATTCTGTGGTATCAGAATACCTTCCCAATCAAGGTGCAACCTAGACTGTTTGTTGCATCATCCACAGCACCTAGGTAGACAGGTGTACGACAGTCATCAGAAAACATTAAAATGCAAAATTTTTGAAATTTCAACATAAGACTGGAGTGGCTTTTAATATATTTACATTATGTGCCATTATTTTGATTAACAATTGGTTAAATACCTTTAAGGCAATAAAATCAGTTGGTTCTACTTCTATGAGTGGAATATTGTATGTGCAGCCTTACACTTGGGATTCATGTAAGGCTGCCAAGAATTTTCTGTAAACTCAAATTTTCTGATATAAATATTTTAGTAGCTCACATTTTATTTTAGTAGTAAAATTACAGTTTTGTATTTTCAAAATGATTACTTTTTAAGGATTTAACATTCTAGAATTCTTATGATTACAGTAATTTTGAATAGTACTGACTTCTAAATACAGCTTCCAGAAAAGATGTTGAATAGAAAGAAGGAAGGAGGATTTTTAAATAACGTGTGACACTCCTAATACAAACAATTAAGGGTAGTTCTATTTTAGAGTCAAGCAGTTTTCGTGGATAATAAATTTTGAATATTTCTTTATGTCCACTGTTTCTATGAAAAAATAAATAAAACATTACTTGTGCTGTTACAGTTTGTGTGAATTAAAAGTTGAATAACATGATTGAGTACAGCTTTAAGAACAATCTGGAGTTTGTGTGTACACATTTATGTATTGTGTTTGTAAAAGAGAAAGCTGAAAAAATAGTATTAATTGTGGGATGGTAATATAGCAAGTGAATGTACTTAACATTGTTACGTGAAATTGTCTGGCTGCAGCTTTCCTCTTTCCGTACCTCTCTGAACTCCGAGCACTGTGGGAGTGTGGCAGTTACCTTCCTTTTCCTCCTCACCCACACAACCTCCCATCACCACACTGGAGTGCTAGTCGGGAGCATGGCTGGAACGCCTGCGACCATCTTCGGCCTTCCCGTTCCGATTCACCCATTCACCCTTCCACTCGGCAGTCGAGAGTGCTAGGCACAAGTGTGGTTGGTGTGTGTTTGCTAGTGTGCCACAGGTTGGTGAGGCCTGATATAAGTGGCATGACTTTTTGCTTTTATGTGGCTGTAATTATTATATAAGTGTCTGTATGCTTTGACAAGTACCCGATTTTTGGCAGTGACAGCTATTCGCCAGTGACTGGTACATTTGTTACTTACTAAATTGCACTTAGTCCAAATTACAGTGGCATTTTTACAGAAATATATCAACTTCCTACCCATATACGGAAAATGTTTCAGCAGTATCGTGTGAATGTTGCCACGCGTGCCCGCCCGTGTGCGTGTATTCATTCACGTTTGTGTCTTTATTTACATTTTTTTTTAATTATCTGTTCGTATAGATCACTTCCACATGGCTGTCGAAACCAAAAAGGCTAAAAGTGAGAACATACAGACAGCGAGCCAGTAATTATAGCCAACTAAAAGCAAAATTTTGTCATTGAGAGCTGTATCCAGTTGTGACCCCAGTTTGAAGAAATGATGTGAAGGCACTATTGCCCAGTATTCAGTGAAACACCTGTTCCTCATCCTTGGACAGCTGTTACGTGTACTAGTGCCAGTTTATGTGTCCACAATCAGGAAAGATCCAAATCCTGATTGCCATCCACTGGCTGGAAGTTAAGTGTTGCCCGTAATGTCCGCAGGCGTTCCACCCGCCGCAGCGCTCCGGCACTCCGCCGGTGGCCCCCTCGGAGCCGGCCCCGGCCGTCACCGTGCCGCCGGCAGTCGCACCGGAGTCCGCCCCGCAGGCCCCCGCCCCCGTCCCCGCTCCCGCCCCCGCACCGGCTCTGCCGGCCCTCGCCAAGCCCCCGGCAGCTCCTCCCACTCAGCCAAAGGTAACTCCACACGCGCAGGCAGCGTGCTTGGGGAGGACAGAGAATGGGCCAGCAAACGGCAGCGTGCAAGTGAAAAGCAAGAATTTGGTAAGCATGTGGTAATGCCACACAGTGATATAAGTTTTCTCTTGCAATGTGTCTTACCAAGTTGTTGGCATTCCCTTGCTTCGTGAGGCCACACTTACTAAACAAAATGAAACATTGTTAGGAAGAATGACAGGTACCTGTGGTGATTTACGTGTGTTGGGGGGAAGGGGGTTAGCATAGTCTGGTGATTAGAGGAAAAATTCTTAATAGTTTCATGTTGTTTCAAAAGGATAAATCACGTTATAAAACTGTAAAATCTCCAGGAGACAGAGTATCAGCCCCCCCCCTTTTTTTTCCCCCCATCCTCCCTTCTCAAATCTCTCTCTCTCCTCCCAAAGGTTGGAAATGTACAAATAATTTCTTCACTTTTGAATCTATCTGTTGACAGTACAAAGATTTCATTCGTGACAGGAAGCACTGTCTCACTGTCATTTCATTGTAATTTTATAGTTATGTTGTTTCACTGTGCTATGTTAACACATTGACTGCTAATTACAAGTTCTCTCTTACGTGATGGCCTGGCCGCAGGCGCCAGATAGAGAGTTAGCTTTTAGGAAATAAGTTCTGTGTAAAGGAAGATACAAAAACATTCGTAGTAAAAACATGTCATTTACAGGTCATTGACATCGGGGACAGATATGGTAAATAGTCTGAACGTGGCAAAACAGCATTTTTATTTTCACATTTAGAATAAATGAACAGAAAAGTTTGTACAAATATTTTAGCTTTAGACCTAAAGTATATACTTTCGTGTTACTAATGGTAATGAAAATAGTTTTTTAGATTGATGATACGCCTTCACAAATGGGACAAAAAGTACCACGATTGAGAGCTTGCTCCCCCCACAGCTTTGTTGGCCACATTTTTTTCTCAGTGCCATGTATTGCCTGTAAATAATGAAAGATGCTATCTGTCCTGATATTCTTGTGGGTGTCTGGCTACATATACCACCCCCGAATAAATTTTTCTCTTAAAGCTAGAGACTTGTACTCCTTCCTGCTGTATAAAACTGATGGACGTTGTGCAGTCAAATTTCTATTAGATGTAGAGCAAGTTCTTTCAGCCATCTAATAGTCTTTGCAATGCTGAATAATAGGGCAAGGTTTCATCTGATTTATCAACACATGCCATTCCATTTTGCTGTCCATGACTATATTTGGTTTCAAGACAACTTTGTTTCTTCAGTTGTGAACTTTCACAATTTGGGCTGGTGCATTTTTTCTTCAGTTTCGTAGCAACTAACAAATTTAGATTTTCCTTTCTGTTTGTGCATAGTGTTCCACACACATTGGCTTTGTAAGTCAACAACAGTTTTGTAAGTGCTAGAGGATTATAAAAGTTGTCCATATGAAGCATATATCCTTTGTTCAACAAAGGTTCCATCAGGTGTAGTGTAAAACAATTTCAGATGGATGAATCTGCTGGGCTTCTCCTGTGACTCGGCACAGCAGATTTTTATTTTGGGTCCCAGACCTTTAGATTCACGGAGTTCATAAAGTTTTACACCATACTTGTGTTTCTTCTTATTGATATACCACCTGAAATGGCCGCACCACAAAACCATTGATTTGTCAGTGCAGAGATTGTTGTCTGGAACATAATAATTACTCATGATGCTATTGAAATTAGCAAGACTGGTCTAATTTTGCAGAGTTGGTCATAGAATAGGAATGAATTGTCTTGAGAAGTGCAGGTATTTTAATAGCAGCTGAAATGTGTTTCTATCAGTCAGAGATCTGAAGTATGTGACATTGTAAGGACTTCTTGTGCTACAATAATGTTTTGTCAATGGAAAACACTGAAGTCTTGTGTGCAGCAACAGCTCCAGTAATACTTTCATTTCCATACCATCTGTATCCATCCATGTCTACAGCCTGGTTGATCTTATCCTCTCACATTTTTCTGGTTCCTAGTGTGCATGTAGATTTGTTTGTGCACTTCATGACATCAGGAACTGTTCAGCGGGAGGGGGGAAGGAGGAAATAAATCAACAAGTGCCCCAAAATTTAGTAAGTCCAATTTCCATCCCCCATCCTTGTTGAACACAGGATCTCGAGGAATGTCACTCTGCTCACTAGTTTCATATGTAGTGCCTGCTATTGGACTACCCTGGTCATCGTCTCATTGCGTTCATTGTTGTCTGCCTCTTAATGCTCACAGGAACATGGTTCGTAGAGACTTCCATCATCTGAGAATGCGTCCCATTCTGATTCGTTCATGTTAGCTGTTAAAAAGTTCTATATCACTCAGTTTCCTGTTACTACGAGCCATTTTATGAGAATAATTGGACTCGTGTAATGGCAGGCATCAGTGAACCATCTGTAACAAAGAATGAATAACTACAAATACTTTGTTCGTATTGTTGAACATACTTTGAAAGCATGCAAACTGGTGACCAATTGTAGTTGGCAGCTGAGCTGAACTTTCTCCTCTGTACGCAAACTAAGAGATAACTCGCAGGCTCCGTTTTCCTGCCAAGGAAAAAAAAAAAATTTAACTTGCAAAATTTATCTACAAATGACATGACAGATAAAACTGTATGAAGATCTTAATAAGGCTTATAGAATCAGTTTACTCATTTTGGCCATGGCAGCCAATGTATTAAAGCAGCCCCAATCCTTTCTCTTACGAATTACTTACAAATCCCTACTGTCCTGTTTCTACAAACTAAAATCTGTTTAAGTAATTGATGGATGGGATGCCACAGTTTCCTCGAAAAACTAGCACCATGTCCCCGTGTAAGAGCTTTGGGGAATATTGTTCATTTGCACTGAAGTCTAAATGATGTGTGTCCACTGCCAAGTAACTTCAGTTTCAGCAAGCACTTGCTGATCTTCTGCCAGTCATTTGGGCAAATTAATGTCAGGGACTTGCTGCAAGTATTGCCAGAGGTGTGCCCACTGAAGTTAATTATGGGGTAGGCAAATGGAAGGTCAGTCTCCTGCTTAAAGAAACACTATTGAACTAACTAAAATTGGAAGACTTCAGTTTGAAACAAGATTTGTTGTACTATGAAGTATTCAAAACAAGATACAAAAATTAACCAAGCTGTATCGAGATCACCAACTTGTAATTGCAGCACAGTTTTTTTGCAAACATTGTCTATTACTTCTGTTACAAATGGAATACATTTGTGTTTACATTAACTTTACAAAATCGGTTATGATTTTCCTGTACTGTCGTTCTATTTCTTCTTCTGCAGAAACATAGTAATTGATAAAATTCATTTTGCATTTCCTCACCTAATGGTGACCACTTATACAGGTTTAGAGGTTCCAGTGTTACATTTGTTTCGGCCCAACTGTCTTTGGACCATTCTCCTTTTCACACTGATACTAAACGCACACAAGTTATGAATGTTGGAGAAAAAACTTGCAGCAACTGACAAGCTTGGCAAGTACTGTCTTAAAGTTTCAAGAAACAGTTTCCACTACTTTGAGGAATCAACCTCTGCAAGTTCAGGAAATTGAGATAATTGACTTGTTTGGGCTGTTCTCACGTCAAAGAACTTGCTCGCTTCAGCAAGCAACGTGCAGAACTTTACTTGCTAGTGGACTCACCTTAACAGTTCTTGTTTTGATTTGATATTGCAATGATGAGCTTTTTGTTGTGGATACTCCACGTTCAGTGCAACTGAAATTTCGGAGAAATATTCAGTTGGATGTGTCTTAACACGAAATTTAATTAACAAACATTGGTAACATGGCCTCAGGAGCTTCTAAACTCAGCAAGATCATTACTTGTCAATGATGATAGTTTTTTTAAGAGCACTGTACACTTAATGCAGGTTTCTACTTTTCGTCTGTTTTAAACATACTGCAGCCTGCTTCATGTGTCTATGTTAGTGATGACGGATAAATGTGCCGATGGTTCCAACATGTTACATTGAGTTCTGTATGCATTCAATTTTTGACTAGAGACCTGTCATTCTTTCTGAGTACATTGTAGTTTACGGGGTTCTTTGTCACTTTGATTTTCTTATTTAATACATAAGAATTCCTTGCTTTAAGAGGGATGTCTTCATGGATTGAATAAAGATAAGTTCTTGGGGAACTTGGAGCATTGATGTTAATTGACTAACATAGGTTACATCTGGCCCTCTGTCCATAATATTAAGTTTGTAATTTAAGTAGAATAGCATCTTTGTGTGTGATTTCTTTTTATTGATTTATGCTTGTTATACAAATGTGAGTTTTGCCATCTTCTCAAGTCAGTGTTAGCAGCCAGGAAGACAGGTGTGTGATGAATTGTGTACACTCTTACCATGGGACACATTTATAAACACTTTCATTGAAATGTAAGCTAACACTGTCTTCATTAGTTAAAGATTGGTTTATTTTGTCACATGTAAACAGTACTAAAACTGGTAATGTAGCCATGACTATTTTGTGACCACATTTGCTGTTACTCAGTTGTGACGATTTATTAAAATTTATGAATTAAATTTATGGAGTCAGTCTGCTACATGTCACAGTTCTTTGTTATCCTGCTTAAATTACTTTATTTTTCCAAAGAGTATAAAGGCCTGGCCTCATTGTCAGCTATATATGACAATTCAGAAACATTCAATTCAAATACACACATTGTACCAGATTATTTATTTTACGCAGATTGTACCAGGTTATTTATTTTATCTTTGGTGTCCATTGTGATCGCCTGCAGAGAAGTAATACTGAAACACATTTGAGAGATAATTAAAATGTAGGCTCATTTAAGGGCCTGTTGTCAACGTGAAAATGGAAATAACGATTCACTACACTTTTCCTCATAATTAGTTGATGTATCATACTACACCCCCTCCCCTCCTCCCACCCCTCTCCCTCCATCCTCCCCTCTCCCTCCATCCTCCCCTCTCCCTCCATCCTCCCCTCTCCCTCCATCCTCCCCTCTCCCTCCATCCTCCCCTCTCCCTCCATCCTCCCCTCTCCCTCCATCCTCCCCTCTCCCTCCATCCTCCCCTCTCCCTCCATCCTCCCCTCTCCCTCCATCCTCCCCTCTCCCTCCATCCTCCCCTCTCCCTCCATCCTCCCCTCTCCTCCATCCTCCCCTCCCCCTCCATCCTCCCCTCTCCCTCCATCCTCCCCTCTCCCTCCATCCTCCCCTCTCCCTCCATCCTCCCCTCTCCCTCCATCCTCCCCTCTCCCTCCATCCTCCCCTCTCCCTCCATCCTCCCCTCTCCCTCCATCCTCCCCTCTCCCTCCATCCTCCCCTCTCCCTCCATCCTCCCCTCTCCCTCCATCCTCCCCTCTCCCTCCATCCTCCCCTCTCCCTCCATCCTCCCCTCTCCCTCCATCCTCCCCTCTCCCTCCATCCTCCCCTCTCCCTCCATCCTCCCCTCTCCCTCCATCCTCCCCTCTCCCTCCATCCTCCCCTCTCCCTCCATCCTCCCCTCTCCCTCCATCCTCCCCTCTCCCTCCATCCTCCCCTCTCCCTCCATCCTCCCCTCTCCCTCCATCCTCCCCTCTCCTCCATCCTCCCCTCTCCTCCATCCTCCCCTCTCCCATCAGTAGCTCTGTGGATTTTGTTGTTCACTGTACATGAAGTATTGTTAAGTACAGTAACACACAGTTTATTGTAGCATATCATCACTGTGCATTAAGACATGTGGCAAGAAGCAAGGGGGGGGGGGGGGCACTCAAAGTTTGACTTCACAGTTGATGTGTTAGTGTTGGTGATATAACTGCACTTCAAGAACTGATAAGTTTGAAATTGTAGAGTAATTATACGTTTAATGTTGTCACATATATTGACTGACAGTAGTATTTCTAGAGACAGTGATTGCTTGCCCAAGTGTGTCGAATAATTTACTAAGTAACCTTAGCATAGTGAGTACAACTGAGTTTTTCTCTGATAACCATCTTGTTTCTAGAATGAAATTTTCCCCCTGCAGCCAGTGTGTTGCGTCGATACGAACCTTCCTGGCAGATTAAAACTGTGTGCAGGTCGGAGACTCGAATTCTTGAGTCGTGCTCGGGTAACTCAGTCGGTAGAGCACTTGCCCGCGAAAGACGTTGGCGGAGTTTGAGTCTCTGTCCGCACACAGTTTTAATCTGCCAAGAAGTTTCGCCTTGATACTGTTGCATAGTGTGTCATTTGTGTACTTCACTAGCTAACAGTAATGAAAAAATTTAGAGCATTATAGAGTTGGAAGGAGGAGATGATTTGCTAATTCTAATAGAGTGAGTGGGTGGATATTTACAGTTCTGTGTTGACAACAAGCTAGCAAATGAAATAAGTGCTCTCTAACTTCATACACTGTTTTCTTTGCAGGCAGTCTGTAATGTTGCCAAGGCTGTAAAATTAGTACATTATCACATCAGTATGTTTCTATATTAGCCTGACACTGTCATACTTTCAAACATGTCACAGAAAAGAAATGATTTAAGCAGTGTAAAAAAATTACTGTGAAGGTCT